>NC_044987.1:46094786-46694786 GCF_008728515.1 Papio anubis | reverse complement strand
CTCTTTAAAAAGTAATGGCTAGAATTAAAATAAAAATTATGTAGTATGGGATTTATAATTATATCAAAGCAAAATAGGTAGCAATAGCACAAAGGCCTAGAGAAGAGAAATAGAAGCATACTCTACATGAGGTGGGATAATATTATTTGAAGGTAGACTGTGATAAGTAAAAGATGTATGTTATTATCCCTAAAATAATTACTAACAAAAACTATATAAACAAAACCAAAGTTATAGCTGACAAAAAGCCAGCAATGCAGATTAAATGTAATCACAAAAACCCCCAAAAGAGAAAAATGTTAACAAGGAATAGATCAAACAAACAGCAAGATAACAAAATCATATCTTACCATATTGATAATCATGTTAAATATAAGTGATCTAAACATGCTAATTATGTGGCAGAGAGTCTCAGGAAAAACCAAGATCAAATTATATTTTGTGAATAAAAATGTGTTTTAAATATCAAGACACAAACTGGTTAATAGTAAAAGACTGAGAAAGATAATGCACAGAGGAACAAAGCTTGTAAAGATAACAAGTAGATCCATAGGATAGAAAAGTGAGTCTAAAAACAGACTCACATATATAGAGACAACTAATTTTTGACAAATGTGCAAAATAATTTCAGTGTAGAAAGGATAGCTTTTTAAACAAATAGTGATGGAACAATTGACTATCAAAATTTAAGAGAATAAACTTTATATTTTATGTCATGTACAAAAATTAACTCAAAATGCATCATAGATGTAAATGTAAAGCCTAAAGCTATACAACTTCCAGAATAAAGTTTTATAGCTTTAGGTTAGGTAACAGTTGCTTAGATGTAATACCAAAAGCACTATTTATATAAAAAAAAGATAAGTTGAACTTCCTCAACTTAAAACCTTTTGCTTTTTGAAAGGCACTGTTAAAAAAAAAAATGAAAAGACAAGCCACAGACTGGGGAAAGATATTTTCAAATCATGTATCTTATATGAATTTGTATCCAGCATATGTTAAGTACATTGAAAACTCAATTAGAATGGTTAAAATAAAAAATACTGGCCATACCAAGTGTTGGTAAGGATGTGGAGAACTAGGACTTTCATACATTGCTGATGGTGATATAAACCAATTTGGAAAACAGTTCAGCAGTTACTAAAAAGTTATACCCAAGCTTACCTCATGATTCAGTCATTTCATTTCTAAGTATTTACTCAAGAGAAATGAAAGCATAAATCCATACAAAGACTTCTGCATGAATGTCCAGAGCACCTTTATTAGCCCTCAATTGGAAACAACCTAATTGTTCATCTATAACTGAATGGATAAACAACTGGTGGCATATGCGTACAATGGAATGCTATTCAGAAGTTAAAAGGAATTAACTCTTTCTATGCACAACATGTAACGTGAATGAATTCCAAAATAAGTATACTGAGTAAAACAAGCCAAACCAAAAAATAGTACATAATGTATGATTCCATTTGTGTAAAAATAGATAATGTAGGCCAGGTGCAGTGACTCGCCTGTAATTCCAGCACGTTGGGAGGCCAAGGTGGGCAGATCACCAGGTCAGAAGATCGAGACCATCCTGGCTAACACAGCAAAACCTTTTCTCTACTAAAAATACAAAAAAGTAGCTGGGCATGGTGGTGGGCGCCTGTAGTCCCAGCTACTCAGAAGCCTGAGGCAAGAGAATGATGTGCACCTGGGAGGTGGAACTTGTAGTGAGCTGAGATCGCGCCACTGCACTCCAGCCTGGGTGAAAGAGCGAGACTCTGTCTCCAAAAAGGAGGAAAAAAAAAAAAAAAGCCAATTAATCTAGAGTGACAGAAAATAGATCAAAGGTTGCCAGGAATGAGGAATGGTGGAAAGTGAGATTACAAAATTACACAAAGAGTTCATTGGAGGTAATAAACGTTTATTAGTTCAATTGCGGCAATGGTTTCATAAGTATATACGTCTATGATGAGATTTATCAAATTTTACACCGTAAATGTGTGTCATTTTTTATATGCTAATTAGATCTCAGTAAAACTTTTAAAGAAACTGTTGATATAGTGCAACTGTCATGAGACACTCATTAGTTATACCCCTGCTTAAGATGAGAGATTTACGTCAGGCAAAAGAAATGTGACCATGTCAAGAAATATTTTCATTGTTTAAATATATACATGGATATAAGGCTAAGTTATATTGCCCAAAGATGAAAAACAGAAAAATGTAGGTTCAAGAAGCTGAAACCTTGGGACCTACTGGCACTTTGTTAGTATGTATAGTTGAAACCATGCATTTTCGTAATGTTAGTGATGAACAAAATTGTGGAGTTGAATTTTAAGTCTTGAAACTAAAATAGCTATCACTGGGAGCTGTGTGGAGCTCAATTATAAAGGAATTGGACTGTAATTGTAAATTGCTGAATATGGTAATTATTGTGGCAGATGTACAGTAATTAGTTTGTAACACTAAGACTTTTATTTTGTGATTTTTGTAACATCTTCCAAAAGAGGAGAAGAAGCTATGGCTGGGCAGACTTTGATTTGGACTCTGTAGTGTTTTTAGGATTTATTTTTCTGCAGCAAGCGAGGGCTTGTATGTCAGCAGGCAATGCTGGTGACAAGGTTTTGGCTCAGGAATCAAAGAGAGTGCATGTTAATGAAAGAGCTAAGATGATATAATAAAATTTATGATTTTTTTAGTGGAATGTCAATACACAAAGGAACAATATTGCTGATTTACTGGTAATAGCCAACACATAAGTTATTGCAATTAAGCAAAACTTTAAATCAAGTTCTCCCAGAGTGTTCATGGTTTCAAAAAATAGAATATGGAGTAATATCAAAACGAGGAATTTGGGAGTTGGGCAAATTTGAGTTAATCCTTGGTTCACCACATATCAGCTATATGATCATTGGTAAGTTACTTGTATTTTTTTTTAACCTATAAAGGAAAATGATATAGTAAACACCTTTGTAGGGTAATAGAGATAACAGAGATAATGTATGTGAAATTCCTAATACTCCAGGGCGTTTATTCTAAAATGGGGATTTGCTCTATGCTGTAAAAAGGTTTTGAAAGGTGAATAACACAACATTTTCCACCCTTACTCTGACTGGTTCCTGTAAGAATTAGATATACTCTCTGTAAAGTGTTCTTGTATAATGCCTTGCACATAGTAGATGCTTGATAAATGGTAGGCAGCATGCATATTATTTAAGAAATTTGCTCAAGAATCTTGAAGTAGGAGTCAGAAAACCTGGTCCTAGTTGCAGTTTTGCCACCAAATAGTTGTATGCCCTCACACAACTCATTTGTCACTTCTCCTTTCTGAGCTAATGACCATTAATGCCCCATTCTACTTTTGCAACACTAGGACTTCCTTTTTTTCTGTTCTTAATTGTTTAATTATGATAAATAAAACAATACAGACCCAGAATAAAAATTCCAACAGTGAGTTGAGAAGGAAGTATGGGTCTCTTCCATCTGATCCTTCATTTACTACTATGAAATATTTCTTATCTATTCTTTCAGGAAATTTCCATGCTATCACTGTATGGAACTGTGTGTGTGTGTGTGTGTGTGTGTGTGTGTTTATACAATAAGATACAATATTGTAAACATACTGTTCTATATCTTAATTGATTTTCCCCCAAGTACCAATTTATCTTGAAGAGCTTCCTACATCGGCACATATACATCTGCCATATTTTGGTTCATAACAATGATAATAGTAATAGCTATAGCTCTGTTATATTCCAAATAAAATAGCTGTGTTATATTCCAAATAAATGAAAATAATATTTAATTAGCCCTTTAGTAATAGACATATAGGTTATTTTTCTTTGGTTTTAGAAACAATGCAAAAAAAATTTATCTGTGTACTTTTTTTTTTGCATATTGGTAAGATTATCTGTAAGATGAATTTTCAGAAGTTGATCAGTCAAAGGGTGTGTATAATGGCCAGGTGCAGTGGCTCATGCCTGTGATCTCAACACTTTGGGAAGCCAAGGCAGGCGGATCACTTGAGCCTAGGAGTTTGAGATCAGTTTGGGCAAGATGGCAATGCCCTGTTTCTACAAAAATACAAACATTAGCTGGGCATGGTAACATGCTTCTGTAGTCCCAGCTACTCAGGAGGGAACACTTGACTCCTGGAGGTGGCAGTTGCAGAGAGAAAAGAAAAAAGAGAAAAGATGTGTATAGGAAAAGTTTGATCAAAATTCTCAAATTGTTCTAAGAGGATGAACACATTAATATGGCCAGTAACTGTGTAAGTGTATTTTCCCACACACTAACACTATGATAACTTGTTTTTTTTGCAGAGTAATTTTTTCATTGACAGCATTCAGTTCATTCTCCATTGGTCACTTTTATTTTTTTTAATAGAAATGACTTGATTCAAGTATTTAATCTCATATGGCTTAATTGTGTGTAAAGTAGGGTATTAGATGTTTGGAGAAGTCAAAATTCATTCAATACAGTCTCTGCCCCTCACTACATACTAACACTATTGAGGGAGGTTTACATACTCTGGCCTCAGATTACCTTTCCCACCTTATGTATTTGTAATAACTTTTGTGACCATTGTAGAACCAAAAATGAGTAAGTTTCATGAATACTTTAAGGGAGTCCTGAAGTTTCATGAATATGTTAAGTAGGTTTGAGAATTTCCATGAATATATTAAGCAGGAGAATTATTAGCATGGACACTACAACCGGAGATCCCAAACCCCTGCCTCGTATGCAGTAATTTCCCACCATCTGTATTCTTTTCACTGATATGGGCTAGTGCAGGGAAATGATATTAGGAATTTATAATGTATTATGCCTCTTTCACAGCTTATCTAGAGTGGTTGATCCACTATTTCAGCTGTGTACAACTAGATCATAGCATTTCTGCATCATTGTAGAAAGAGATCCCTATGGAAAACAATAGCATTACAATGAGGAGAAATGTGCCATAACTGGGACAATAAGGAAAATAGTAAACACAGATGAAGATTCTGGAAGAGAGAAATGAATGACAGGAGGAGTGGGGAGGGGTGATGGGTGCTGGGGAGATGAGTTTGTTTGCTGAAAGCTGACATCCATATGGGAGAGATAACAGTAATAATTATTTAAAAAAACAAATATGAGACCAAAGAACGGCTACACAGAAGTTCCTGTAGGCTGTGTGTTTATAATGTTCATCTCTATTACTTTTGGCTTGAATGTGCCACATGAAGTGTTCTGGATGAGAACGGATGCTTTATTAAACACCTTACAGTGAATAATAGCGCCAGTCTCCCCTCTGCCCAAACCCTTGCCCCTAGGGTGACATGAAGATAATCAGGCCAACTGTCGTACACACACAGCTGGATAACCCACAGGTGAGGGAGGAGGAAAAAGGATGTTTCTCTGCTTATAAAGGGGAAGCAGGTAGTTATCCCCCATTGCTCCTGAAAGTTTCCTCCTGACTCAACTCCTTGGGCGTACAAATACAATCTCCACAGGAGTTTGATAGCCCCTTGCCTTTAAGCTTTTGTGACTTAGAGCTCTGGCTTATTCCTCCCAGAAATGGAAATACTTAGGAATATTTCCCTCTCCAGTCACCTTCTGAGGTAATCCGTATCTTGGGGAAGTAACAACTCAATTTTTGAGTGATAAGAGAAGTTTTAAGCAAATGGCTACAGATCTAATTTTTATGGCATGTAGAAATGTTTCCAGGAGAAGTAAAAGCAAGCTTTCTTACACTTTATAGCATGTTTTTGTAGATCAGGAGGCTATGTATGCTTACAAGAACACTAAGAAATCCTGGAAAGTTTTATGTCTCCACACTTTGGTAGGACTGTTTCCTGGCCTGCAGTGGCTGAGAAACAATTCTGCTAACCAAGCTATGCCTTTACAGAAGTGCACCGTTCTGTGGATGAGCAGGGATTGACAGTTGGCAAGCCTACCTAAGCCTAGCACCAGTTTATAGTCATTATGTGCCTTGGGGTAAAGGAAGGGAGTCTTTCTAATTTGGAGGGATTTGGAAGGGTTTGTAGAAGAAATAGTTTTGGAACTGGCTCTTAAGAATGGGCAGGAATTGTCAAACAGAAAGAGAGGTTGAGAAACTTTCCACCTAGAACAGTACTTCTTAAAAATTTTCAGTAGAGGCCTCCTGAGGGCAAAAAGGAGTGACCACAAACCTCTGGAGGGGCTGCTGCTACTGGTAGCAGTGGTAGACAGAATAGTTAGAACCATGCTTATCATTTCTTTGAAGTTTCATTTGAATTTTGCATTCAACTTCAAATTTAGAAAATGAAGTTTTACCCATATATCTTTATAATCAAAGTTAAGCTGTACCCTGGTATCTCCCTCTTTCTCATGTCCTCCAGGAAGAATACTTCCTTGATTTAAGACACTGGAACCTAGATGGATCATCAAAGCAGAGCCATGGGGATAGGAAATTTAGGACAAACTTAGAGAAATGTGACTCAGATGTTGAGTTGGGATGAAGTTGGGTGTGAGGGCTTGTGTAGTTGGCAGTGATGTTGGAAAGGTAGATTGGCAGGGCAGTAACCTGGACATGTCCTTGAATGTTTTGGTAAGGTACTGGAATTTTACTCTTTGGGCACTGAAAATGCATTAAAACTCTTGGAAAGAAAATTGTGGAATCGCTTCAATCAAAGGAGGCAGAGAGTGGCTTGGAGGCATAAGATTTCTTAGGAAGCTACTGAGGGTGAGAGAAATGTGGACATAAATTATGACCTTGACTGTTGTGGGGGAAAAGAAGCAGGTGCAGATCCGAGATGAATAGGAAGATACAACCCACCTTGGATATGAGAGATCAGGGCAAACTGAGTAGAAGAGAATGTCTAGGTTTCTACCCAAAGCAGTTGAGAGGGTGGTAAGTCTTCAGCAGAAACAGGCAGCAGAGTAGGTTTAGAAAGATAAAGAGGTGTATTATGGATGTGTTAGAACTGAGAAATCGGTAGAATAAGCAGATATCTGCAAGTAACCTGTGCATGTATGCAAAGGGGCCCCTGAGCTCAGTGGGTAGGTTGGTAGTTTCCCATCCAAGAGGCAGTCAAAGGCAGTATAGTTAATGTGTATGGATTCAGAGAATGGTTTCTGTTCTTGGTATGGGGAAATGGTCACCAGTGACATTTATTTTATATGGCCATGTGAACCTTCTAGTGGCAACTCCAAAATATCTATTGTGGATGAAAAATGGCTGATGGAACTGGCTTACAGCCAAAAAAGTGTTAATTTGTCCATGTTGTCACTTAGAGATAGTCAACAAGTGAATAAAGAACAGATACTGTATTCCTGATGATGCTTCTCTTTCATTGAGGACCCAAATTGAGCTGCTAGCTCCTGCCAGTTCACATGTTGGCTTCACTCCTAAGATACATCCCGTCCTCAGATTGCATTGTTATTAAAGATCTGGAAACCAGTGGGAGAAAGGGAAAACTGGAGAATACCAAAATTTTAACTTCTTGAAGACTCTTGACCTCCTACCCTTGATGGGGCATACTCCACTGCAAGAGTTTTTTTTCTTTGCCGCTTTTGCTTCCCCTCACCTTGATGTTTAAAGGTACCAGGTAGTATTACTATAAGATCACATAAAATTATATCCATGATATATTTCTATTTCTAAATTTACCAGGTGGATCTTACAAGATCTTAAAGGTAGAGGTAAAAATTAGCATTCCCTCCCATCCCTCTCAGATGTTTTTTCATGGGTTTGAAATCTGTAAAATACAATTTCCTTAGTAAATATTAAAAATGCCTATTCTACAGGAACTTTACTTTCATTTGGGCGTGATTGCAATAGTAATATCTGCACACTATAATCTAAGTTGAAATTTTTATATTGAGAATCTCCCCATTCCTCATTAACAAATCTACTCCTAGGTTAAGACTGTTCATAGCACTTTGGTGCTTATCTCTTCAGATCTTTTCTATTTACCCACATACATTGATATGGTTTGGTTCTGTGTCCCCACCAAATCTCTCGTTGAATTGTAATTCCCAATGTCAGAGATGGGGCTGGTGGAAGGTGATTGGATCATGAAAGTGGATCCTTTGTGAATGGTTTAGCACCATCCCTTTGGTACTATTCTCGTGATAGTGATTGAGTTCTTGTGAGATCTAGTTGTTTAAAAGTGTGCAGCACAGGTGGCTGGCAAGATGGCCAAATAGGAACAGCTCTGCTCTGCAGCTCTTAGAGAGCAATGCAGAAGGTGGGTAATTTCTGCATTTCCAACTGAGGTACCCGGCTCATCTCAATGGGACTGGTTTGACAGTGGGAGTAGCCCACAGAGGGTGAGCCGAAGCAGGGTGGGATGTCACTTCACCTGGGAAACACAAGGGGTTGGGGAACTCCCTCCACTAGCCAAGGGAAGCCATGAGGGACTGTGCTGTGAGGACTACTGCATTCTGGCCTAGATACTACACTTTTCCTGTGGTCTTCACAACCTGCAGACTAGGAGATTCCCTCAGGTGCCTACGCTACCAGGACCGGGGGTTTCAAGTACAAAACTGGGCGGCTGTTTGGGCAGACACTGAGGTAGCTGCAGGATTTTTTTTTTTTTTCATACCCCAATGGCATCTGGAACACCAGCGAGACAGAACCGTTCACTGCCCTGGAAAGGGGGCTGAAGCCAGGGAGCCAAGTGGTCTAGCTCAGCGGATCCCACCCCTATGGAGCCCAGCAAGCTAAGATTCACTGGCATGAAATTCTCGCTGCCAGCACAACAGTCTGAAGTTGATCTGGGATGCTTGAGCTTGGTGGGAGGAGGGGTACTTGCCATTACTGAGGCTTAAGTAGGCAGTTTCTCCCTCACAGTGTAAACAAAGTCACCAGGAAGTTCAAACTGGGCGGAGCCTACCACGGCTTGGCAAAGCCGCTATAGCCAGACTGCTTCTCTAGATTCCTCCTCTATGGGCAGGGCATATCTGAAAGAAAGGCAGCAGCCCCAGTCAGGAACTTAGAGATAAAACTCCCATCTCCCTGGGACAGAGCACCTGGGGGAAGGGGCGGCGATGGGCACAGCTTCAGCAGACTCAAACGTTCCTGCCTGCCAGCTCTGAGGAGGGCAGCAGATCTCCCAGCACAGCACTCAAGCTCTGCTAAGGGACAGACTGTCTCCTCAAGTGGGTCCCTCACCCCCATGCCTCCTGACAGGGAGACACTTCCCAGCAGGGGTTGACAGATACCTCATATAGGAGAGCTCCAGCTGGCATCTGGCAGGTGCACCCTGGGATGAAGCTTCCCCAGGAAGGAACAGGCAGCAGTCTTTGTTGTTCTGCAGCCTCCACTGGTGATACCCAGGCAAGCAGGGTCTAGAGTGGACCTCCAGCAAACTCCAGCAGGCCTGCAGCAGAGAGGCCTGACTGTTAGAAGGAAAACTAACAAACAGAAAGGAATAGCATCAACATCAACAAAAACCCCATCCGAAGGTCACCAACATCAAAGACCAAAGATAGGTAAATCCACGAAGATGAGGAAAAACCAGTGCAAAAAGGCTGAAAATTCCAAAAACCAGAATGCCTCTTCTCCTCCAAAGGATTACAACTCCTAGCCAGGAAGGGAACAAAACTGGATGGATAACGAGTTTGATGAATTGACAGAAGTAGACTTCAGAAGGTGGGTAATAACAAACTCCTCTGAGCTAAAGGAGCATGTTCTAACCCAATGCAAGGAAACTAAGAGCCTTGAAAAAAGGTGAGAGGAATTGCTAACTAGAATGCCCAGTTTAGAGAGGAACATAAATAACCTGATGGAGCTGAAAAATGAAGCATGAGAACTTCTTGAAGCATAGACAAGTATCAGTAGCTGAATCGATCAAGTGGAAGAAAGGATATCAGAGACTGAAGATCAACTTAATGAAATTAAACCTGAAGATAAGATTAGAGAAAAAAGAATGAAAAGGAATGAACAAGGCCTCCAAGAAATATGGGACTATGTGGAAAGACAAAATCTATGTTTGATTGGTGTACCTGAAAATGATGGGGAGAACAGAACCAAGCTGGAAAACATTCTTCAGGATATTATCCAGGAGAACTTCCCCAACCTAGCAAGACAGGATGACATTCAAATTCAGGAAATACAGAGAATAACACAAAGATACTCCTCGAGAAGAGTAACCCCAAGACACATAATTGTCAGATTCACAAAGGTTGAAATGACGGAAAAAATGTTAAGGGCAGCCAGAGAGAGATGTCAGGTTACCCACAAAGGGAAGCCCATCAGACTAACAGATCTAATGGCAGAAGCCCTACAAGCCAGAAGAGAGTGGGGGCCAATATTCAACATTCTTAAAAGAGTTTTCAACTCAGAATTTCATATCCAGCCAAAGTAAGCTTCATAAGCAAAGGAGAAATAAAATCCTTTACAGACAAGCAAATATTGAGAGATTTTGTCACCACCTGGTCTGCCTTACAAGAGCTCCTGAAAGAAGCACTAAATATGCAAAGGAAAATCCAGTACCGGAACTGCAAAAACACACCAAATTGTAGAGAGCATTGACATTATGAAGAAACTGCATTAATGGACAAAATAACCAGTTAGCATCATAATGACAGGATCAAATTCACACATAACAATATTGACCTTAAATGTAAATGGGCTAATGCCCCAATTAAAAGACACAGACTGGCAAATTGGATAAAGAGTCAAGACCCATTGGAGTGCTGTATTCAGGAGACCCATCTCGTGCAAAGACGCACATAGGCTCAAAATAAAGGGATGGAGGAATATTTACCAAGCAAATGGAAATTAAAAAAAAGCAGGGGTTGCAATCCTAGTCTCTGATAAAATGGACTTTAAACCAACAAAGATTAAAAAAAAAAAACCACAAAAAACAGAGAAGGGCATGACATAATGGTAAAGGGATCAATGCAACAAGAAGAGCTAACTATCCTAAATATATATGCATCTAATATAGGAGCACCTAGATTGATAAAGCAAGTTCTTCTAGAATCAGAAATACCATTTGACCCAGCAATCCCATTACTGCATGTATAACTAAAGGATTATAAATCATGCTACTATAAAGATACATGCACACATATATTTGTTGCAGCACTATTTATAGTAACAAAGACTTGGAGCCAACCCACATGCCCATCAGTGATAGACTGGATAAAAAAAATGTGGCACATATACACCATGGAATACTATGCAGCCATTAAAAAGGATGAGTTCATGTGCTTTGCAGGGACATGGATGAAGCTGGAAACTGTCATTCTCAGCAAACTAACACAGGAACAGAAAACCAAACACCACATGTTTTCGTAAGTGGGAGTTGAACAATGAGAACACATGGACACAGGGAGGGGAACATCATACAGCAGGGCCTGTTGGGGGTGTGGGGGGCTATGGGAGGGATAGCATTAGGAGAAATACCTAATGTAGATGACGGGTTGATGGGTGCAGCAAACCACTATGGCCCATGTATACCTATGTAACAAACCTGCATGTTCTGAACATGTATCCTAATTTTAACATTAATTAAAAATGTGTGTAGCACCTCCTACTTTGCCCTCTCTTGCTCCTACTCCCACCATGTGATGTGTGTATTTCCCCTTTGCTTTCTGCCATGATTGTAAGTTTGAGACCTCCCCAGAAGCCGAGCAGATGCCTCCATGCTTCCTATGTAGCCTGAAGGACCATGAGTCAATTAGGCCTCTTTTCTTTATAAATTACCCAGTCTCTGCTATTTCTTTATAGCAGTTTGAGAATGGACTAATACACATATATTATATGTAAACACATACATTATTTCTAAAAAGAAATGTGGATAATATTATACATATTTTTCTACCTCTAGCTTTTTAAAAAAAAATACTCATGGATATTCTCCATATCAGAACATACAAATTTCCGTTAGTCTTTTTATTACTTATGTATTGTTGCATATTAAAGATATACCATCACTTATTTATGCACTTTTTGATAGACATTTAGGTTGTTTACAAGTAACTGCATTTAAAATAAGTATCAGCTACTAAGATGCTAGTCATGGTGTAAATTAAATCAGCTGGTGAGTGAAAGATGAATGTATTTTACATTTCTACTTTAAAAAATTTGCTTAGCTTTTTTGTTTAAAGTATTTGTGGCCAGGCTCTGTGGCTCACACCTATAAGCCCAGCAAAAAGAAGACAAGGTGGGAGGATAGCTTGAGCCAAGGAGTTCAAGTCCAGCCTGGGCAACATAGTGAGACTCTGTTTCTACAAAAAATACACAAATTAGCCAGGTGTGGTGGTGTGCATCTGTAGTCCCAGCTATTCTGGAGGTTGAAGTGCTTGAGCCCAGGATGTTCAGGCTGCAATGAGCTGAGACTGCACTACTGCACTCCATCCTGGGCAGCAGAGGGAGACTGTCTCAATTTTTTTTTTTTTTCTCACATCATTGTGATAGCAAAGATGAGGGGAAAACAATTACTCTTACATCCTGCTAGTAAGAGTGAAAATTAAGGCACCTCTGCTAGCACGAAATTTGGCAGTATGTACCAAGAGTTTTAAAATGATTTATTTCCTTTGATCCAGGAATTCCATTTCTAGTGATTTATCCCAAAGTAATAATCAAAGTTGTAGAGAAGATTTACGGATATGGATATTTAATATTGTCTCTTATAATAGAAAAAATATGGAAATAAATATTGAACTAGAGAGATAAATTATGGTGCATTAATATGACTGAATTATAGTTTGCAACCAATATAATTATGCTTTCAAAGATTTAATTGCATGAAAAATACTTAAAATAGCAAACAAAGTTGTTGCTATCTCATGAAATTTTTTTTAACTTGGAAACTATATCGTCTTTATTTTTATGCAGTTTTTCAAACCTGTTCCCTTCCCCCCATCCTCCCTCTAGTAGTCTCCAGTGTCTATTGTTGCTATCTTTGTGTCCATGAGTACCTGATACTTAGTTCCAAGTTTGTGAGGACATGTAGTATTTGGTTGTCTTTTTCTTTTTCTTTTTGTAACTGTAAGTTCTAGGGTACATGTGCACAACTTGCAGGTTTGATACATAGGTATACATGGGCCATGTTGGTGTGCTGCACCCATCAACTCATCATTTACATTCGGTATTTCTCCTCATGCTATCCCTCGCACAGCCCCCCACCCACCGACAGGCCCTGGGGTGTGATGTTCCCCTCCCTGTGTCTAAGTGTTCTCATTGTTCAGTTCCCAGCTATGAGTGAGTGTGGTGTTTGGTTTTCTGTTCTTGTGATAGTTTGCTGAGAATGATGGTTTCCAGCTTCATCCATGTCCCTGCAAAGGACATGAACTCATCTTTTTTATGGCTGCATAGTATTCCATGGTGTATATGTGCCACATTTTCTTCATCCAGTCTATCATTGATGGACATTTGGGTTGGTTCCAAGTCTTTGCTATTGTGAATAGTGCCGCAATAAACATGTGTGTGCATGTATCTTTATAGTAGCATGATTTGTAATCATTTGGGTATATACTCAGTAAAGGGATGACTGGGTCAAATGGTATTTCTACTTCTAGATCTTTGAGGAATTGCCACACTGTCTTCCACAATGGTTGAACTAATTTACACTCCCACCAACAGTGTAAAAGTGTTCCTATTTTTCCACATCATCTCCAGCATCTGTTGTTTCCTGACTTTTTAATGATTGCAATTCTAACTGGTGTGAGATGGTATCTCATTGTGGTTTTGATTTGCGTTTCTCTGATGACCAGTGATTATGAGCAGTTTTTCATGTGTCTGTTGGCTGCGTATATGTCTTCTTTTGAAAAATGTCTGTTCATATCCTTTGCTCACTTTTTGATGATGCTGTTTGTTTTTTTCTTGTAAATTTGTTTCAGTTCTTTGTAGATTCCGGATATTAGCCCTTTGCCAGATGGATAGATTGCAAAATTTTTCTCCCATTCTGTAGGTTGCCTGTTCACTCTGATGGTAGTTTCTTTTGCTGTGCAGAAGCTCTTTAGTTTAATTAGATTCCATTTTTCTATTTTGGCTTTTGTTGCCATTGCTTTTGGTGTTTTAGTCGTGCAGTCCTTGCCCATGCCTATGTCCTGAATGGTATTGCCTAGGTTTTCTTCTAGGGTTTTTATGGTTTTAACTCTAACATTTAGGTCAAGATGGTCTTTAATCCATCTTGAATTAATGTTTGTATAAGGTGTAAGGAAGGGATCCAGTTTCAGCTTTCTACATATGGCTAGCCAGTTTTCCCAGCACCATTTATTAAATAGGGAATCCTTTCCCCAATTCTTGTTTTCATCAAGTTCGTCAAAGATCAGATGGTTGTAGATGTGTAGTGTTATTTCTGAGGCCTCTGTTCTGTTCCATTGGTCTATATGTCTGTTTTGGTACCAGTACCATGCTGTTTTGGATACTGTAACCTTGTAGTATAGTTTGAAGTCAGGTAGCATGATGCCTCCAGCTTTTTTTTTTTTTTCTTTATTTATTTTTTTGCTTAGGATTGTCTTGGCAATGTGCATTCTTTTTTGGTTCAATATAAACTTTAAAGTAGTTTTTTCCAGTTCTGTGAAGAAAGTCATTGATAGCTTGACATGGATGACGTTGAATCTATAAATTACTTTGGGAAGTATGGCCATCTTCACTATATTGATTCTTCCTATCCATGAGCATAGAATTTTTTTCCATTTGCTTGTGTCCTCTTTTATTTCACTGAGCAGTGGTTTGAATTCTCCTTGAAGAGGTCCCTCACATACTTTGTAAGTTGGATTCCTAGGTATTTTATTCTCTTTGTAGCAATTGTGAATGGGAGTTCACTCATGATTTGGTTCTCTGTTATTGGTGTATAGGAATGCTCATGATTTTTGCACATTGATTTTGTATCCTGAGACTTTGCTGAAGTTGGTTATTAGTTGATGGAGATTTTGGGCTGAGATGATGGGGTTTTCTAGATATACAATCATGTCATCTGCAAACAGGGAAAACTTGACTTTCTCATTTCCTAATTGAATATCCTTTATTTCTTTCTCTTGCCTGATTGCCCTGGCCAGAACTTCCAACACTATGTTGAATAGGAGTGGTGAGAGAGAGCATCCTTGTCTTGTGCCAGTTTCAAAGGGAATGCTTCCAGTTTTTGCCCATTCAGTATGATATCGGCTGTGGGTTTGTCATAAATAGCTCTTATTATTTTGAGATACGTTCCATCAGTACCTAGTTTATTGAGAGTTTTTAGCATGAAGTGCTGTTGAATTTTGTCAAAGGCCTTTTCTGCATCTATTGAGATAATCTTGTGGTATTTGCTGTTGGTTCTGTTTGTGATGGATTACATTTATTGATTTGCATATGTTGAACTGGCCTTGCATCCCAGGGATGAAGTCAACTTGATTGTGGTGGATAAGCTTTATGATGTGCTGCTGGATTCGGTTTGCCAGTATTGAGGATTTTTGCATCAATATTCATCAGGGATATTGATCTAAAATTTTTATTTTCTGTTGTGTCTCTGCCAGGCTTTGGTATCAGGATGATGCTGGCCTCATGTAATAAGTTAGGGAGGATTCCCTCTTTTTCTATTGATTGGAATCTTTTCAGAAGAAATGGTACCAGCTCCTCTTTGTACCTCTGGTAGAATTTGGCTCTGAATCCCTCTGGTCCTGGACTTATTTTGGTTTGTAGGCTATTAATTATTTCCTCAATTTCAGAACCTGTTATTAGTCTATTCACAGATTCATCTTCTTCCTGGTTTAGTATTGGGAGGGTGTATGTGTTCAGGAATTTATCCATTTCTTCTAGGTTTTCTAGTTTATTTGTGTAGAGGTGTTTGTAGTATTCTCTGATGGTAGTTTGTATTTCTGTGGGATCAGTGGTGATATCCCCTTTATCAGTTTTTATTGCATCTATTTGATTCTTCTCTCTTTTCTTTATTTGTCTTGCTAGCAGTCTATCAATTTTGTTGATCTTTTCAAAAATCTAGCTCCTGAATTCATTAATTTTTTTGAATGGATTTTTATGTCTCTATCTCCTTCAGTTCTGCTCTGATCTTAGTTATTTCTTGCCTTCTGCTAGCTTTTGAATTTGTTTGTTCTTGCTTCACTAGTTCTTTTAATTGTGATGTTAGGTTGACAATTTTAGATCTTTCCTGCTTTCTCTTGTGGGCATTTAGTGCTATAAATTTCCCCCTACACACTGCTTTAAATGTGTTTTGGAGATTTTGGTATGTTATGTCTTTGTTCTCATTGGTTTCAAGAACATCTTTATTTCCGCCTTCATTTTGTAGTTACCCAGTAGTCATTCAGGAGCAGGTTGTTCAGGTTCCCTGTAGCTGTGCAATGTTGAGTGAGTTTCTTAATCCTGAGTACTGATTTGATTGCACTCTGGTCTGAGAGACAATTTCTTGTGATTTCTGTTCTTTTACTTTTTCTGAGGAGTGCTTTACTTCCAATTTATGTGGTCAATTTGGAATAAGTATGATGTGGTGCTGAGAAGAATGTATATTCTGTTTTGGGGTGGAAAGTTCTGGAGATGTCTATTAGGTCCAGTTGGTGCAGAGCTGAGTTCAAGTCCTGGATATCCTTGTTAACCTTCTGTCTCGTTAATCTAATATTGACAGTGGGCTGTTAAAGTCTCCCATTATTATTGTGTGGGAGTCTAAGTCTCTTTGTAGGGCTCTAAGGACTTGCTTTATGTATCTGGGTGCTCCTGTATTGGGTACGTATATATTTAGGATAGTTAGCTCTTCTTGTTGAATTGATCCCTTTACCATTATGGAATGGCCTTCTTTGTCTCCTTTGATCATTGTTGGTTAAAAGTCTGTTTTATCAGAGACTAGGATTGCAACCCCTGCTCTTGTTTGCTTTCCATTTGCTTGGTAGATCTTCCTCCATTCCTTTATTTTGATCCTATGTGTATCTTTGCATGAGAGATCTGTCTCCTGAATACAGCACACTGATGGGTCTTGACTCTTTATCCAATTTGCCAGTCTGTGTCTTTTAATTGGGGCATTTAGCCCATTTACATTTAAAGTTAATATTGTTTTGTGTGAATTTAATCCTGTCATGATGATGTTAGCTGGTTATTTTGCCCATTAATTAATGCAGTTTCTTCATAGTGTCTATGGTCTTTACAATCTGGCATGTTTTTGCGGTGGCTGGTACCAGTTGTTCCTTTCCATGTTTAGTGCTTCCTTTAGGCTCTCTTGTAAGGCAGGCCTGGTGGTGACAAAATCTCTCAGCATTTGTCTGTAAAGGATTTTATTTCTCCTTCCCTTACGAAGCTTAGTTTGGCTGGATATGAAATTCTGCATTCTGGCTTGTCGGATTTCTGCTGAAAGATCTGCTGTTAGTCAGATGGGCTTCCTTTTGTGGGTAACATGACCTTTCTCTGTGGCTACCCTTAACGTTTTTTCCTTCATCTCAACCTTGGTGAATCTGACAATTATGCGTCTTGGGGTTGCTCTTCTCGAGGGTTTTCTTTGTGGTGGTCTCTGTATTTCCTGAATTTGAATGTTGGCCTGCCTTGCTAAGTTGGGAGAGTTCTCTCGATAATATTCTCAAGAGTGTTTTCCAACTTGGTTCCATTCTCCCCATCACTTCCAGGTATGCCAATCAAATGTAGATTTGGTCTTTTCACATAGTCCCATATTTCTTGGAGGCTTTGTTCATTTCTTTTTACTCTTTTTTCTCTAACCTTTTCTTCTCACTTTATTTCATTAATTTGATCTTCAATCACTGATACTTTTTTCCATTTGATCGAATCGGCTATTAAAGCTTGTGCATGCATCATGAAGTTCTCATGCCATGGTTTTCAGCTCCATTAGGTCGGTTTTCAGCTCCATTAGGTCATTTAAGGTCTTCTCTACACTGTTTATTGTAGTTAACCATTCATATAACCTTTTTTCAAGGTTTTTAGCTTCCTTGCAATGGGTTTGAATATGTTCTTTTAGTTCAGAGCAGTTTGTTATTACCAACCTTCTGAAGCCTACTTCTGTCAACTCATTAAAGTTATTCTCCATCCAGCTTTGTTCTGTTGCTTGTGAGAAGCTGCAATCCTTTGGAGGAGAAGAGGTGCTCTGCTCTGGTTTTTAGAATTTTCAGCTTTTCTGCTCTGGTTTCTCCCCATCTTTGTGATTTTTTTCTACCTTGGGTCTTTGATGTTGGTGACCTACAGATTGGGTTTTGGTGTAGATGTCCTTTTTGTTGATGTTAGTGCCATTCCTTTCTCTTTGTTAGTTTTCCTTCTAACAGTCAAGTCCCTCAGCTGCAGGTCTGGTGGAGTTTGCTGAAGACCCTGTTCGACTGGGTATCACCAGCAGAGGCTGCAGAAGAGCAAATATAGAAGAACAGTGAATATTGCTGCCTGATTCTCCCTCTGGAAGTTTCGTCCCAGAGGGGCACCCACCTATATGAGGTGTCTGTTGGCCCCTACTGGGAGGTGTCTCTCAGTTAGGCTACACGGGAGTCAGGGTCCCACTTGAGGCAGTCTGTCTGTTCTCAGAGCTCAAGTGCCATGCTGGGAGAACCACTGCTTTCTTCAGAGCTGTCAGACAGGGATGTTTAATTCTGCAGAAGTTGTCTGCTGTCTTTTGTTCAGCCCTGCCCACAGAGGTGGAATCTATAGAAGCAGTAGGCCTTGCTGAGCTGCAGTGGGCTCCACCCAATTCGAGCTTCCCATCCTCTTTGTTTACCAACTCAAGCCTCAGCAATGGCAGACGCGCCTCCCACAGTCAGGCTGCCACCTCGCAGTTTGATTTCAGACTGCTGCACTAGTGGTGAGCAAGGCTCCAGGGGCATGGGACCCACTGAGCCAGGCACGGGAGAGAATCTCCTTGTCTGCCAGTTGGTAAGACCTTGGCAAAAGTGTTGTATTTGGGCGGAAGTGTCCCATTTTTCCAGGTACAGTCTGTCATGGTTTCCCTTGACTAGGAAAGGGAAATCTCTAGACCCCTTGTGCTTCCCGGGTGAGGTGATGCCCCGCCCTGTTTCAACTCACCCTCTGTGGGCGGCACCCACTGTTCAACCTTTCCCAATGAGATGAACCAGGTACCTCAGTTGGAAATGCAGAAATCACCCATTTTCTGCATCGATCATGCTGGGATCTGCAGACCGGAGCTGTTCCTATTCAGCCATCTTGGAACCAAGCCTTCTATCTCATGAATTTTAATATTTTCTGTGTTTTTCAGTTTTCCTTAAGAAATATACATTTTAATATAAAGATAGGTATTATAATGATAATTTGTGCTAGAAGAGAGAACAGACAGGAATGTCTTTAGCTCCTTCCTGCTGACATAGAAGTTAATAAGATGTCTAGCGGTGTCTTCAAATAGGGGTAGGATCATTTTGTTTCAGTTTTTGTGGTGAACTGGCATAGCATATACCAGATATGCCCCCTGGGGAAGGGAGATTTCACCCTAGATAGGAAGGTGAAGGATCCATTAGATGACTGTACTGCATACGGTGATGGCCAGTGAATTGGGGTTTCTTTTCTCCTTCCTTCCTTCCTTCCTTCCTTCCTTCCTTCCTTCCTTCCTTCCTTCCTTCCTTCCTTCCTTCCTTTCTTTTTTTCTTTCTTTCTTTCTTTCTTCTCTTTCTTTCTCTCTCTCTTTCTTTCTTTCTTCTTTCTTTTTTTCTTTCTTCTCTCTTTCTCTCTCTCTTTCTTTCTTTCCTTTCTCTCTCTCTTTCTCTTTTTCTTTCTCTTTCTCTCTTTCCTTCCTTCCTTCCTTCCTTCCACGCCCTGCCTCTTTTGCATTTTTCAAATACTAAGGGTGTCCTTCTCCAATCTCCTGACAGCATTCTCAAACAACTGGGACAGACAGTAGAGAAAGCCCCATCCACCACTTTGAAGATGGTTTTATAGATTTGTACTCTAAGTGCAAGCACATTTGGGAAAATTGCTGTTCAAACTCCAAAATTTTGAGAATAAATATGAGAGAAGCTGTTTTACTCTTTACAATTAAAAATTCAAAGAAGGCAGAAGTCTCATGGTCATAGCAGCTAAGAAGTAGTGAGGGAGCATAAAACTTTAAATGGGAGTTATTTTATTTGAAACATAAATTCTATATGTTATCTATATCATATTATTTTGTAAAAGATAAGAAAAATTTGATCTGTAGTTCAAATAAAGTTGTCAATAGTTTGTTTTTGGACTATGCAATAAAGACACCTACCATTACTGATGGCAGCATGCACACATACCAGTGTTAACATTTTGTGGTGGTCAAAAAGGTCTGCACATTGAGTAAGCAAATCTAAACATATAAATAATGTTAGTGAATTCTGATGTTAGTTATCAATAAGGTGTAAGACCGATGAGTGTAGTAGATGTTTTTCCAGTTTCCAACTCTTCATCCAGTGGTGTTATGTGTCCTAACCTCCTTCCCCTTCCCCTCTTCTTCCTTTTCTTTTTTATTTCTCCTCCTCCTTTTCCTCCCCCCTTTCTTCACCCAAACTGTGATTTGCATGGAAAGTGAAAATCATAACACCTCAATCTTGGGGCAGAGGAATCAGAATCCTTTCCTGGCATCTTTTGAATAGAAGTTTGTCAGAAAGCTTTCTTGCTTTTCTGGTCATTAGCTGAAAGATATAAGCCTAGAATTGTTTATGGCTGTGTTCATAGGATTGCAGAAAAAGCATAATATTATAGGGAAGAACAGGCAAAACACAGAGGAAAGCATAGATGACACATGACACACTCTCTCAATCTCTCTCTCTCTCTGACATTCACACACATTCCTGAGACATGCCCTGCCACCCTTTTTCTTTATGTAGTTTTAGTGGATTTCTATCACTTGCTATCAGAGTTCTGACTATTTTGATGAACATGTTAGGTTAGCAGCCAGAATCAGATACAGTGGTAAGTATATGGAGTTATCCTGAAATACATTTCATTGATTTCCAAAGTAAATATGAGTATGTAAGGAGGTATGTAAGGAGGAGAGCAGTAGGCGCTCTGCAAATGAAATGCCAAATTTCAGTTTCTTTGAAATCGTTTAGCTTTGGGGAAGAGCTGGAGATGATTAGGACAGGGAGTTTGACTTATAAATAAGAAATGAGAAGGGAGCAGTGGTACCCTTTACAGCACAGAAGTTATGTCTTGAAAAGGAATAAAAAGAATTAATTTAGAATCTCAGGCATCCCACTTTTCATCTGCTCTCAGAAACGGATATGTGATTGAATACATTATAAAGTGATATACAGAATTTGCCCTTTTCATGTTGTAAGCAAGATGAGTTTATGGATGGATTTCTTCTCTATCAATTTAGGTAAAGAAAGACATCTTTTTTCTGTATCTTGTATCAGGAGAGTTCATCGACACTGTGGGATACCACTCTCCTTTGCTCCACAAACATCAGTTGATATTTTTCATCTTTCTTAACAGCATGAGAATGTCACTATACAGATAAACTCTCATATCTTTGTATCACTTAGGTAGACTTCTATATTTTAAAACCACATTGAATGTATTTGAGATTAATATGTCTCATTTCAAAATCTAAGTGCCATCATATTTTTGCTTTTATTATTAAGTGACACATGGGAATTATCCACATTTATTGGGTACATTGTGGTATTTCAATACATGTGAGTGCTGTCAGTTTTAAAGGTCAGTAATTTGCGAGCAATCAAGACAAGTGATGGTCCTGTGCGTACTCAGTGGAATTCTGAATTTTTGGAATGATCAACGTCTCAGTTTCTAGTTTGAGAGCTTGGTCTAATTTTCCCCTGACTAATGTACAAGTGGTATTTAACAATTAACTCATCACCTGGTGGTGTATCAACTATACCTCCTATGTGTAACTGGTATAGAATGTGGCAGCAATATTTATTACCTAATGAGTTTTCCAGATTTTACATAGAAGGAAGCAGAGTAAGGTGTTTATTTTAGAGTGAAGACATCTATAATCTTACTCTAATTCGTTAATATGTACACTGGCCCTCTTTTTGTTGGAAAGGAGATTGATAAAAATTTTAAATAATTTTTGGTTATAGTGTTGGCATATTTTTTTTAAAGACCCCCTCCCCACACCCATATGGATATGACCTAAATGACTGCATGGAGAAAATGTCTTTGCATAAACTGTGTCAAGCAGAGGTTGGCAACTTTTCAAAGCTGTGGATACCTCTTCTTCCCCCAGTGTCTGTTAATACCTGGTGTTGGCAGAGAGAGTTGCCCTAAAAAGGATGGTAGTGGGTGAGGAGTACTTTGTCCTACTGCACTTCTGAGATGAAGAGAACAGTTGAGTATGACCTCGAAGAAAGCAAAATTGTGTTTAGAATGAATACTCACTCTCTCCTGGGAGGGGACGGTGAGAGGCACCAGGAGCTGTACAGAGTGATTGCATCTGTGCTGCTCTTCAGACAAAGCAGTTGTGCATTGTGGGCTCTTTCATGTCACCTTTGGCTGACCTTGGCAGAGACTAGTGATTTCCTTCTGTATTTTTAAACAGTTTTATTAATATATATTTTATGTATGACAAACTATACATAAAATGTAAAGTTTGGCAAATTTTGATATAAGTACCTACCCTTGAAACTATCACCACAATAAAGATAACGAGCAAAAGTATAAGCCCTAGAAATATTCTCACACAGCCCTCTCATTAGCTCCTCCCTGTTTCCCCTCTCTCCATCCCTAAGCAACCACCGATCTACTTCCTGTCCTTATAAGATTTTCATTTAATAGAATTTTATATAAATAGAATCATAAAGTATGTAGTCCTTTTTTGTCTGTCTTCTCTTACTTAAGGATAATTATTTTGACATCCATCCATATGTCAGCATGTATCCATAGTTCAGTCTTTTTCATTACTGATTGGTATTCCATTGTATGTATACGCCATAGTTTGTGTATCCATTCACCTATTGATGGATATTTAGGTTGTTTCCAGTTTTTGCTTATTACAGGTAAAGCTGCTATGAATAGTTGTATACAAGCCTTTGTATGGACATACATTTTCATTTCTCTTGAATAAATACGTAGGAGTGAAATGTTGGGTCATATGGTAGGTGCATGTCTAACTTTTTCAGAAGCTGCCAACCTATTTTCCACAATTGTTGTACCATTTTACATTCCCACCAATAGCATATGAGGGTTCCAGTTCCTGCACTTCCTTGCCAGATCTTAGAATGATCAATTTTATAATTTAAGCTTTCTAATAGGTGTTTAGTGGTATCTCATTGTAGTTTTAATTTGCATTTCCCAAACGCTCCAATTAAATAACTCTTTCACACTGCATTCACGTTGAAGGTAGCCTTTGAAAGAGGCATTAAATGCCACTCTGTGGAAGGTTCCTACCTGTGGAAACTAGAGGGGTAGAGAAAAATGATCTCAGAAAGAAAGTAGGTTAAGGAGTAGATGGCCCTTTGTTCTTCTAAGTGACCCTAGGCAAGTTAATTCCTAGCTTATTTCTTCTTCGCTGAAGTTGTGCCGCAACCTTCATGGATTTATGTAGTGCTTTCTCCCTCTTTCCTTGTGCCTGTATCTCTCTGTCCCCCTCTTTCTTTCTCTTTTTATTATATTACCAGCTTATAAGGCATATGCAATTGTGGTAGCCTCATTACTTCCCACTTCACAGAATCACAACCAGTTCATAGCTGCATGAATGAGAATTAGAATGCTAATAAAGTTGCCATTGACTTCCTCCTCTCTGGAGAAGCAATCCTCTCCTACCCTAACATTGAGGTTCTCAAAGCTGAATTCAGAGATACATAAAGGGATGTCACTAATATATGAAGTTTGGGTTTAGACTCTGCTCCGACAATTCCATTTTCTGGAATGTTCTCACTGCATCAGTGCAGTATTTGGTAAGGTATTTGGGAAACACCCTGCCAGGCTGGGGTGCTGCAGCCCAGTGATGAATCCCTTGCTGTTTGTCATCTGCCCATTGTCAATTCCAGATCTTAGGAAAATGAAACACATATTCTTCTTGCCAGGTTCTTGGTAATCTAATCTAAGCAGAAGACTTTGAAAAGCTCAATAACAATAAACCCTTATTCATGTCATCTCAGTTAATTAGGAAACAGCCATCAGGCTGACAAAGGTGTAGGCTGAAATTTACTTCTGCTTTAAAAAGGCTTTCTTTATACACAGTGAAAATTAATTGGGTAAACAGAATGTCAGGTGAATGAAGGTGGAAAGAAGCTGAAAAAGAGAGGCATTTAATTACTCTCATGATAAAAACAGCCCTTTACAAACAAATAAGAGCAATCTTAGAGCGCTGGAGAGTGGTAAGGACTGCCTGTTTAGAGCCCTGAGTGCCCATTTTGGCTTTTTCCTAACAAATGTGTCATTGAAGAGCACTGATTTTCCTTGCTGGTCCTCAGTTGATTCCTCCATAAAAGCAGAAGTTGTTCTCTAAAGCCTTTTATAACTTAATACAATGATAGCAATTGATGTGTTTAATTGAAAACAAACCCTGGTATTTCATTGTCAGGCAACTCATCCAAATATTGTAGTAGAAAGCCCTGTTCCCTTGTAGGATATCTCGATACAATCACTGCAACCTCAGAATGCCAGTCTGTTGGTCTCTCCCAGTTCCGGTCTGCTCTACTCACTTTGGCAGTGATCTTTCCAAAAGTCCATTCTAACCTCATCCTGTGGGCTGAAGTTCAAACTTTTTAGCAAAACAAATAAGAGCTTTCACAGTATCTCCCTACTTGGCCTCGCTCATCCTCCACATAGACTGTGGGTGCCAGCCATGATGGGATATGCGGTTCCCAGGATAATTACTGGCCCATCAGACTTAGTGTGTTTGCATATGCTGTGCCTGTTTACTTGGGAACAGCTACCAATCCTCCAAATCTGAGCTCAAGACACTGCTCTTCTGTAAAGCCTCCCTTGAGCTCCCGAGAGTTGCTGATTCCCTCATCCAGTGTTTCTGCCCGTTGCAGTCACGAGGTGGCAAGTTTGCCTCCTCCAGTAGATTGTGGATTCCCTAAGCACAGGGATGTTTGTCATGTTCATCTTTGTATTTTTGAAATCTGGTATGGGATACAAACGTGTTTATTGCATGGATGAATGAAAACAGCATTTGAAAGTAATACAAAGGCAGTTCTACAACTATTTCAATCGTGAAATTTCCTCATTTGAGATTGGCTTTTCACTGATAATTTGAATTAGTGAAGGGTACAGACATTTTAGACTTTCTAAGAATTATTATTTTTTTTTTTTGGAATTTGCAAAATCTGGTTTAACTAAGATCTGGCGAGGGGAGCACATTGTGAAAACACATATGCAGAGGAACCAAATCAATGCTAGACAAACATGTATAAGTTTACAATATGATAGGATAACTACAAGTTTGAAGGCTCAAATTGAGTCCATCAGCTGTAAATACAATTTTATATTTGGCTCAAGTGACTGTTGAATATTAAGTGGTGCCGAGTTCCTCCAAAGCACCTAATGACCCCCCCAGCCTTGGAAGGAGTTTCACCACAGTCTTAGAAAAAGTCCCACTCATTCCTTTAACTCTTTTGGCCCTTGGGAGTCATTGCAACCCCAATACAAATGCCGGCCAGGGATGTCCAGTGGCTACAAGTTATTGCACAGACAAGTCTGTTCTAAGCTAGACTCTTAAAGCTAAGGAGGTGTGAGATTAGCCCTTAAATAGTGGTCTAGCATTAGCATGGTCTATAAAAGCATGTTAAGAAATAGATCCTCAGTGATTATGTACCAGCTACTAGTTACTATTAATCAGGAAGAATCTGCCTTGAAAATTGCATTTAGGATAAAGGGTGTAGTTGGTGAACCTCTGAGACTGGATGTAAAGAAAAATCACTTAGAAAGTGCCATTGGCAATTTTTTAAAATTCTGCTTTTGTTGGACCATGATAACAGAGGCTGGTTTGTCTCATGTTTTATTAAGCGGAATCACTGCCATGTTTCTGTATGTTCGTTATGAATTATAATTGATGCTTCTAGAAGTGGATGAGCTTCCTCAGAGTCTGTAAGCTTTTGGCCTCTGACAATGTTTAGGTAGAGGCTAGAGGCCATCTGATACCATTGCCGAAAAGGGAATTTATGCATTGGGTGGGGGGTCCTTTCAAGTTAGACGTATTTTGATCAGATGAATTTCTAGATTTATAGATTTATAGATGAGAAGAGTGAGGCTAAGAAAGGTGCTTCATATTTATTGAACGAATTCAGGATTTCTCAATCTAGGCACTACTGATGTTTTGGACTGGGTAATCTTTTGTTGTCATGAGTCAGCCTATGTCTTGTAGGATGGTTAGCATGATCCCTGGCTTCTACCTAGTAGATGCCAGTAGCACCCCCATCTTCCGTTGTGACAAAGGTCTCCAGATATCAACAAATATCCCATGGGAGGCAAAATTGCCCTAGTGAGAACTACTAAATTAAATGAAAGAATTAATAAACATGTGAGGAAAGCTGAAAGATTATTAATTCCATGCTTGAGTTTTTATTTTGATTTTGGTGTTAAAATTAATTAGATTTAATAAACATACATTGCACATTTGCCTATGAAGCAATAAATAAAACAGTGTGCTACATACTGTGGAATTATGAAAAGTTGAGAAGAAATCCACTGTCTCTTTAAAACTCATATATCATGGGACGGAAAAGCAGTGTGGATAAAGCTGATGTAGCACAGTGGTAAACAGTGTAACACTAGGGAATGGAATGTAGTTAAGATCACAGAGTCTGGAACCAGAATGCCTGGGTTTCAAATACTATTTTCCATACACTCTAGTTTGTTTAACAGGAAGCTAAGTTACTTAATAGCCCCATGCCTCAGTCTTCTTATCTGTAGGATGTAAATGATAATCATGACTACATCACTATTGTAGTGAGGATTACATGAGTTAATAGATGGAACGTGTTTGGAGTGATGCCTGCTACATAAGACGGGCTAGTAATATATTTTTTTGGTGAGTTAAAGATACTGTTCACTGAGAGATGTACAATTTTTTATAACCCACTAAGAAAGAAAAAATATTAACAATTGCAATTTAAAAAAGACTTATCAAGTATGACTCATCTTGATTTCAGAGATGTAAAAATATGAACAAAGTACATCTTAGATTTGATGTAATGCAAGGGTTTAGTAGTATCATGACTTTGTAATAAGACTCTGTATTTGAAGTGCCACTTTCTAACTGAGTCATTTTGAATAAATTCTTGAACTTATTTGAGCTTGTATTCTTATCTGTGAAATGGAAATAATAATAGCGATCTCATATAAACTGTCTTAGCAAAAACTAAGTGCTCAATACTTGGTAGCTATTACTGTGGATGTGGAGGCGTGGGACACTGGAAACCTAGTGCTTGGTATGTGAAGTGTTTAATAGTAGGTGCTAGTAGATAAGAGAATGATGTCTTCAAGAAAAGCATGAGTGTCCTCTGTCAGTTCTAGACAATAGGAAAGATTTCTCTTCCTTCTCCCCATTATTTCCTGAGTTCTTACTTAATTTATATGTTACTCTGAGTATGTGATGTTGTAGCTATAAGACACATGTCAAACAGGGTTGGCCAAGCTGAAGACTTACCTGTTAGATGGGAGAAAGACATATGTGAGTGCAGAGAAGGTGGGGGAGACCAACATTTATTTAGTGCCTTGACATGTCAGAAGTCATACTACGTGCATTGTTAGTTCCTCACAATAATGCTTTGAGGTGAATCTTATTTTTGCCATTTGCAGATGAGGTAACTGAGTTTCATAGAGGTCACACATGTAGGAAGAGGCAGAGTTGGATTTTCTGTTCAAGGTTTTCTGACTTTTAATGCCCAAAACTTTCCATAGTATGAGTAAAATATTTCCATAAGAATAGAAGACAGTAGCTAATTAAATGCTATGACATAGGAAGTGAGAAGAGTGAGAGTACTTTGAGTTGAACTGTCAGAGGATGCTACAATGAAGAGGGGACGTTAAAGAAAATATATGATTTAATTAGGCAGAAGAGAGAATCCTAACTTGTTCCCAAGCATTCCAAGTAGAGGGTGTTTTGAACGAAGGTCAGGATAAACATGACATATTAAGGGGTAGCAAGGAGGCTGAGCTGGCCGGACTAGAGAAACTGTTAGTTTAGGGAGTCCAAGGAGCATGTATCTCATGTTCTCCATACCTCTAACACCTAATACAACGATTAGCACATAATAAGAGCTCCATAGTGATTGGTTAGGAAATACTATTAAATTAATAGTGGAAAATAAAGCTGAAGATGTGATTTAGGAACTCAGAATGTCAAGCTGACAAATTTGGACCTAGCCTATTGGTATTGCATGTTTTTGTACAAGGGAGTGGTAATATTTGTACTTACACAGTGTTGACTATAAGGTGCTCTTCCAAGTTCCTTCACCATAGTACTTTATTACTCTTCATAGCAAGCCTGTGAGCTAGAAACTGTCATATTCCACGCCATTTTTCAGATGGGAAACTGAGGTATAGGGAAATTAGAAAACTTGTCCAAGGTCATATAGCTAGTAGGTGACAGAACTGGGTTTTGATAAGTGGTCTGCTTTCTGTGTTCATACTCTTAACCACACATTATACATCCTCTTAGTAAAAATGGTTTCCTTAAGCTGTCTTTCTCCAGACCAGGTTTCCTTAGCAACCTGTCAATTTATAAGTCAGTGGCATGAATGAGCACTTATATAAAGACCTGTGGCTTAAAGTTAAAAATTTCCTAATTTCTGTCTTCAATGTGTTTTTCCCACTCCCTACCTCTGCCATGAGTTTTCCTTTTGCCTGACAAAAACAGGAAGAACACAGTAGTAATTGGCATTTTCTTAAGCATGTTAGCACTTTTTTTTTTTTTTGTAGGGAGGGAGTCTTGCTCTGTTGCCCAGACTGGAGTGCAGTGACGCAATCTCGGCTCACTGCAATCTCCACCTCCCAGGTTCAAGCAATTCTCCTGCCTCAGCCTCCTGAGTAGCTGGGATTACAGGTGCACACCACAACACCTGACTAATTTCTTTTTTTTTTTATTATAGTAGAGATGGGGTTTAACCATGTTGCCCAGGCTGGTCTTGAACTCCTGAGCTCAGGCAATCTGCCCACCTCAGCCTCCCAAAGTGCTAGGAACACAGGCGTGAGCAACTGTGCCTGGCCACATTAGCACTTTTATTAGGTAATTAGTGATAACAGATATTATCTAAAATCAGAGAAGCTTCCACCGCAAATGCGCCAAATTTATTATCATTTCTTATGCTGGTATTTAGATATTGTTAAATTTCTGAATCCAAATGGAAACTGATTTCTGAGGTCACATGTCATCTTGAAGGTGTGGGAACTAGACATTGAGTCTTTATCTGAATAGAATGGTATCTTAGAAAACCCAGAGCTTCCAGAAGATATGTGATGAGCAGAGCTGTGGCTGGCACGTAGCAGGTGTTTCATCATACTCATGTGTTAGATGAATGAGTACTACTATGGTAAAAGGATCAGGAATTTAGACCTAGCTGTGGATTTCAAAACTATCCCCTGAATCTATAGGCTGTGTGACCTTGGGCAAGTTATGTCATCCTTCTGAGTCTTGGCTTTATCATTTGGTCAATGGAGAGAACAATAACTACCTTACAGAGTGGTGGGGGAGGATTTAATGAATCAAAATCAGATCACTGTATACAAGTCACCCAATAAACTGGTATGGAAACATTAGAATTAATTTTTTTTAGTTCTCTGTCAGGGCAAACCTCAGTACCTCTCTTTTTTGCTATATAGCCAGTGCCAAAACAGTAGTTGCCACTCTATTATTGCACCTTAGTAATCTAACATATAATATTCTACATGCCACAATAAACTGACTAGGTATGTAAGGGGTATACACCTAATTGTTTCTACTACTGTTAGTTATTCTTTGGGGAAACATTTTATTATATCAACATATGACAGAAGTGCATGACAGAAGTTTTGTTTTTATTGGTGTATGATGAAAATGGTATTCCATTTCTAATCTTTGGAAATTTTGACAAATCCTGTGCTTAAACCAAAGGGAGGAGGTAGCGTGCAAAAATAGGGAATGAACAGTATTAGGAAGCAGATTCAGTTATTTCATCTATAGCTGGTAGAACCAAGACAATTGGAAGAGACCGTAAAATGTAACATGGTTCAGGTGTTCAAATCCCAGCTCTGCTATTTATTAGCCATGAAGCCCAAGCTCAACCTTTTACAGAATGAATGTGAAAATTAAGCAACTAATATAATGTTTGACACATGGTGGGAAATTCTCAATGGCGGTTCCAGTTTTCTCTTAAATCAGAACACATTTAGTATTTTAATCATTCACTCAACATGGAGACTCCACAGATACCTGTCAATAAAGAGGCCAAAATGTTGTATGAAATGGGCTAGAAAAATAGGCAGAGGCCAGATCATGGTGACCCTTGAAAAACATGATTTTCTGGGGGGTAATGGGAGTAATTGAAGGATTTTTAGGGAGGAAGTGATATAAAGCTATTAATTTTTTCAACTTATTTACACAATTACCAGTATTCCTCTCTCTCCCCTCCTGCCTTTTCTCAGACTTTCTTCTCACATTTTATAGTATTCTATAAATTTGTTAAACTTTAATTCTCATTAATTTGATCCCCAAAGCAACATAATGGTATATGTATTATTACTACCCTCGTTTTACCAGTTTAAAAACAGAGGCTTGTAGTTTGCCAAGACAAAAGATAGGGCAAACTGTGCAAGCCTGTGGTTTTTGTTCTGTTGCCCAGGCTGGAGTGTGGTGGTGCGATCTCAGTTCACTGCAACCTCCACCTCCCAGGTTCAAGTGAGTCTCCTGCCTCAGTCTTCCAAGTAGCTGGGATCACAGGCATGTGCACCATGCCCAGCTAATTTTTGTATTTTTAGTAGAGATAAGGTTTCACTATGTTGGCCAGCCTGGTCTCAAACTCATGACCTTAGGTGATACGCCTGCCTTGGCCTCCCAAAGTGCCTGGGATTACAGGCATGAGCCATAGCACCTGGCCTAGCCTATGGTTTTTAATTGGTAAAATGAGAGCAACAGAGCCAGACCCTGTCTCAAAACCACCACCACCACCACCAGCACCAACAGCAAAACCCTCACAAAAAACCAAAGATGACATAGCTAGTAAGAGGCGGAACATAGACTTGAACGAAAATCATAGTATTCCAAGTTCTGCACTGTTTTTTCTGTACTCCACCACCATGATAGGAAAATAAAAACCAATATGGAAACTGTGTGTCATCTACTCACCAGGGAAAAATATAGAATAGCTCTAAATGCCTTGCTTCCAGGACATAAAAATAAGCATGAGACTTGGAATAACCTTATTTTGTTTCAGTACTATTTATTCAGTGATTATTCTCTAGGTGTCTTCCTGATGGCTATCATTTGATTTACAAACCCACTGAAAAAAGAAGTCATTTCAAACTGTTATTATTTTGGAAAATATCGCTGTGTTTTAACCTTGCCAATTTTGTCCCTAGCCCAATGCCTTTAAGAATGTGTATGTTCTAGAACTATACCTTTTGTAGACTGTTTCTGCTCAGTTTAGCATCACTACTAATTCCTGGTTAGTTTTTCATAGGGTTTATTGTATAGAAATAACTTATATATTGGTAGCTATAGTTCAGTTTCAACTCTCCATCTATGCTATTAGAACTGGATAAAAACCTCTGGAATTGTTGAGTCCAGTCACCTCATTTTACAGTTGGAGACACTGAAGCTTAAACAGGGGAGTAGAATAACTCAGGGTATGGAAGGGAGGTTGTGGCAGAATTGAGAATCTAATGCAAATGACTTGGTCCCTGGTTACCCTTGTTACCCTAAGTTTGGGCTTAGTAAAACCTGGGGGTTGTTAGAAATGCAGAATTTGAGGTCCCACTCCAGAATTCTGAATCATAATCTGAACTGTAGAATTGTAGCAAGATACCAAGGTGATTTGTATGCACATTGAAGTTTAAGAAGCACTGTTTTAAATTACATTGGGTTTTTGTTTGTGTAGGTGTTTGCAGGTGTGTGTGTGTGTGTGTGTGTGTGTTCAGGCGAGGGCAAAGGACATTCAGGGTGGGAGAAGAGGAAGATAGGAGAAGGGAAAGAGAGGGAGAGGGGAGAAAGTATGGGCTGGGGGTAATGAAATGCTCCTATGATGTTCTTTAAACACTTGATAAGGGGGACTGGAATTCAGGAGTGAGCTTTAAGAGGGATAATAATCTACTGGGCATCTCTACATAGAAGGTAGATAAAGCATGGAGGGGACTTTCCAGAGAGTAGGAAGTAAATACTGTTATAATATTTAGAAGCTAGCTGATCCAACTTAAAGAGCCATCAAGGAAAGGCCAGAAATTAGCATGAGGACCTCAGGATCACAGAAGCCAAGGATAACTGTTTTTAGTTATTTGGCTAATACTGTCAGATAACAAAGAAAGATTAGAGAGAGAAAAACTGAAAATTCCCTTTGTGTTTGGTAGCCAATAGGCCACTGAAAGTTTGGCTAGGAGCCCCAGCTAAAAACTGTGTCGTCCTTATTCTTGAGCCTTTCATTGGACAGCTGTGTCAGATACAAACCTCACACCATTCTTGATGTTGATGGTAGAACCTTGTACCAGTAAATGCCTCATCTGCCATGCTTTGCTGCAGCCTGCTCCTGGCCTCTGTCCTGCCTCTCTTAGTCTCTCAATTCTTACCTCTTGACTTGTTTGTTGGTTGCTGGACTCTACTTCCCATCTGAGTCTTTACCTGTTCCTTTGTGTGTTCTCTCCTTTAGACCACCAGTGCCTCTTAGCTTACTTATTGCTTGGACTAATTTCCACAAGATTGTTTGTATTCCTCTCAACTCCAAGCACATATTCCTAGAGTTGAAATTATTCTAGCTATTAAATTACAACATAAAATAACTGGGGCCACCAAACTGTTTACATCTCAGTTTAATGTTAGAACATCTTCCTTCTTAGAGTAAGTAGATTATGGTTTAAAATAAGCTCTGGGGAGCAGATGGGCTTCTAGAAAGAAGTCCAGATTTGCCCTTGGTGACAATGCTTAGCTGATCTATCAGGAGGGAAGTATTACAAACTTTAGCCATTTACTCCAACACAATTGCCTATGCAGAATTTTTAATGTGATTTTTCAGTATCAGCACAATTCTGGAAAGAAATTGAAAATATTTTACAGTTTTTAAAAACATTGGTAGAATTTAGATTTCTAATTACTACTTTAAAAACAGATTTATTGAAAGTTATGGTGTAAAGTTTCCAATTGCTGACTTCCTTTTTTTAGGCTGGATTGCCTGGAATTGGCAACAGTAGTGATTTACTGATGTCAAAAACATTGCAAAACTGAAAAGTCAGGAGGAAGAAAGGTATCAAAAACAGGTGATAATAACCAAATAAAGCCACATTCATTGGTGCCAGCTAAAAACAATACTTCTTTGTGCTAGGCACTTACTGGGTTCCTTTACAGGAAGGAAACCAAAATATTTCATTGAAACTACCTTTGCAAAAAGTATGACAGTGAGAGAAATCTAACATAGCTGACTCCATTTTGCTTCTAACCTCACAAGCTGTCTTTGGCATCAGGCCATCTAGCTACGGGAGGAATTGAGTTTATAGTTTAACTTTAAAGCAAAGATGATAGCCTCTTCTCCAAACCAGCCTCCTCTAGGGATAGAAACTGCCTGTGTAAGACTACTGAAAGGCCATAAGGTTAGGATTATGGGAGGGGTCTGAATTCTGCCAAGATAGCATAAACATAGCCAGCCATTGTTCCCTAGCTTGCTTTTCTATAATTCCTTACTGCTCAGGAGTCATGTACCTGGAGTTCACAAGATGTGTAACTTCTTCAATTGCTCTAATAAATAATATCACTATTGTCAAAACCTATGATTAGTCTTTTAGATATTTTTCAGACTTTTACATTCAAGTGGACCAACTGATGCCATCCAGGCTTGGACTTATATCCAGAGGCTGACTCAGCATGCAAAAACAGTTTGGAAACTTCCATGATTTAATCCCCAACCAATCAGCAGTACCCATTTCCTAGCCCCTTCCATGCCAAATTATCCTTAAAAATCCTAGCCTTGCAGCTCTCAAGAAAATGGATTTGAGAAACGTGTCCTGTCCTTCTGCTCAACTGCCTTGCAGTAATTAAACTCCTTCTCTGCTGCAACATCACTATCTCAGTGCATTGACTATTTGTGCAGCAGGCAAGAAGAACCCAGTCTGGGGATTATATCACCCCAAAATATTTTTCTTGACATAGTTCAAAATGGCTATTAAGAAGGGCTGTAAATAAAAGACTAGCTAAGAAGCTGTCTTTTGTCAGGGGAGATTTGCATCTGTAGAGAAAAATCTGCATTGATACAGCCAGGTTTTCTCCAAGGGCCTTGTTGGATCCAGGAAAGATTAACTGAGAGTCTGACACCTTAAAATATCTGAAAGAAACATTCACCACCTATTAACTCTGAGGTTTCATCTACATAATAAGACCACCTTTGCTAGCCAGGCCTCCTTTTTTTGTCCCTTTCCCATAACCTGTTTTTCCACCATAACTGTTTTGCCATGATACAAGTTCCATTCTTTGACCTGTTGTCCAAAACACCCTCAGGATGGCTAAAATAGTAGAAAGGAGCGATTTACTGGTGATATTAGTTTGCAAACTTGGAAGAGATAGCCTCTGGACTGAAGGTGCTCTTTCTTTGAAGAGGGGAAGGACAGGTTGAGTTCTATGCGTCACAGGGCCTGTATCACAGTGGAGTTATAAATATTCAGCATGTTTGGGGGGAATATTACACGTATTTATGGGATGATGTCAAGTAGATTTGCAATGGGTAAACATATGTAACATACATCCCATATTCACTTTGAGGTCAGGAGAGGGGATAGTTTAGCATTAAAATTGGATTGAATTTGCCTATTTACATCAAAAGGTAAATTATAGAACACAAAGACAGTTTGTGCACACCCTCTATAAAGTGACTCAAACTGGCTTAAGGTTTGCAATTGCTTATCAATAAAGAATGTTTGTATGGCTGGCCCTCAGTTCAATCATACTTGTAGTGGTCTGGGTTGTAAATCAGGTCTGATGAGTCTGATAGCTCCTATTGTTAGAGAATTTAACAGGAATGTAGTTTTTCTCGTAGCCCTAGAAATTTAAGGAGTTGCCATGCTAGCTGCCCTGAACCCTGGATCTGTAGGTAACTTTTGTTTTTTTAACCTTAAGGTCTGTCTTAGTTGACAAGGGGGCATTTATTTTTGTTTCTCAGATAACAAAACTCAAGATGGTACATAAGCTTCTAAATCCCGTTGAAGAGTGGGCTAATTACTCTTTAGGTCTTCCCATACATACTAGTAAGTTTCCATATCTTTGTTCTTATTAATCTGCCTTTTGTCAGTTGATTTTCAGCAAACTTTCTGAGAGTGAAGAGGAAATTTTCCCTTGGTTTCTATGACACATTAAATTACCTCTTTAAGTCCTCCTGACAACTGTATGGAGTGGATATTATTATCTCCACTTTGGAGATAAGTCTCAGCAAAGTTATTATACCTAGCTCATTTGTAGCAAGAGACAAGATATAAACTCAGTATGCATTGATTCTGCATATAATCGGAAATTTTAAAACCTGGCTTAGAGTTACTGGAAAAAAGTACTATAAAGGAGTGTTTTCATATTTCCTTTATAAAATGTTATAAAGCAGATGCCTATCATATTTCACCAGAGGTAAAGTAGTTCTAAATCTTATTGAAAGACAAAGTTGCAAGATTGAGCCTTGAAGCTAGACAGTTCTAGGTGACAAAAGAGACTTTCTAGCTCCTGGGCCAGCTGGGTCTGCTCTCAGTTCTGTACTTTTGCTTATGCTTAAATAGCTGTTCAGTAAACCTGCAATATTTCTCTACCCTGCTCTCCATCTGTACATCCAGTCACCATTTGTAATGACTGCCCTTCTCAAGGTTATCTCTGAGGCCACTTAGACGCCATAAGCCTCAGCTTCTCCATCAGCCATTTAGGAATAATAGAACTAACACATAAGGTCATTCAGTGTTTGAATAGCATAAAGCTACAAGTTATGTGGTAATTTTGATAATGAGTGAAGGAAAAATATAAAACATTGAAGATAGTGGCTAGCCTTGAAATCCCACCAGAAAACTTGCTCATAATTTTTTAAAACCAAATATTGTTTTATTAAATGAAAACAATTTATATGTGTTAGGCAAATTCAAAGACCAAAAATGAAAAGAAAGTAGCTGAAACTAAAGGAAAGCTGGCTTTCTGAAAGACATACAAAAAAGTCTGTTTAAAACTGTTTTACAAATGACTAACAAATTCACTGAGTTTCATAACTGTTTCTCTTATTTGTGCAGATAGCTCTTAGTATAAGTGAGGCAACTCAATAATGAGGGACATTTGAGACATTTTAGGTTACCCAGCTACATTTTAGACCTTATCAGTTCTCTTATCTAGTTAGCTTATGTTTCTCTTGAAGCAGTGATTATAAGCCTTTTAACAGAATCTCTCTGTGTGATATTATAAAATATAAGTTTGGTTTTTGAATCTATTTCCTGGCATACAACTTGTAAATCCTTAGAAACTCCAAAGTGATGTCTTTTTGTATGCTATTCCTAGACTGATGGCTGACAGCCCATAGGTAGGTTCAAGATGGGCAGGTAAAACCAAGGCATGATTAGAGGGTTGGGACTTTTAGCCCCATCCCCTCTTCCTCTGTTGAGTGGAGAGAGTTTGAAGGTTGAATTGATCACCAATGACCAACAATTTAATCACTCTCACCTACATAATAAATCTTCTACAAAAAATGCAAAGGGATTGGGTTTGGAGAACTTCCTGACAGCTAAACACTTAGAGGATTCTGGAGGGTAGTGAACCTTGGGAGGGCATGTAGGCTTCAAAACCCTTCCACCATACCTCACTGTATGTGTATCTTCATCTACATTCTTTGTAATATCTTAATAATAAACCAGTAAATATGTTTCCTTGAGTTCTGTGAGCTTTAGTAAATTAATGAAACCAAGAGAGGGGGTTGTGGTGTCAGAGGTGTTCAAACCAGAGAGACTCCATCTTGAATAGGGGCTGGTAAAATAAGACTGAGACCTACTGGGCTGCATTTGCAGGTTATTAAGCATTCTAAGTCACAGAATGAGATAGGAGGTCAGCACAAGATACAGGTCATAAAGACCTTGCTGACAAAACAGGTTGTAGTTAAGAAGCAGCCAAAATCCACCAAAACAAAGATGGCTATGAAAGTGACCTTTGGTTGTCCTCACTGCTCATTATATGCTAATTATAATACATTCCCATGCTAAAAGACCTCCAACCAGTACCGTGACAGTTTAGAAATGCCATGGCAATGTCAGGAAGTTACACTTTGTGGTCTAAAAAGGGGAGTGTGATGGTTAATATTGAGTGTCAACTTGACTGGATTGAAGGATGGAAAGTATTGTTCCTGAGTGTGTCTGTGAGGGTGGTGGTGTCACAAGATCCTTGGAGTGTCACTTCACCAACTGGAAACCTCTGTGGCCAGCAGCACCTTCTGCCTGAGTATTGCTGGTGCCTGCTAGGCTTGTTCCACCCATTTGTTCAGGCAGGCTGTGCTCAGCTTGTGCTGCTGGCCCAGATCCCACACCTTCCAAGGGTGAGCCAGGCATGGAGCAGTGAGGGGCATGTGTACGAGCAAGCATGGGGTCTGGCTGCTGTGCACAGCCAGGCATACCAGCTGCTATGGTGGAGTGGGCAGCTCCAGGCACCAGCACAGGTGCTGGCTCTGTGCGAGGTTGCAGCTGGACCAGATGTACCACATGTGGCTTCCACTGTGGGCACCTGCGTCTGGACAAGGGGAATTCAGTGGCTCCCAGAAGCTTGGAACACCAGGAACCACAGAGCCCAAAGAGGGTTTCACAGCCCTCGCTCAGGGAGCCCCTAGGTCTGGACTCTGAAGGGTTGTAGCTCTTCTTTCCTTCTCATTGCCTGCAACATGGTGAGTGGTTGGTGGTGGGGGCATGTTTCAGCTGTTTGTGTTACAGCTCTTTCAGTCCCATCATTTGGTAGGTTTGAAATTATTGTCCTTGTACAGGAAGAATGAGGTAAGCAGACAACTGGAGGGTGAGCAAGATGCAGAAGAACTTCACTGAGTGACAGAAAAGTTCTCAGGAGACCCACAATGGGTAGCTCCTGTGTGCAGGCAGGTCATCCCAATGAGTGTCCAGCTCTCAGTAGAGAAGAGACCCGCATTGGGTAGCTCTTTCCAAAGGCAGGTTGTCCTGAGGAGTCAAGAAGACCTGAAGTGGGTAGCTCCTTCCCACAGCCGGTAGTCCCAGTGTCTGCTTGAGTCTGGCTGAGTCTGGGGTTTTTATGGGCTCAGTAGGGAGGAGGTGTGTGCTGATTGGTCCATGGATGGCCATAGGCAGGCCTGAAAAAAGCACCATAAATTCTTACTCCCAGCCATGAACTACACTCTGAACTGACAGCCTGGATCCCAGGCTTCAGGCTGTCTCTGGTTTGAAGGTAGAATTTCACCAGGGATCCACCCCGTCTGCCTCGTGCCATCAACATGCTGTCCATGGTGCCCAGGCTGTGCCGAGAGGCACCTGTAGGCCTGTGCTGAGCCACCCTCAACCCCTCCCAGCCTCCTTCCTGTGCTCATGGGCATCCAAAGTCCAGAGGGGGCTGAGTTGTCAGGGGGTTGGCATGTCAGTGCCACCCTGAACTCACACACATGCAGCCCATGTGTGACAGTGCCACAACTTTGCTCCATCCCAGAGCCCGGAGTGGGAAGAGGCCAGGGAGTAGGAGCAGGCACTTTCAAGCCTGCGGGGACAGGGGGCTTCCTGGGCCCCTGACAGTGTAGAGATGCCGGAGTCCAGCACCACTGCTGGGTGGTTTCAGCTGCACCTGGGAGCACAGGGCTCCTGCCCCTCCAATGAGGGACAAGACTCGGCTGTTCCTGGCTCCTGCAGGCCAGCAGAGCATGTAGCCTCAGCCATGCCTCCCTGGCTTAGCTGGTGTCTTCACAGAGGCCCCTCCAGACCAGCTGCCACTGCCATCATTGCCAAAGGAGATTAAAATTTGAGTCAGTGGACTGGGAGAGGCAGACCTGCCCTCAATCTGGGTGGGCACCATCTAATCAGCTGCCAGTATGGCTAGGATAAAAAATGCAAAAGAAGATGAAAAAAGCAGACTTGCTGAGTCATCTGGCCTTCATTTTCTCCCATGCTGGATGCTTCTTGTCTCAAACATCATATGTCAAGTTTTTCAGCTTTTGGACTCTTGGACTTACACCATTGGTTTTCCAGGGGCACTTGGGCCTTAAGTCATAGAGTAAAGGCTGCACTGTTGGATTCCCTGGTTTTGAGATTTTGGAACTTGGACTGGCTTCCTTGCTCCTTGGCTTGTAGATGGCCTACTGTGGAACTTCACCTTATGATCATGTGAGTCAATACTCCTAATGAACTCTCCTTTATATATTCATCTATCCTATTAGTTCTGTCCCTCTAGAGAATCCTGAGTAATACAGGGAGGAACCCTATAAGGTCTAAGAAGGGGAATTCTAGGAATTGCCCACCCCTTTCCTGGAAAACTCATGAATAATCCACCCCTTGTTTAGCATATAATCAAGAAATAACTGTAAGTATACTTAATTGAGCAGTCTATGCTGCTCATGCCCTGCCTATGGAGTAGTCATTGTTTTATTCCTTTACTTTGTTAGTAAACTTGCTCACACTTTATAGATTTGCCTTGAATTCTTTCTTGTATATGATCCAAGAATCCCCTCTCAGTGTCTACATTGGGACCCATTTCTAGTAACAGTGGGAACCCCAACTTGAAGCTAATATGTCAGAAGTTCCAGCAGCCTGAACTTAAAACTGATAGGGAGGGGGCTTGGTCTTATGGTGCTAAGTCCTCAACTTTTGGGATCTAAGACCGTCTCCGGGTAGGCAGTGTTGGAATGGAATTGGAAGACACCTAGCTGGTGTTTGCAGAGGAATTGCTTGCTTGCTTTGTGTATGGGGACCTGTACACATTTAGTCACAGAAGTCATCTGTTGATTGTTGTGGTGTGAGAGAAGAGAGGAAAGATTGGAGACTTTTACTCTCACTATGCTTGACTCTCTATAATTACAATTTATTTAATAAATAGTTATTTAGTACTTTGTAAATATAGCATCTGATATTCAGAACTGCGTACAATGTGATAATTCACACTGCAAAATTAAATAATTCTAACTTTATTGAATAATTCAAACTTGAAGCATTTGGAACATCAAATTATTCTGAGTCTTGGGAGGAATGCAGGTATGCAGCCTGAGTTTTGTGGCATGAAGCTGCAACTTCTGCATTTTTTTTCTTTAAACAATTAGGAAGACCAAATGGCACCAGAGGTAAAACCTCCTTAAATTACTACACCTCTTCATGGAGTAATAAAGTAATCTTTATTGGAATGTGGTAATCTGTAACTAATCAAATTGCTGTAAAATATTGTGGTCTCATGTAGAAAACACAATCCTGTTACAGTTTGTCTCTGCCCATGTAAGTGTAATTTTAGCTTCTCCATTTGGGAATGCTGACCTTATTCATTTGGAGTCAATGTTTTCTGGATGGCAATTTTCAAGCTTTGTGCTTGAATAAATTATATATGTAATCATACTTTCTGATCCTCACTACTTAAAGTTAACAACACAAAATTTGTCTTTTACATGGGCTCAGTTTCCTATGTAAGTCTCATGAGATCACAGACTGTGTTTTATCCAGGTTTTTCATATTGAGACAACAGAGGGAGCAGTGGCTTAAGAGACAAAAAATAATATATGTAATTTTGGGTTTCCTAGAGACTCTGTGTTAAGTAAGACATAAATGACAAATCAGGCAAGACCTGAGATATTTTTGTATTCTTTTAGGTACTATGTGTCAAATGGAGAAAGTTGTTAGCACATGATGGATGCTGGAGATTTAAATTTCCCTCCAGGGCCATAGTAGACTCTGGCTTTAATTGCTGCTAAAATAGGTGCAAGTTTTTATAGTCATCTCACTATGTAGACACACTCTTACTTTGGTTAAAGCTTCACAACTAGGCCATAACAAATAGGCAATGAATAATGAAGACAGCTAAAACAGGATTTGATGGAAAGGCAGAGGAGGAAGGGTTGGTATAAGAAACAGACTTGGGAAAGTAATAGGCAGGTACGGGGGCTCAGAAACTGATACCCCAAAATATGGTGATTTGACATGTGAAACTTAAGAAGTCAAAGTGTCTCTGACTCCTCACCATCTCTCCCGAAGGACAGAATAAAGTCGTTCTCTGAAGTTTCTTTACCTGCCTAAAGTTCAGATCCATCAAGGAGAACAATCATTTTTTTCTCCCCTTCCTGTTATGTCATTGCCTGTTGCAGAAAGACCAAGAATGTAATCACACTTGAACAGACCCTTTCGGGAGATGGTGTCTGTCTCTTAAGATCATTCAAATTCCAAAGAAAACAATTTACAAGTTGATCTCTGTTCCCTTATCCGTTTGTTTTCCCTAGTAATTATTTGTTGGTCCTCAAGAGTATTCCTCACTTTACCCCATTCCATAACCCATTTTTCCAGGATCCAAGCCCACATTCTTTCTGTAACCTTAAGATGGTATATAAGCTTCTCTTCCCCCCGGGGAGTGAGCAATCACTCTGATTTTCCCCTGCGTACACATTAATACATTTATTTGCCTTTTCTCTCAATCTGCCTTTTGTGAGCTGATTTCTCAGCAAAACTTCATATGGTGAAGGGAACATTTCTCTCTTAGCCCCCACAGTTTTGGTGCTGGGAGCAGGATACCAGATCTATACTCTTTTAGAAGCTGTAATGAAGGAAACCCAGGATCTGACCAGCCCACATAAGTATAAAACTTTCTTACTAACCAGGGTCCTGACCTCTTTCTCTGTGATATCTGGTCAAGCAGATGGTAAAAATCTCTCTTTTTCCTCCGCAAGTTTTAGATAATGGGAGAAAAGGATTTACGTAACCAGTCTTGGGTGTAGTGACGCTGATGTGTTTCTTGGTACTTTTGGTATGAATATTCATATTATTTGATTCCTTTCCTCCTAGAAATACCCTTTTCCTCTGTCTTTGTGTTTGTGTTGTTTTGTCATGAAGAGGAATACTGAATGAGATTCCCCCTTGTCTTTTTTTGTGTCCCTGAGAATTTGACTTGTGACCAAGTGGAAGCATTCTCTCTTGGTCTCTGTCATCTGGGAAGTGTGGTTTTTATTTTTTATTTCTTATCCCTAATGGTGAGCAATTCAAGAGGTGTGATTTTTAGATCATGCCAAGTGGCCAGTCTGAAAATGACTGGGAATCTGAGACACATAAACACACTTTTTGTTCTGAATGTATTAAGCTCTTGGGAGAGTTAGTTTTACTAAGAATTCTCATTTGTAAAAGGCTTTTGTTGTCTCAATACTCTTGTTGTCTGATAAGTCTGTGGTAACAGGAGTCTTGCTATCCCAGCCTATTCTTGGAGGTAATTGTTTTTGGGAAAGATCTTATGAGATTGCTGCTTCTACACCCTCTCCAGGAAACAATTCTAAACCTAAAAAATCATATCCTAGGCTTTCCACGAGGAGGCTAATAGATCATGTCACTGTTGGAATAAGCACAGCATTAAAAATTCTAATTATCAATGGCCAGAAGATAGTTCATTTAAATTAAAAATACTTCTAAATTAAGAAGAAAATAATTTAAAAAGCTCTTATTCTAAATTATGCCTTTTCTATAGTTATTTAAAAGATCAAATAAAAAAGATAACAGTGTCATGGCTAGCTTTAAAAATTCTCTTGACTAAATTGAAGAACAAAAATATGACCTAAAACAAAGTTAAAATCCTTCATAAACTCAAGCTGCCTTCTTTCAATAGAGATTCACAATGTGGGCTGCTCTATCTTGTAGTTCACTAGTTAAAGCTCTGTGCTTTCACGATTGTGGCCTGGGTTTGATTCACAGTCAGGAAATTAGGCTTTTTAAGTTTTATATTTGTGTAACTTTTGACTTTGTGGGGCACTATAATAATTTACTGATCCTTTTCCCTTGCATGGGCAGTTTTTACTTTCTTGTTTCCTTCTCTGTAGGGACATAAAAGGCTTTTGGTCCTTTGTGTGTAGATGGTCAACCAAGACGCTGAGACCCTAGAAAACATGGCCAGAGGGATGTGGGCCATACCCCATTTGCAGCTGGTGAAATTTTCCTTTCTTCAAGCTGTCTTCAGATGGTTCGGTATCTTGTGAAGACTGTCTTACACTTCTTTGGTGATGACTTGTGCATCCTTGGTTAAATCATAATCTTGGTTAAGACGTATTGGTTTCACTTGGGAAGGCAGCTTAGGTATAACGTTCAAAAGTCAGAAATACCTATTGTTTGTCCTGACTAAAATCTGATAATAAGAGAATTAAAGGTATTTTTTAAAAGAGCTTTATGGTCAGAAATTAGCTTAATTAAAAGCTGATATTCAAGCTATGTACACACACACACACACACACATTTTAAAAATCTTTCTGTTTTTATCTTTTTACTGTTAAGATTTTTTTTCAGTCAACTAAACTCCTTCAACTTTTAAAAATTATGTGCTTGATCCCTCTAGTCATTTACTTTCTTAAATTGTTCTCCCATTTACTTCTACTTCCTACTCTTTTTTCCTTTTTGCTGTCTTAAATATTACATGAAGGGATCTAATATTTCAGATCCTTTGCAGTGGCTCACGCTTGCAATCTCAGTGACTTAGGTGGCTGAGGCAGGAGGATTATTTGAGCCCAGGAGGTAAAGTCCAGCCTGGGCAGCATAGTGAGACTGTCTCTATTAAAAAAAAAAAAAAAACACAAAAATTAGCCAGACATAGTGGTGCATGCCTGTAGTCTCAGCTACTTGGGAGGCTGAGGTAGAAAAATCACTTGAGCTTGGGAAGTTGAGGCTGTAGTGAGCTGTGATCACACCATTGCACTCTAGCCTGGGTGATAGAGTGAGATCCTATCTCCAAAAGCAAAACAAAACAAAAACAAGAACATAGAAAAGGATATCACTCACTCCCTTTTTGCAGTCTTCTGTCTTGCTGTGGAGTCTAAAATGTCACAAGCAGATTCTTCTCTGGCCTAAAACTCTACTGTCTTTCATGTTGCATTATCTAATCTCTTTGGCTTTTGGAGGTACCACATATTACTTAATACTGTGGAAAATATTTTAACTTTCTGGGTGTGATAATTGGTGAATCACTGGAAAGAGCTATGGTTTTAGAGGTGGCTGACAACAGTTGTTTACAGTAAATGGTTATTACTGCATGGGACTACTTGTTTCTTTGTGTGTTTAGATTTTAAAAGGTGTAGTTTAAACATTTAAAAATGTCTTTTTGACAAAGTGTACTTCAAAAGCATTGCAGGACCTGTTCTCATGGCATTCCTCTCTTTTTGGGAACCTGAGATTCAGTGTAAACATTGACTCTTTAATTTTTAAAGATCTAGATACTCTAGATACTTTGCCTTTCAACTGTACCTGCTTTTCATATATTTAAATTACTAGGAGCTAAAAACTACAAATGTTTTGTTGGCCCTTTTCATTATTGGGCTCTGCCCTGAGCTCAATGGTTCAGTTAAAAAACAGAGACTAAATTAGAAGCTACCTATTTAAATAAAATTAGTATCTTTATAAAATTCTATGTTAGATTCCTATTTTTAAATTACTTTAACATTCATTTTTGATCTCCCTTAACTAGCCCACCCAAACTCCTTTAAAAAGCTAAAATCTTCTCTTAGCAGCCATGTAAGACAAACTTAGCCTTTTTCATTTATGAAGACACAGTTTAAATCCCACTGTCCTTTTAAGCTAGTTAGTTTTAGTGATTGTGTATCTAAAATTTTAAAATCAAAACGATGAAGTCTTTGTGTCTGTCTGTATCTTTATGTGTACCATGCATTTGTGTATATTCCTGTACATGCTAACATGGTAACAAATTGACTTATGTATAAATGAATTCACATAAATTAAATAACTAGCCCAAATACTTTTCAAGTTAATGTAGCTTTAATAATTTTTGGTAAAGACAAATAGTTTTAAACTTGTTAATAAAACAAAAACATCTTCTTCAAAATTTAATTTAGATGTTTTCTTTGTCTAGGTCTATTGGTCAGACAGGTTTATACTACCTCTACTAGCTTTTTAAGATCATAAAACTGTTACTTCTATAATATTTTTGATACTTAATTTCCCTGTGAGATTATGTCATTAAACTTGAGACTTTAAATTTTGAGTTCTAGTTAAGTGACCATGGTAAGATCTGGGGATGGCACCCGGACTCTATCTTCCCTGGCCCAAATGTGCCTTCTGGCCATGCTGGGAGGGGTTGGATCCTCCACACAGTTTCTCTGTAGCCCTGCCCTTTGTTCTATGCTCTACAGCTAATAAAAAATTAAAATTACTTCCTAGATTTTTCACTAAAAATTAAGGCTACAAAGAGTTAACATTATAATTAACATATAAACATTAAAACTACTAAGTATAAAAAATCCATATACAAAGTACATTTAAAAATTAAGATGTGTAAAAAAACTTTGTAAATTGTACAGTTTTGAATTTGGTTGGAGGTATATTCATGCTGAGTACCTTATAAGAGCAAGATGTAAGAAGGTGCTATTATTTGAATGTGTCTCCAAGAATGCATGTGTTAGAAACTTAATCCCCAATCTGATAGTGTTGGGAGTTGGAGCTTCCTGGGAAATGTTTAAGTCATCTAGGTGGAACTCTCATGAATAGATTAATGCCATTATTAAAAAAGCTTGTGGGAGTGGATTCATTCTTTTACACTTTTGCCTTAGCACCTTCTGCCATGTGATGATGCAGCAGGAAGACCTTGGGAAATGCCAATACTTCACTTTTAGCCTTCACAACCTCCAGAACAGTGATCCAATATGTTTATGTTCATTGTAAATTACCCAATCTCAGGTATTCTGTTATAGCAACACAAAATGGACTAAGACAGAGAATGATAATAGAAAATATGTGTTTAGCTAACCTTTCTCATATTTGAGTTGTGATCAGGCAGTTGGCATACTTCTCTTTACTATTGGTGCCAAAGGTCAGAAACCGGGGGGGGGGGGGTTGCTCCAAACTCTTCTTGGTGACTGGTATAGTCAGATGCTTGGCTTTTGCAGAATGAATGACAATGAACATCAGTTTGAGGAACAGCAGAAAGAATTGCCAGGAGTCAGAAAAGAGAAGACTGATTATTAGAGGCGTGACTCTCTCATTAAATAGCTATGTGATCTTGTGGAAATAATGCTGAGCTCAGCTTCCTAGTCACTGAAATGAAATCTTACCTGCCTAATGTAAGAATCACACAAGATGATTTCTGTGAAAGCACCCTATGAACCTAAAATTGTCCTATGAAGTTAGTCATCTCTATTTGTCACTAGGTTGGCATCATTCTAGGGTGGGGTACAGTGAGGTTATTTCATTGCTGTTTATATTTCTTTTAAAACATGGAATTATGTCTACTAGTGATTAGGTAATGGATCTTAACATTTTTAATGAAATGACCCTATACTTTCCTGAAGTGTGGTCTCCAGAAAGTTCTTCATAAACTCTGAAGGCTAATTTGTCAGAGCTGTATTATATTTCTATTTTGATGTAGTATAATTTTTCTATAATTCCACATCTTTCTTGGTGTTATTATGTTGGTAAACTATTAAAAATGGATACTGCTCTTGTAATACCTATTCAGAAACAGCAAAAGGGCATCATAGGGCAAACATTAGACACCTGGAATAAGATGACAATAAACCTTCTTCCCCAGATTTCTAGGTGTCTCTGGTGGGTTGATTAAAAGTTGATCACAGTGATGAGTAAGAAAAATGGAGGTTTAAGAGGAGAGATGGGGAGGGGTATTTAGGTAGCTCTTAATTATAAGTTGAGCTAGAACGGTCTACTAAATTTTGGAAATTTACTTAACAAGGCACTTAAAATGGGTAACTTGAAGAAGTTACCTAGGAAAGAAGTTCATTGCAATAATACGGGACGAAAATGCCTGGCCCAGTGAAGTGAGAATGTAACAAAATGAACTCCTCAAGAAGATATAATGAGTGATTTTGTTGTGCTTCTAGTATTATCGGAAATAACTTATTGACAAAGCAGAATTTGTAACTTAAACTGATTATACAAACCAGCTCTAAAACCAGACAAAAGTGTGCAGACTAAAAGTTAATAAGCTATACTGATCCCTGAGGTGTTGCCTGTGTCTATGCGGGGTTGTTATGAAACATTGATATTGTATAAAGTTGTGAATTTACTGGTCCTTGAAGTACTGAAAGTCTTCTGTCCAAGTCAGCTTTGTACTTGCAAAGAGAAAGTCAAACCATTGGAACAGATTTTCTTCCCTGTTTTGCCTCCTCTTCTTGTTTCCTGATTGGCAGATGGACAGATTCATGAGTGTAAATGAAAAGCACTCTCACAGCTAATGTAGAGAAAGAGTAGCTTATGATAGTATTTTCTGATCTCTCTGCAAGTATAGGGATTTTATACACAACCATGCCTTGTTCTGTAATGATATCAAGCCTTTTTCTGGGGTGCAGAATCTTCTGTCTCCTACAATTATTTCCTTCCCATAGTCTCTCGTATTATCCACAGAAGTTAACCATACTTTTTCATCTCATGAACATCTTTTCTTAATCTATTTACACTTTTGACAACTTTATACCACAATCATTGTTTTATGTCCTTTTGAGCAAAGAAATTGAGGAGGGGGATGCATCTCTGGATGGCAAAAGGATCATATAACAAACTATGATCCTGTAATAACTGTTTAAATATCTGTCTGAAGCCTTACATTTCAGGAGCCAGCAACAACAACAACAACAAAAGAAAAGCAGAGTACCACCTAGATTAAATGGTGCAGTTTCACCTTTCTGTTCTTTCCAAATTAATTTCAAGGTGAAACTCAAAGGGACCATGAAAAGATGGAATAAAAATAAGACACTTCAAGCCCATTCTAGTTTTGTTTACTGAACTCAATATCTTTTATGGAAAGGCTGAATCCAGGTGTTAGCATCATGTTATCCCGGGGAGATGTGAGAGTGGAGGTCATGCAGTAAAAGGGCAGTAAAGCATGCATACTGCATGAGGGATTAATTGCCAGGAGCTTATGAGAAGAATCATGGCACTTAATACCCAGAGCCTGAACAAATACCAATATGAGAAAATGGTCACACATCTGCAAACACGGGAGGGCTCTAAATCAATAAAGAAGAGATTAGTTTATTTTTTTCATAAATAATACAAGATGCAGTTGGAGAAGATCATCCAAGATAAGCTGCCTTGTGTAGCTTGACCTAAATGTTTTCAAGTTTAAATTCTGAACAATGTTCATGGTAATTGAGACCCTGTTAAAAAAGTAGGGGAGGGCTACCTTGTGGTGTTTCCAGGTTTTGCATATACCTTCTAGTCAAGTTTGCTTGTTTTTTGAATCTGTAGCTATTATGCTATATATTGAAGATTTAAGTTTATCATCCAGAGCTTGAGGCTCATTAGATCCTAAGCACTAAATGGGAATTCAATTAGGTTCTCTCCATCCTATTTACTAAAGCAGAAAATTGAAATTGTTAGTCTTAGAACAGTGTTTCTCACTTGTGGGTGGGGAGGGGGCGGAGACAGCCTTTCTTCAGGAAAACATCTCACTCTCCCAGTGGGTATATGAAAATACATATTTAAAATTACAAAATTTTAAAATTGAAATACCACAAAAAGTCATTAGTTTTGTAATGAAAACTACATCAGAAAAGCTAAAGGAAAGTTCTTGGTTGATGAGAATACATAGAAAATAAACTCTCCTTTGCCTCTCAGTAATTCCATTATGGAGATGAGAACAAGGTCTCTGGACCATATGCAAAGGAGCAGAATCTCTGGAGAGGAAAGGAGATTTTTATGTTTATCAAGAGAGGGCATTGGTTAAAACACATTGAGAAGCATGGTCCTATAACAGGGTCTAATGAAGCAGGTTCTGTAAGAAGAATGTTATGCTTATGCTTCATTTAACTGGAAAATTCAATTTAATAGAGACCTCCTGAGCATTTTGATTAATAGAAGATCGACTGTCACCCATTTTTTTTTCTTTTTTTTCATTAACTACTTTTGGGAATGTATAGACCCTACCTTCATGCAAAGGTCTGTTTGAAGCCTGAGGGATTCCTTATAGCACTGTGGAATTCTTCCAGTGCCAAGGGCATTTTGCTGGTACAGAAGAAAGAAGAATTATTGAGAACAGATGGCCCTTTTGATTTGAGTTTTAGCAAAATGGGGTAATAGAATGCTCACTAATGCATGAAATCTGTTACATCTATTCTCTTGCTTTGCTTGGAGGAAGAACACAAGTAAGAAATGTCTTTTCTTTCATTTTTTCATTTCTCACTAAGCTTGTTAGGAGAATAAATGACATTAGGAATTTTGTGCAAGTGTTAAATTTGTTCCTGCTTTCTAATCTAGCACTTTTTAAGGTTAAAAAACCATCAAGGGAATTTGAGAAAATGAAGAAAAAGATATAAGCCATGTAATTATCAGATAGTTTGAAGAATAGGAGTTTCAACCATGTTTTCTTATCCTCAAGATCTCCTGCCAAAATAAAAATGCAGATTCCTTAATAGAGGATTAATTATTCCAGAGTTTTTATCAGGCAGGTTCACAGGCAAAATGCAGCATTAGCTTTAATAAGCATATTTTTCTTTTCCATTTACCTTTTTAACTTGAAGAGTATACTTCTAATAAAAATACTTTGTAAATGTCCTTTCAATGATTGTATTTACAGAAATTGGCAGAAATGTGCACTCTGAGGTAAATGTCGACCATAGGGCAATCCTTTTGTATGTATCAGGTACACTGTATTTAGGAGGGCACTATGTTCTTTGCTGGGTTTCCCAAGTAGAAATAATTTGGAGAAATATGGAAGAGGCCAAAAATACCAATGCAGAAGTTAAGGAATCGAAATTGAAAAGCTGAGGCCAAAAAATTATATTACACACACACTCAGGGGAGAACAAGGGGCCTAAGTTACCATATGAGTGATCTAGATCAATAATTGTCACTAGTGTCTAAGGGATACTAATAGCTCTTTTATGAAAAAGGCCACTTCCACTTCCATGAAGAGTCAAGTAATTGTTAACCTTCCTGGCATAGAGATGGCTTCCAGGAATATTCCTAACACTTTGTCAGCCATCATGACATGAAGATGCAGGAATAGATGTCACATCACAGTATGAATGGGTTCTACTGGCCCTGGAATTATATGGCAAGGCTTACTAGAAGGAGCTGGCAGGTACTCTGTAGAATGTTCTTCTAATCATCAGACATGTAACACTGTAAGCAGGGGAGTCAGTTCTCATTGACGTCTGTTCAAAAGCATCATGATATAAAACATCATGTTACCCACCATCCTAGAAAAAGGGCTCTTACTATTTTTCTGCAAAGAATAATACTACAAAACTGTCATATGAAGAGGTAGTCAAAGAGTAAGCAGCAAAAAAAAGAAAAAGAAAAAAAGCATGAAGAAAGTATTATAGAAGTAGATCAGGAAGTTACTCAGTAAACATAGTGTGTTATTTCTCTGGATTTGGTGATGTTTGGGGTATCTGTCAATTTTTTTTAAAAAAATTCAATTTATTGTGATTTCTTTTTAAATCTAAATTTATATTGAGTTTTATGCCCAATTTCCTATTTATATTTTTTGTTGTTTTTTCAAAATGACCCTCCAAACTACATAAGCTTTAGGCCTCCAAAAACCTTGATTTGTAATTGTGAATATACTATCCTAGTTTATAATGACAAATCCTAGACTTTTGTCTTTCTAGATGTGCATGAAAAGGCCTGAACACACCCTGAGGAGGGCATTTTTCAAGTGTCTCTGAGGTGGTCTATTCTGTCAGCATCCACATGGTTCTCATTTTTTTCCCACATTCCCCTGATTGTCTTAAATTTTTAAAAAACATTTAATTATTGTGGGTACATAGTAGATGTATATGTTTATGACATACATGAGATATTTTGATACAGGCATACAATGCATAGCAATTACCTCAGGGTAAATAAGGTATCCATCACCTAAAGCGTTTATCCTTTCTTTATGTTACAATCTGTTGATCAGAGAAAATGATGAGACAAGTCACAATAATTTTAAGAGATTTACTTGCCAAAGTTAAGGATGCACCCAGGAGACATGTCTATGCCTTTCCCTGAAGATGAGTTTGGGGGCTCCAAATTTAAAGGGGAAAGGGCAGGATATTGGGAAGCACACATTTTTACGTAAATGAAAGGGGGCAGACGGAGATATGTGGAGAATCTGCATTTTAAATAAGATAACACAGACAAAATAGGGGAATAATCAGATGTGCATTTGTGTCTGGTGGGTGGAGTGACTGCACCTGTAAAGATAAGCTGTCAATCTGCATTGCCATGGTGAAGTTTTAACAGCTCACCAGGAATTTCCTTGTGGGCAAAATATGGAGGATACATGTCACCTTTCATCTTGTAGCCATCTTATTTAGGTACCAAAAGGGAGAGGAAGATTTGCATGACCCAGTTCAACTTTTCCCTTTGGCTAAATGAATTTGGGGTCCCCAAATTTAATTTCCTTTCACAAATCCAGTTATACTCTTTGGGTCTTAGTCTGTTCTCACACTGCTATGAGGAAATATCGGAGACTGGGTAATTTATGAAACAGGTTTAATTGATTCACAGTTCTACCTTTTTGGGGAGGCCTCAGGAAACATACAATTATGGCAGAAGGCAAAGGAGAAGCAGGCATCTTCTTCACAGGGTGGCAGGTTGGAATAAGTGCAAGCAGAGGAAATGCCAGATGCTTATAAAACCATCACATCTTTTGAGAACTCACTCACTATTGTAAGAACAGCATGGGAGAAACAGCCCCCATGATCCAATTATCTCCACCGAGTCCCACCCTTGACACATTGGGATTATGGAGATTACAATTAGAGGTGAGATTTGGGTAGGGACATAGAGCCAAACCATACCATCCTGCCCCTGGCCTTTCTCAAATATCATGTCTTTTCACATTTCCAAACATGCCTTCCCAACAGTACCCCAGAGTCTTAACTCATTTCAGCATTAATTCAAAAGTCCACAGTCCAAAGTCTCATCTGAGACAAGGCAAGTCCCTTCCACCTATGAGCCAGTAAAATCAAAAGCAAATTAGTTACTTCCTAGATACAATGGGAGTACAGGCATTGGAGAAATGCTCTCATTCCAATGGGAGAAATTGGCCCAAACAAAGGGACAACAGGCGCCATATAAGCCCAAAATCCAATAGAGCAGTCATTAAACCTTAAAGTTCCAAAATGATCTCCTTGATTCCATGTCTCACATCCAGGTCAGGTTGATGATGCAAGAAGTGGGCTCCCACAACCTTAGGCAGCTCTGCCTATATGGCTTTGCAGGGTATAGTCCATTTCTTAGCTGCTTCACAGGCCGGTAGCTGTGGTTTTTCCAGGTGCACAGTGCAAGCTGTCAGTGAATCTACCATTCTGGGGTCTGAAAAATGGTGGCCCTCTTCTCACAGCTCCACTAGGCAGTACCCCAGTGGAGACTCTGTGGGGACTCCGACAGCACATTTACCTTCCACACTGCCATAGCAGAGGTAATCCCTAAGGGCTTCAACCCTGCATCAAACCTCTGCCTGGACATCCAGGCATTTTTATACGTCGTCTGAAATCTAGGTGTAAGTTCCCAAACCTCAATTCTTCTATGCACCTGCAGGCTGAACACCACATGTAAGCCACCAAGACTTGGGGCTTGCACCCTCTGAAGCAATGGCCTGAGCTGTACCTTGGCCCCTTTTAGCCATGGCTGGAGCAACTGGGATGTAGGGCACCAGGTCCCAAGGCTGTACATAGCAGAGGGACGCTGATTCTGGCTCATAAAACCATTTTTCCCTCCTAGACCTCCAGGCCTGTGATGGAAAGGGCTGCTATGAAGGTCTCTGACATGCCCTGGAGACATTTTTTCCTATTGTCTCAGTGATTAACATTTGGCTTCTTGTTACTCATGCAAATTTCTGCAGCCAACTTGAATTTCTCACCCCAGAATGGGTTTTTCTTTTCTACTGCATCATTAGGCTGCAAATTTTCCAAACTTTTATGCTCTGTCATCTCTTGAATGCTTTGCTGCTTAGAAATATCTTCCATCAGATACCTTAAATCATTTATCTCAATTTCAAAGTTCCACAGATCTCTGTGGCAGGGGCAAAATGCCACCAGTCTCTTTGTTAAAGCATAGCGAGTGGGACCTTTACTCTAGTTCCCACCAAGTTTCTCATCTCCATTTGAGACCAGCTCAGCCTGGACTTCATTGTCCATATCACTATCAGCATTTTGGTCAAGGTCATTCAACACAACTCTAGGAAGTTTCAAACTTTTCCACAGCTTCCTGTCTTCTTCTGAGTCTTCCAAACTGTTTTGACCCCTGCTCACTGCCCAATTTCAAAGTCACTTCCACATTCTCAGGTATCTTCTAACCATTCTTGGGTATCTTCTAACAATACCCCACTATCTCGATACCAATATACTGTATTAGTCTGTTCTCACTGCTATGTGGAAATACTAGAGACTGGGTAATTTATAAAGAAAAGAGGTTTAATGGACTCACAGTTCTACATTGCTGGGGAGGTCTCCGGAAACTTACCATCATGGAAGAAAGCAAAGGAGAAGCAGGCACCTGTTTCAACAGGGTGGCAGGTCAGAGTGAGTGCCAACAAGGGAAATGCTACATACTTTAAAACCATCAGCTCTTGTGAGAACTCACTATCATGAGAACAGCATGGAGGAATGGCCCCCATGATCCAATTATATCCACCTGGTCCCACCCTTGACACATGGGGATTATGAGGATTACAATTCAAGGTGAGATTTGGGTGGGGACATGGAACCAAAACATATCACTTAGCTATTTTGAAATGCACAATAAATTATTGACTGTAGTCACCCTGTTGTGCTATCAAATACTAGATCTTATTCTATCTAATCATATTTTGTACCTGTTAACTATCCCCACTCCACCCCACCCTCACTATCTTTCCCAGATTCAGGTAACCATCATTCTACTCTCTCTTTATTAGGCTGTTCTTGCCTTGCTATAAAGAAATACTGGAGACTGGGTAATTTATAAAGGAAAGAGGTTTATTTGGCTCATGGTTCTACAGGCTATACAGGAAACATGGCACCAAAATCTGCTTGGCTTCTGGGGAAGCCTCAGGGAGCTTTTACTTATGGGGGAAGCTGAAGCAGGAACAGGCATGTCACATGGTGAGAGCACGAGCAAGAGAGAGTGGAAGAGGATGTGGCACACACTTAAACAACCAGATCTCATGAGAACTCACTTGATACCATGAGGACAGCACCAAACCATGAGGGATCTGTCACCATGACCCAAACACCTCCCACCAGACCCCATCTCCAATGTTGGGGGTTACAGTTCACCATGATATTTGATGGGGACATATATTCAAACTAAATCGATCTCCATTAGTTCAATTGTTTCACATTTTAGCTTCCACAAGTAAGTGAGAATTTAAAAAGTTTCTTTCTGTGCCTGACTTATTTCACTTGAAATAATGATCTTCAGTTCCATCCATGTTGCAAATGACAGGATCTCATTCATTTTTATTGTTGAATAGTATTCTATTGTGTACATGTATCAAATTCTCTTTATCCATTCATCTGTTGAAGGACACTTAGGTTGCTTCTAAATCTTGACTGTCATGAATAGTACTGCAATAAACACAAGAGTGCACATATCTCTTCAATATACTGATTTTCTTTCTTTTGGGTATATACTTAGCAGTGGGATTGCTGGATCATATGGTGCTCTATTTTTAGCTTTCTGAGGAAGCTCCAAACTGTTCTCCATGATGGTTGTACTAATTTGTATTCACAGCAACAGAATGTAAGTGTTCCCTTTCCTCCACATCCTCACCGGGATTTGTTATTGCCTGTCTTCTGACAATTTTTTTGTTACCAAGTCTGGGATGGATTTGGGCTCTGACAAGGCTCATGATTAAGTAGCTCATCCAATATTTGGTCCTCAGTGCAGTAGAAAAGGATTAATTCAATGTAATTTATCAAGAAGGAAATAAATCTTGTTAATTCAAATGAGCCTAAGTAAGAGTAAATCTTTCTTGTTCTTAGAGACAATAACTGAATAAAATAAAATGGAAAAAGATATAAAGACTCCCATCCATTAATAAAAGTAGTCGTCTCGTTTGCATTGGTTACTGATGTGTTTCAACTGAGTCTAATCTTAACTATCATTTGAAATATATTTACTATAGCAACAAAAAAAGAGAGTACACAAGTCATCACTCAGCTGCTGCTTGCCCTCAGAACATAACAGAGCCATAGTACTTTGGTTCACAGTAAGTGATTTCTCTTTGGAGCTTGGTGAGAACTCAGATTCTCTTAGTACAGATATCAATCTTAATTGAATGTACATGATGACAAAACACAGACAACAGAACAAAGAAGAAGGGTAGCTAAGTGAATTATAACTTGACATTTTCTGGAGGGGAGATGCCAGTAAAACAACAGTGCTGTCATTGTCATGCATCCCAGGGTGATGGGAAGTGGTCTACTTCTATTAATGACAGGCTCTGGAAGTCACGACTTCACGTCAGCATTCTGAGTTCTCCCATGCTGGTGACTGTGCACACAAGGACTGAGCACCAATGAGCCCCACTGTGCTGTGAACACAACATTAAGACAGCTGCCTCTGCTACACTTTTGTATTCAAAGCCTATTCAGAGCTTCCATTTAGCCTCCCATACTTACGCCTATGCTAAACAGCTCCATTCTTTTTAACCATTTTTTATTTTCTTGTGTTGTATTGGTTATCACAGTGCCTGGCAGTGAGTAGGTACTCAAACATTTGAATCAATGATCATGATAATTTACATTAATGATAGCAAATGAATTAAAGCAAATATTAAATGATAGCAAATATTATTAAAGAAAACTATGAAAATGATATAACAAGGAGCAGCAATAGCAGCTACCATATATTAAATGCCAGAACTTTTCACGTTGTCTTTTTTGAGTCTTCACAGAAACTTTGTAAGGTAGTTGTAATTGCTTCTATTTAGCGGTTCAGAAAAATTAGAATCAGAGAATTTTAGTAATGTATCTAATATTATACAGGTAAGATTATCTAGATAATATCTTATTTTGGTGGAAGAGTGGACCTAAGTACTTCTTATTTCTATATTCATTTTTTGTAGAATAAAATTATGCTTTATATATCATAAGTAACCACATTTAATACACTATTCATATGTGTGTGTATGTATCTGTATATGAATCTATTATTTGTCTCAGTATGAGCTCAAGAGGGCAGAGATGGTTCTTATTTCATATTTGTATTTCAAAATCCTTGCAGAATCTACTAGTTTAATAAATTCACCAATGGATCTTTGTTTGTTTCCTCTCAAAAAGTCTTTTTGGGCATTTTATCTGTTGCTTGAGACTAGCAGAATGTGCAATTGCTTTGATTTAAGCCATATTAGTTCAATTGTATTTAAAGTATTTAATGTCAAGCACTTAATGTCCAGTACAGTGCAGAAAGAAATCAAATTAGAAATGGTAAGACTCTTATTTTTAATACAAAAATGGGCATACATTAACTCTAATTGGAAAGAAATTGACTCATTAAATTGGCTACAGCTTTGAAATCGACTCTCAGTTCATGCGCCCAATGGTTACGCTCTTGAAAAGTGTCTTTATCTTAGCGTAAGTTTCTCTGAAAACACAACATGAGTTAAAAGCTTACAGGCAGTGGGTTTATAAAGCCTAGGAGCAGAAGTGAGCGGGGAAGGAAATGACTGGGGAAGAAGAGAAGCCAATACAATGATGCTAATGCAATGGCCACTGTAATGAGGGACTGGTTACTTAACCCTGTGGGGAAAATATTAATATGTCTAATAACCATCATCGTGAGGGAAGAAAGGAGAAACATTTATCCATCAGCTCCTCTTCCCATTGGTCACGGATCATCTCATATGGTGTTAAATCTTCTACACTTCTGGATTATGGATATGTGAGCAAGTCGAGGTAGGAAGAGGGACTCTGGGTAATCAAAACCTGCAGGAACCTGGTTGGTTGGGCAGTGGTTGGAATGAGAGAGGAAGCCAAGATAGCTTTCAATGGTTTTCAAGAAGCGTTAGATACACTTGGGTAATTAAAAATGTCTTTATCAAGATAGATTTACACTTAAAGAAAAAGCAGGATATATTGAGCAGGATAAAAAGTGTTCTTTTTTTGTCATCACATTAACATGAAGGGCAAATCACCACCAGCTTTTACGGAAGAAGTAATTACAAAAAAGTATTATGAAACAAAGTTTCTGATAATGTCCAGCTTATCCAGAAGACAATAGTGTGAATCTATTAGCTATGCTATTCTTTTATCTTCTATATTAAAATCATTTTTGCATATAAAGTTTTTGTCATAATCAGTGATGTTCTGAACATAATGCTTTTGTTAATGTTGATATTATTACCTATTCTTGTTTCACCAAGATGAGCCATTAACTTGGTGTAGGCAACATCCTTACTTTTTTCATTGAAGTAAAAGTTGACAGATATTTACTGCTTCTTTATGCTTACAATATTAACTGTTTTCCAGTCTAGTATTTTCACTTAAAAACTAATATTTTAAACTAGTACATTAAAATAAAACACTTGACATACATGTGAGTTCATAATCTCTGTACATTTGAACAATGCAGTGACATGAAAATTGGGGTTACTTTTGAAGGTCAGGGTATTACCTTGCATCATGCTATGTGAATGTTAAATTGTTTTTATTTCATGACCTATCAGCCTTCTTGAGCAACACTGCTTTCTAATATAGGCTAGTGATTGAAATAATCTGTCTAGAGCTTTGACTACTGGATGTGAGATCTCTACAATATCAGCTTTGATAGGAAACCTGAACTACCATTGTAAAAATCATAAAGTTTCTTGAGACTTCATGAAAATTGATGCCCTCTCCTTCTCCATGCCCAATCTTTCTATAACATCTCTTCTTTTTAAAATGTTAAGTAACTTTATGAGAAAGATTGACTAGTTCTGTAGATAGACATGTGAATGAAAATTTTCTTTAACTTTTAAGATCAGGGTACATATGCAGGTTTGTTAGATAGGTAAACTCGTGTTTTGGGGATTTGTTGTACAGATTATTTTGTGGCCCAGGTATTAAGCCTAGTACTCATTAGTTATTTTTTTCCTGATTCTCTCCCTTCTCCCACTGTCCACCCTCTGATAGGCCCCATTGTCTGTGTTCTCTTCTATGTGTCCATGTATTTTCATCATTTAGCTCCCATTTATAAGTGAGAACATGTAGTATTTGGCTTTCTGTTCTTGTGTTAGTTTGCTAAAGATAGTAGCCTTTAGCTTCAGCCATGTTCCTGCAAAGGACATATCTGTTCCTTTTTATGGCTGTGTAGTATTCCACAGTGTATATGTACCACATTGTCTTTATCCATTCTACTATCAGTGGGCATTTAGGTTGATTCCATGCCTTTGATATTGTGAATAGTGCTGCAATGAACATATGTATGCATGTGTCTTTATGATAGAATGATTTATATTCCTTTGGGTATATACCCAGCTATGGGATTGCTGTGTTGAATGATATTTCTGTTTTTAGATCTTTGAGGAATCACCACACTGTTTTCTGCAATGGTTGACCTAATTTACATTTCCACCAACAGTGTGTAAGCATTCATTTTTCTCTGCAACCTCACAAGCATCTGTAATTTTTTGACTTTTTGATAATAACCATTCAGACTGGTGTGAGATGGTACCTCATTGTGGGTTTGATTTGCATTTCTCTAATGATCAGTGATGTTGAGGTTTTTTTTGTATGCTTCTTGGCTGCATGTTTGCCTTCTTTTGTAAAGTGTCTGTTCATGTCTTTGTCCCACTATAAGTTCCTTATAGATGCCGAATATTAAACTTTTGTCAGATGCCTGGTTTGCAAAACATTTCTCCCATCCTATAGGTTGTCTGTTTACCCTGTTATTTTCTTTTGCTGTGCAGAAGCTCTTTAGTTTAATTAGATAGCATTTGTCAATTTTTGTTTTTGTTGCAGTTGCTTTTGGTGTCTCCATCATGAAATCTTTTCCTGTTCTTATGTCCAGAATAGTATTGGTTTGGTTGTTTTCCAAGGTTTTTATAGTTTTGAGTTTTACATTTGAGCTTTTAATCCATCTTGAATTAATTTTTGTTTATGGTGTAAGGAAGGGGTCCAGTTTCAATCTTTTGCATATGGCTAGCCAGTTATCCCAGCATGATTTATTGAAAGGATAGTCCTTTTCCACATTGCTTATTTTTGTCTGCAGTGTCTAAGATGAGATGTTTGTAGGTGTGTGGTCTCAGTTCTGAATTCTCTATTCTGTTCAATTAGTCTAGGTATCTGTTTTTGTACAAGTACAATGCTGTTTTGGTTTCTGTAGTGCTGTAGTATAGTTTGCAGTTGGATAGCATGATGCCTCCAGCTTTGTTCTTTTTGCTTAGGATTGCCTTGGCTATTTGGGCTCTTTTTTGGTTTCATATGAATTTTAAAATAGTTTTTCTAATTATGTGAACAGTGTCATAGTTTAATAGGAATAGCATTGAATCTGTAAATTGCTTTGGGCAGTATGGCCATTTTTATAATATTGGGTCTTCTTATTCATGAGCATGGAATATTTTTCTATTTGTTTGTGCCATCTCTAATTTATTTGACCAGTGTCTTGCAGTTCTCCTTGTAGAGATTTTTCACCTTCCTGGTTAACTGCATGCCTACATATTTTATTCTTTTTAGGCAGTTGTGAGTGGGATTGCATTCCTGATTTGGCTCTTGGCTTGACCATTGTTTGTGTTTAGGAATGCTAGTGATTTTTGTACATTGATTTTGTATCCTGAGACTTTGCTGAAGTTGTTTATCAGCTGAAGGAGCTTTTGGGCTGAGACTATGGGGTTTTCTAGATACAGGATGCCCTTTATTACTTTCTCTTGCCTGACTGCCGTGGCCAGGACTTCCAAAACTAGAGTAGGAGTGGTGAGAGAGGGCATCCTGGTCTTTCGTTGGTTTTCAAGGGGAATCCTTCCAGCTTTTGCCCTTTCAGTATGATGTTAGCTGTGGGTTTGGCATATATAGATCTTATTATTTTGAGGTATATTCCTTCAATACCGAGTTTACTAAGAGTTTTTAACTTGAAGGGGTGTTCAATTTTATTGAAGGCCTTTTCTGTGTCTATTGAGATTATCATGTGGTTTTTTCTTTAGTTCTGTTTATATGATAAATCACATTTTTTCATTTGCATATGTTGAAGTAACCTTACCACAGTGGTTTTCAAACATTTTCCAGGCAACAGCCTTATATATACAAATGAAAATGTGCTGTTTAATGAATATAAGTTAATAATGACCTCATAACATTTGTGTTCCTCATCTTTTCATTAACCCCACTTTATCGCTTAATTCAAATAACAAAAAAGAACTGAACTGGTCACTGACAAGCAAATGAATTTATTGCTTTTAGTCAGTTTCTTCATGGTCAGTCAGCTTTGGTCCGGTTGTGGATAGGGCCAAAGGCAGGAAAGTGAGGGTCGTTAACACAGCTCATTCTCCATTCAGAAGTTGACTTACACATCTACAACCATCTTTCTGTAAAAGACTTAGACTTATTTTCTTTGTTCCTGAACCTTGGAGGTTTACATAATACTAATTCAACTTGGAGTGAAATCTTTTTTTTTTTTTTTTGAGACGGAGTCTCGCTCTGTCGCCCAGGCTAGAGTGCAGTGGCCGGATCTCAGCTCACTGCAAGCTCCGCCTCCTGGGTTTACGCCATTCTCCTGCCTCAGCCTCCCAAGTAGCTGGGATTACAGGCACCCACCACCTCGCCCGGCTAGTTTTTTGTATTTTTTAGTAGAGACGGGGTTTCACCGTGTTAGCCAGGATGGTCTCGATCTCCTGACCTTGTGATCCGCCCGTTTCGGCCTCCCAAAGTGCTGGGATTACAGGCTTGAGCCACCGCACCCGGCCTGGAGTGAAATCTTAAGCTATTTTGCCTACTAAATATAGAGAGTTTGGAATCATTTCACACCTGATTTCTCATTTTGAACCATAAAAGTCTAATCACTTTGATTGACAATAGTGCTTGCAATAGCATACCAGCTACTTGAATAATATTTTTTCTTCCTTTCAGAGTGAGCAGAGTGAGTTTAATAATAATAATAATAATAGTGCATTCATCTTTGTAGATAAGAATTTTGAGTCATGTGGTTTTTGTACACTGTCTTCCACTGATGCATAAACAGAGTTAACCTTTCATCTTCTCTTGTATTTCTTAAGTTTCCCAAGTTTCTATGGTTTAGAGAGGAGAAACATTTCTTTGTGTGAATGCAATAAGGACAAATTTCACTTTTATATTCTACCATGTCATTTCATAATTTAGTTTGGGAAAAGCCCCAATATTCCTAGGACCTCCTAAGCCCAATTGAGCACATATCTGTGGTGGATAATGACTATTTTCTCAGTTCAGTTAAAGGTGTTGTTATTTCACATTTTTGCTGAAGTGCTTCCAGGGAATGAATGAAGCTTCTTGACTTCACCCCTTTGTCTTTAAGCTCCAGTAAGTAGTTGCTGCCTAGGAGATGAAGCGAATTCCACAAGGAAGACTAAGAAGCCAACAACTGGTAATTTATCATTAAGGAGGCAGCAGTAAAGGATAGTTATCACGTGAGACAAAATTAATGTGGTTTCATAACATCTTAAAAGTACACACAGTGAAAGAAACTTTGCTTGTTATTATATCAGTGGTCATGTGCTCATTCTGGAGAAAATGAGGTGCTTCTTGGAAGGACACGAAGTAGAAATGTTCACCACTTTGTTTTGGTTGCTATAAGGAGAGGCATCCTTATAAGAGACAGATTCTTTAGAAATCAAGGTCTAAAGTGAAGAAGATAATCAGATGTTCTATACTCCGAGAAAGAAAGAGGGAAAGAGAGAGAGAGAAAGAAGTGCCTGAAGGTACCATTTGTCTTTCTTTGCAAATAACAGAGATACTGGAGGGAGGGGCTAATGAAAATAGGGCACCCATCAGATGCTGCTCCCTCCCAGAGGGTAAGAGTCAGAGATGCTGGGCTGGGCCTTTAATCTAAGGGTGGAAGCAGGAGGATCCTTTCTGGGAATTCAGCCCATCTCCTAATGACCTTTCAGCTCCAATCCTGCTCTGTTGGATCTAATAACACCTGGAAACTCCATCCTCAGAGAAGCTTCTAGGGGCTCTTCTTGCTCCAGGAAAAGTCCTGCCTGACTGGGCTAGAGCCAAAGGTGAGGGCAAGAGATTCTGCTTGCCTTGAAAGCTAGGAAGCAACATCTCGAAATCCAAACTCTTGTTTATTAAGTGCTCATTATCTTCCATGACTGTTTTCAGTGCTTTAGTTATGTTGTCTGATTGCATCCTAGTAATAGCTCTGTGAGTTAGTAATTTTATATCCATTGTATGGATGATAAAATTCAGAAGACTCAGAAATATTTTATACCTTATTTGTGGTCTATTAGTAGAAATAAGCCAAGCTGGAATTCGTACCTTGGTCTGGTTTTACAGGTTAACCATTACTCGTAACTGTTCAACCACATGTCAACTAATGGAAGGCAGGGGAGCTAGTATATTTAGGCCCCAGGGCTTGACCCTTTGTGCTTATCTCTTCTCTGCCTATACAGTCCCTAAATTTATTTCATTCTGTTTCATGATTTGTACTTCTGGTCTGGCCTTTTCCTGGGCTCTATATTCAAATCCCATTTTAGAGAGTGGTTGAATAAATTGGCCAAATTGTTGCAGGTGTTTAGAAATGGAGCTTGCACTCAAGTCTAGGTTTATCTGATATTCAAATCAGTTATGTATATACTGCTTTAAATTGCTTCCAGGGGTCAACATCACATTTTTAAAGTTGTATACAAGATCTAGCACTATGCCCAAAACTCAATTGGTAATTAAATTATAACGATTGAATGAACAAAAGAAGGAATAAATGTAGAAATAAGCTTAGGTTTGAGGAAGCTCATTAGCCAAAACAAGGGGCACATGAGGCATGTTTTCTTCTCAGATACTCCATTATTTTGTCCATATAGCAGCCATATCTTATGGGTAGGCCCTTGTATGTACCGAGAATAGTAGCTTCTGTGCTTTTTGGGCTGAATTCACCACTAGAGCTCTGACTACATTTACTGAGTTCCAGCATCACCCATCTGGTTCTTGGTGGCAATCTTCATCTCTGTGTCTGGCCTATGCAGTATAATGTGTCCTAAACTGAATTCTTCATCTTCTCAAGTCCCTGCCTGTCACTGTTTTTCTCCAATGACTTCAGTCCCCCAGCTTGAAGTCTTGCCTAATTTTGGGGACTTCTCCATTTTCCTTGTCTTCCATATCACTTGCTAAGCTCTGCTGAGTCCTTTCTGAATGATGTCTTCCTTTCAACGTTCTGTTTCTGTTGTCTCTTTTCTCACTCTTGTTTCATTATCTCTTACTTGAAGAACTGTCACTGATGAGCTCTTCCTTACAGAATAAAGAACAAACATGTAATCTGGAACTCCAGGCCCTTCACCACTTGACTCAAACCTCTTATTTTCTGCAGTTCTATTGTACATCCTTTGTCTTAGGGCAGCGCTTTATATAAACTGCATTCCAGAGAGCAAGAAGAGATTCACAGATCATTCCTCCCTGCCTCCTTGCCCCCCTGCTCTGAGGGGTTGCTGTTAAGGAGAGGAAGCTGGGTAGGTGGGCCTCTAGACTCCTATCCCTGTTCCAAACAGAGCAGTTCCATTTTGCTTATTGGGATTCCATATAACATTTTGTTTAAACTAAGTGTTATATATAAAGATTCGGTGCTGCAAAAGAAATAGCACTTGAATATAAAATTTCCTTTAATTCTTAGTAAGGCAAGGTACTTCTATAGAAGGGTATGCCCTTACAGATGGAGCAATGATGAGTGCACACTTGGACAAGGGAGGGGAAGGGGTTCTTATCCCTGACACACATGGCCCCTGCTGCTGTGTCATTCCCCTATTGGCTAGGGTTAGACTGCACAGGCTAAACAAATTCCGATTGGCTAATTTAAAGAGAATGACAGGGTAAGTGGTTTGGCACGAAAAATGGTTATGACAGAGAAGGTAATTGGAATTAATCAGGGTGCAGCAGGTAATCAGAATGAGTCAGGGTGGAGCAGGTAATTGAAAAAGGTTGCTTTATGAAGAAGTTAAGTTTATAAGTAGAAGGCAAAGAATTGAGCCTACTGACATATTGATTCTTTGAAAATAAATTTAGAACTCACATCTAATAGGTTTCATGAATTTTCAAGTTTGAAAACCACTGATCTTTCAGAAAAATGGAGTCTGCTGTTATTTGCAGTCCATGCTCCACGTCTTCTGATGTCTGAGTGCTTGTTTTCATGTTCCCCAGCATAGATTCCACACATGGAGACTTTAGAGCCTTTATTACTGAGGAGAAAGCAAAGCCATCAAAGCAAGGTGGGGGTGCTGTGCACAGAGGACATTCACCTAGAGAGGGACGGGGAGCAATCCGAGGGTAGAGCTGTGAAGGGCCTTCATAGCAGCCCTTGCTATCTTCTCTTAACTACCTTTCCAGCCTTATTTTTCACAACTTTCTTCATTAAAACACACTTTAGCCATATAGAACTTACTTATCTTCCACCTACATGTCCTTTCATCTCATTTATACATGTTGGCTAACGTGGTGCCCTATTCCTGGAGTGCTCAGTCTTTCATCTCCACATAGCCAAAGTGTACTCATCCTTCCTGGCCTAGCTTAAATTCCCTCCCACAGAAAGGCTTCTCAAGCCACATCTGAATGTAATCTTTCTCTCCAGCCATATCTTTTTATATATCCCTCTGTTATTTTACTTAGCACTGCCCACATGGAATTGCCTGTTTAGTTATCTATGTTCAAGGCTCAGTCTGCCAACAACACTGTGACCTCTGGAAGGCATCCCCTAATTTTGAGTTTGCAGATCTTTGCCAGTTGTCATGGCCATCTTCAAATCGGCTAATTTAAGTGGCCAAATTTGATAAATCCTTTCACTAGTAGCGGAACATATTGGACTGCCTACATCAATTGTGATACATAACATGGGCACAATAGCATATTTCAACCTTTTGAGAACTCCCGACTGCTAATTTAATTTCCTGTGGTTATGGGAACAACATTGTGCAGTGAGCCACACAGTCATTCAGAGGCAATAAAACTCTGTTTCTGCCAGCTATATTTACAGCATGGTCAGGGAAAAACATTCTTCCCCTAGTGTCTAGAAGGTTTCAAGGAAGATGTGGGCATTATTAATAAGCCTTGTCAAGGTTTATGCCAGCTCCCTTTTGGAGACAATGATTTGTACTTTATTCGAAGCATGAAGTTTCTTTCTTTTCATTTTTTGGTAAGATTTATATCTGATTCTATCTAGTAAATTATCTGTGCCAGGCATAGATTTTTCTCACTCTGCAAAGGGTTTAGAAAATTTGTAACATAACTCTTATATTCCAATTTGAAAAAGAAACCTGATGTTCATGTTGGTGTTCTTGTCGGTATCTGCAAGAAAGAGACTGTGTTAGAACCTGTTTGATGAACAGAAATGAACACAAGGTGTATGGCTGACAATAACTGAATAAAAATATTACCAGTGGTACATGGATGACATAAACTTTGGATAATAATGATAAAAATTTAACTCCCCAGACTAAGGGAAAAATTAACTAGAGGGATGACGTTTCTGCTTGAAACTCTAATCATTAAGGGGGAGATAGTAAAGATTCACTATTACAATGATTGCTTTAACGATATATATAGGGAGGTGATTTAGTTGAGGAAAATCTATTTATGTTGGGCTTTTACATCTGCTATGCTTTGAAATCAGTCAGCAGATACCGAATGCATGTCCACTAAATGTGAGGCACTGAGCCAAGACTAAGATGGTGGACCTTCATATGAGCAGCCTGTGAGTTTCTTAAAAGCAGACTATATTCATTCATTCAACAAATACTTATAAAGTGTCTCCTACATGCCAAGTACTGTCTAGGTGCTAGTTGGCAGGCCTTTGTAAAAGAAGAAATTACTAGATTGTGTGTTTTGGGGAGTAGACATTTTAAAATTCTTTTAATATATACATATGAAGTATTTACTGTGTGCTGGTAAAGGGTGGTCCTCAGCATTATTGTGAATCCAGTTTTCTCTACCCCACCCACCACCCTTCACCAGCACACAGTAAATACTTCATATGTATATATTAAAAGACTTTTAAAATGTGTTCCCCCCCAAAACACACAATCTAGTAATTTCTTCTTTTATAAAGGCCTGCCAACTATCACCTAGACAGTGCTTGGCATTTAGGAGATACTTTATGATATTTGTAGGGTGGTCAGGTGTGAGCTGAGTTACAAGTCTCGTGTTTAAAGGTGGGTGCGGTCACCTTCCCCAGCTAGGCTTACGAATTCTTAGTTGACCTAGGAAATTCAGCTAGTCCTGTCTCTCAGTACCATATTGGAACTGATTTTGATTTCTTTATCAAACTTATTTTGATTTATCACTTTCCTGCGAGATAATGTGGTAAACTAATTCAATTATTTTTGTCATTATTTTGACATTATTTTAAAGCATCTCCATGTACATTATTAAATTTGTATACCAACTCTGTGAAGTAGTCATGGAGAGGATATTTATTTGTTTTGCAATGAGCATAATGGAAGAGGAAGTGGTGGTGCTTGGACTCACACCCCCATTTTCTGATTACAAACCTCTTGCTCTTTCTATCACAAAGATGACATCAACAATAAAGTGTGAACAAATCCTTTATGTTTATTTATTTTGTAGACTTTGGCCTGAAATTTAATTGGGAACAGAAAAATCATCACATCTCTTTATCTTATGGATAGGCACACAAAAAAGTGCATTTCCTAATTTCTTGACTCCAAATCTTTCTTAAAATGACCCTGGATAGAAAATGCTTGAATGTCATTCTTCCATAATTATTTTATATGACATAAGCCAATAGTCATTGAGGACCTTCCAACACTGAGCACTAGATACCTTCTAATTTTTTTTCCTAGTTCTGGGAACTAGGAAATGTATTTTCTAAATCAGGTCTCTCTCTAATCCTTAATATCTGGGGCTGTATTTTTCATTTTCATCATCATTATTAACAACATTTGTTAAGAGGCTTTATGCTATATTTTTTTCAGACACTGCATTAACTAAAATATGTTATCTCCATTTTTTACAATAATCTTAAAGAAGTGTATTAGTTTGTTCTTACACTGCTATAAAGAACTACCTGAGACTGGATAATTTATGAAGAAAAGAGGTTTAATTGACTAACAGTTCTGCAGACTTAACAGGAAGCATGACTGGCAGGCCTTAGGAAACTTACAATTATGGCAGAAGGCGAAGGGGAAGAAAGCACCTTCTTTACATGACAGCAGGAGAGACAGAGAGTGAAAGGGGAAGTGCTACACATATTGTGAGAACTCAATTCAGTAACACGAGAACAGCAAGGGGGAAGATGGTCCCCATGATTCAATCATCTTTCACCAGGCCCCTCCTCCAACATGTGAGGATTACAGTTAGACATGAGATTTGGGTGATGACACAGAGCCAAACCATATCAAGGAGATACACTTTTACACCTATTTTATAGATGTCAAAACTAGATCTTAGGGAGGATTATTAATTTGGTCAAGAAGACACAAAATGAGAGGTTAGGTGTCAGTTATGACTATCCTGAATTATTGTTATGTACAATGCAAATCATTGTAAGTTCTTTAGGCTATGTCCAGTGATATGCTGTTACGTGTGAATGATTATCAATAAGAGATATGAAATGCTAGCATAGTGATAAACATCTGTTAAACTCAAATATCCATAACAAAAGGCCAGGAGATTGATGCTTGAATCACATGAGTACCATAGGAGAGAACAAGATGAGACTACATTGCATTTTAGACTCCAGGAAACATCAGTGGTAGAGCTGGATGATTTTTTTTCATAATAAACCTGTGCTCAGGCAAGGCTTTTTCCTCCTTCACGATTTTTCATGAGAAAGCTTAGGATCCTCAGATGTACATTTCTATTCTTCCTCCATCACCTCATGTGTGTTCCCTATAGCGTGATGTCTGTGGTTTAATTACTCAAGCAGTGGGATGCCTTTAATTTCTTCTAGAAGATAGTTTCCCAATCTAATTGTCTTCTATGCTTTGCCATTTCCCTTGATGGGCAGTCTGCATTCTCCTAGGCTTAATTTTGTTTTCTTATTTTGCCTTCTTTCTGTTATAATTATCCCCATTTGGGCAATAGCATTTTTTGCTTAAGTTGTTTTTTCCTTTTTTCTCCCCAAACCAGGAGTTATCAAACCACACTCTGGTCTTTGTCACTTGGCTGAACAAGTGTTGTCCTCTTTAACTTAATCTCACCCTTTGAAGTCAGTTTTCCCATTTCTCCCTTGCCCTTTCCCTACTTTCCTTTTACCCCCACACAGGAAAGTAAAGAGCAATTGTGTTGAAGTCCATTAGAGACAACAAAGCAGGTTGGGCATGGTGGCTCATGCCTGTAATACCAGTTACTTAGGAGTGAGAGTCAGGAGGGTCGGTTGAGTCCAGGAGTTCAAGACCAGAGCAATGTAGTGAGAACCTTATCTCAACAAACAAACAAACAAACAAAATGAATAACCAAGCAGAAAGCCAACAAAATCTCCAAATTGCTATACTTTTTATACTTTATGAAGTTATGAAATAAAACTCTACTTCTCTCTGTCTATTTCTCTGGGGACCCATTCAGAAGGCAGAAGGGTCTAATTTAAAAGTCTACTGTATGCTTTGCTTTATTCTTGTAAATTTTAGACTGTTAAGATGACTAAAAACACTCAAAATAAGTATGTTCTGTTCCCCGTGTGTTCCATTATTTGATGAGAAATAGTTCCCTAAACCCCACTGTACCTCAGTTGTCTTATCTGGGTAACAATATGTCCTTTAACTTAACATGGAAAAACCCTATTATCCTTGGCCTCTGGGGAGATTCCTGTCTTCACGCAAGACATAACTTTAGCCACTTTTAGATCAGAACTTTGGTTTTCTGATTGCCCTGCACATGAACTTCTGCTCCCCTACTGATTTGAAAACAGATTCCTGGATCCATGCCTGGGCTCATACTGGTTTTCACATAGGTTCTCCTCACTTATTCCTCTGGTATCTATCACAGTTGACCTGCTTCATCTGCTCTGGATCAATAGCAACTGGACACAAACCATCTTGTGTATAGTCCGAAATAAAATCTTTTATTAATGCGATTGCTCCTGAGGGCACTGGGAAGTTGTCTTCATTTGGAGTTGGGAGACATGGATTCAAGCTCCAGCACTGCTATTTATGTCTTATGTTATAAAAGCAACTTTCTAGTTTCTAGGAAGCTCTGTTTCTGCATAAGTAAAATGGGACTTATAATAGCAACTGCTTAACATATTTAATTGGAGCATAATTCATGCCAAAATATTATCTATTAAAGTGTTTGATATGGTTTGGCTGTGTCCCCACCAAAATTTCATCTTAAATGGTAGCTCCCGTAATTCCCACATATTGTGGGAGATGATTGAATCGTGCGAGTGGTTTCCCCCATACTATTGTCATGGTAGTGAATATCTCATGAGATCTGATGGTTTTATAAGGGGAAACCCTTTTCACTTGGTTCTCATTCTCTCTCTTGCCTGCCACCAATATAAGATGTGCCTTTCACCTTCCACCATGATTGTGAGGCCTCCCTGACCACATGGCACTGTGAGTCCATTACATTTCTTTTTCTGTATAAATTACCCAGTCTCGGGTATGTCTTTATCAGCTGCGTGAAAACAGACTAATACAGTGTTTGTTTTACAATTATTTGGAAGTTTATGTTCTGAGAAAAAGACCATAAACCTATTCAAGATGGCGTATAAATAATTCCTTACTATCTGGAAAAAATTCTTAATACTAGGGGTTCCATAGGGGCTTAGGGCCAAAATCGCCTAAGTGTATGTTAGTATTATGATCTTGGTACTTGTTAACTCAGGATTCTAGTTGTTTCTTTCTCACTCTTCTAACAAAAAATGTGTTTTAACTACTTCGTTTCTTATTCCAGATCAGATATTTTGATTTTTCTTCCTCTCACATTGCTACACATTCTGAAAAAAGACAGGTCTTCAACATGAAAATTTGTGGTTGCTTTGCCTCTGTGAAGATAAACAATTATGACATCAGATTTTTTTTTTTCATTTCTTCATTAATGGGTATATAAACCAAACCATAGCAAATTTACTCCATTACTTTTCTATTAAAACATTGGCATTTGATAATTTGTTTTAGGGTAATTTATTTTTCTCAACAAATTTGCTCTAAAATGTGCAAACAGTTGGCACATGACACTGCTATATTATTTACTATTGTAGTTGACTGTCTAGGTTTTTTTTTTTTTTTTTTTTTTTTTGGCTATGGTAATTCATTTAGTGTGTATCTCAGATGGATGTCTTCTTGTCTTTACATGTGATGCGTATTTTCTCCAATATCTTTCAAAAGGATATTTCATCTCAGATTTCTGTTCAAAATAGAAACCTTATCCCAGAAATGTTGGTGTGTTTGATTTTAATTGTTTATGCTCTCTCTGTTTTGTTGCAATCACTGATGAAAGGAACTCTGGAAAGTAATTTAATCAGTTGCTCTCTCTTAGGCAAGAAGGAGCCCAGCAGAACCATCTACAGGATCTATGCAGGGAGATCTGCAAAAAGGACAATTTCACTCTTGTTTTGGGCAGTCACTTTTTTAAAAGATAAAATTTGCAATTCGAATGCAGTTTCCATTCTTTTGGGGGAAAAAACCCAGTTTTTCCTTAAATTAAAATTAGCTCTGCCCATTGAATTGCATGTGTTGTCATAAGTGAGGTTTGGCTATCATCTAGTTTTATGTTTAAAATGCTTTCTTACAGCTTCCACTGATTGCTCTATTTTGTTTGCTTTTATTCTGTAGTGATTTTCAAAATACCAGCCCAGTTTTTAAGTATACCTGTGGTTAGTTCTGCCTTCTTGAAATCAAGAACTAAATAGTAGCTTGTGACTCTTCCCTGTGAACTATGTATAATTAATTTCATTTTTACCTTTCTTGTCCCTCCCTAGAATGTATTCTGCTTGGCCCTTGTTAATGTGATCTGGAGTTATAAACCAGTATATTATCCCACTTTCATGATTGCTTACTTACTGTCCTGTGAGGTCAGCATGCTCCCTAATTTTTTCCCTACTGGTCATTCTCCCCTCTGCCTACTTAATTCCTACTAAATTGATTCTTGCTGATGTTAGAGTCATGGAATTCTCTTATCTGAAAACTTCTTGATTGTCTGCAAGTGTCATTAATGAACACTTAACATTCTGTCTTCTGGAGGACAGACAAATCTGGATGGCCCTAGAGAATAATTTTCTCTTCCCTTCCCTAATTAGGAATTTGCGTTTTACTGGGGCAATACTCTTCTGAAGATTCTGCTTGATGTGTCAGGTGATCAGTGTCCTCCCCCTCCCCCACCCCCTTCATTGGCTGGGGGAAACAGGAACTATTCCAAGCCATGTGTAACCTTTCTGAATTATTCTGCCTGATATTATTTGGCATTTTGTTTGTTTGTTTCTTTCCTGGCCTCAGGTATTTTCCTCAAATGCATGTGATGATTAGTACTCAGGTGAAGTTTTGAAAGGGACCCTTTGAAAATCTCCAGATGTTGTCCTGTAACACTCTCCTCTCTGGTTCCCTGCATTGTAAATTCTTTCCACTTTGGCCTGCCTGAGTTCTGAACTCCCTGAATATCCTCTCAACTGACAGAGATTGCTGAACTCTGTTTGAGTACACCTTCCCTGTGCTACAGTCTGAATAATCTCTCCAGGCCGTAAATTTGATGATCATAGGGTTCACTTAGCTGGTTTCCCCTCTTTTAGGAATTAATATCCTGCCCAATCCATTGTCCAATGTCTAAAACAGTTGTTTCATAAATTTTACCTTTTTTTTTGAGATGGAGTCTTGCCCTATCGCCCAGGCTGGAGTGCAGTGGCGCAATCTCAGCTCACTGCAAGCTCTGCCTCCAGGGTTCATGTCATTCTCCTGCCTCAGCCTCCCGAGTAACTGGGACTACAGGTGCCCACCACAACGCCCAGCTAATTTTTTTGTATTTTTTTTTTTTTTTTTAGTAGAGGTGGGGTTTCACCATGTTAGCCAGGATGGTCTCGATCTCCTGACCTCTTGATCCGTCCCCCTCAGCCTCCCAAAGTGCTGGGATTACGGGCGTGAGCCACCCTGCCCAGCCAAATTTTGCCTTTTTTAAAGGAGGTGTGAGGATATAGTTAGTTGTTGTTACTCCATCACATTCAGATATGAACGTGTCTGAGTTGTGACTGTCAATACTAACCCTACTATAGTAGGTACTGGGGCAGAATGGTGGAAATAGCTCCAGTGTTATTCTTCTCTGTGCCCCTTGAAAGTTCTATTTCTAGGTGTCTTCCTTCTGTGGACACTTACGTTTTTCCACATCATTGGTCTGGCTGTGTCTCTTTGGGCCCTCTTTCCTGGTTCCTACTTCTTACTGCCAACTCATCCATCTTTATTTGAATAGCTTAAAGGAAACTGAAATAAAAAGCAATGATCCAAGCTTAATTTAATCATCTTTTAGGCTTAAGTTGATTTAACTTACTCTGTTCAATAAAAGCAGTACTACTATGTTAGAGTCATCTTTCTCTCTAGCCCCTCACTTTTTATATCCAATTATAACCAACTCAGTTATTCATTCAGCAACTATTGAGCGCTGATTATGTATTAAGGCACTGAAGATATTCAATGAACAATACAGATAAAATCTCTGATCTCTTGTAGTTATCTTCTTATGGGGAAGGCAGACCATGATGAAAACAAATTACACAATATGCCTGAAGCTAATATCTACTATGGAGAAAAATAAGGCTAAGGGAAGGGTAAGAAATGGAAGGGACGGGAGGTTACACTTCAAGGAACTAGAGAAACAAGAACAAACCACACCCAAACCCAGCAGATGAAAAGAAATAACAAAGATTAGAGCAGAACTAAATGAAATTAAACAACAACAACAACAAATACAAAACATAAATGAAACAAAAAGCTGGTTCTTTGAAAAGATAAACAAAATTGATAGACCATTAGTGACATTACCAAGAAAAGAAGAGAGAAGATCCAAATAAGCTCAATTAAAAACAAAATGAGAGACATTACAACTGATACCACAGAAATACAAAAGATCATTCAAGGCTACTATGAACACCTTTATATGCACAAGTCTAGAGGAGATGGATAAGTTCCTGGAAATATGCAACCCTCACAGATTAAATGAGAAAGAAATAGAAACTCTGACCAGACCAATAACAAGTAGTGAGATTGAAACAGTAATAACAAAATTTCCAACAACAGAAAAAGTTCAGGACCAGATGGATTCACAGCTGAATTCCATCAGGCATTCAAAGAAAAATTGGGACCAATCTTACTAAAACTGTTCCAAAAGATAGAGGAAATCCTCTCTAAATTATTCTATGAAGCCAGTATCACCCTAATACCAAGACCAGGAAAGGACTTGACAAAAAAAGTAAATTACTGACCAATATTCCTGATGAACATAGAGGCAAAAATCCTCAACAAAATATTAGCTAACCAAATCCAATGACATATTAAAAAGATTACACACCATGATCAAGTGGGTTTAATACCAAGGATGCAGGGATGATTTAACATATGCAAGTCAATAAATGTGATACATCACATAAACAGAAACAAAACATAATCTCTATAGATGCAGAAAACAAAAACTTTATGATCATCTCAATGGATGCAGAAAAAGCATTTGACAAAAATCTAGCATCCTTTAATATTAAAACCCTCAGCAAAATCGATATAGAAGGCACATACCTCAAGATAATAAGAACCATCTACGACAAACCCACAGTCAACATTATACTGAAGTGGGAAAAGTTGAAAGCATTCCCCCTTAGAACTGGAAGAAGACAAGGATGCCTACTTTAGCCACTTCTATTCAACATAGTACTGGAAGTCTTAGAAAGAGCAATCAGACAAGAGAAAGAAAGGGCAACAAATTGGTAAAGAAGAAGTAAAACTGTTGCTGTTCACCAGTGATATGATTGTATACCTAGAAAACCTTAAGACTCATCTGAAAAGTTCCTAGATCTAATAATTCAGTAAAGTTTCAGGATACAAAATCGATGTATACAAATTAGTAGCCCTGCTATAAGCTAACAATGACCAAGCTGAGAATCAAATCATATCTTAACCCCTTTTACAACAGCTGCAAAAAAAATACTTAGGAATGTACCTAACCAAGGAGTACAAAACACTGCCGAAAGAAATCATAGATGACACAAACAAATGGAAGCACATCTCATGCTCATGAATGGGTAGAATCAATATTGTGAAAATGACCATACTGCCAAAAGCAATCCATAAATTCAATGCAATTCCCATCAAAATACCACCATCTTTCTTCACAAAACTAGAAAAAAAAATACTGAAATTCATATGGAACCAGAAAAGAGCCCACATAGCCAAAACAAGATTAAGCAAAAAGAACAAATCCGGAGGCATCACATTATCTGACTTCATACTACAAGGCTATAGTTACCCATAACAGCATGGTATTGGTATAAAAATAGACACGTAGACCAATGGAACAGAATGGAAAACCCAGAAATAAAGCCAAATACTGACAGCCAACTGATCTTCAACAAAACAGACACAAACATACAGTGGGGGAAGGACACCTTATTCAACAAATGGTGCTAGAATAATTGGAAAGCCGCATGTAGAAGAATGAAGCTGGATCCTTATCTCTCACCTTATACAAAAATCAACTCAAGATGGATAAAAAGCTTAAATCTAAGATGTGAAACCATAAACATTCTAGAAGATAACAGGAAAACCCCTTGTAGACATTGGTTTAGGCAAAGGGTTCATGACCAAAAATCCAAAAGCAAATGCAACGCAAACAAAGATACATAGATAGGACCTAGTTAAACTAAAAAGCTTCTGCACAGCAAAAGAATCAGCCAAGTAAACAGACAGCCCACAGAGTGGGAGAAAATATTTTCAAATTGTGCATCTGACAAAGGACTAATATCCAGAATCTACAAGGAACTCAGGCCAATCAGAAAAAACAATCAAACAAAAAAAAACAAACCCACAAGTAACCCCATCAAAAAGTGGGCGAAGAACTGAACAGATAATTCTCAAAAGAAAATATACAAATGGCCAACAAACATAAAACAATGCTCAACATCACTAATTATCAGGGAAATTCAAATCAAAATCATAATGAGATACTGCCCTGCTCCTGCAAGAAAGGCCATAATTTAAACATCAAAAAATAACAGAGGTTGGCATGGATGTGGTGAAAAGGCAATATTTTTACACTACTGGTGGGAATGTAAACTAGTAGAACCACTATGGAAAATAGTATGGAGATTCCTTAAAGAACTAAAAGCGGAACTACAATTTGATCCAGCAATACCACTACTGGGTATCCACCCAGAGGAAAAGAAGTCATTGTATGAAAAAGACACTTGCACACACATGTTTATATCAGCATAAATCACAATTGAAAAAATAATGGAATCAGCCTAGATGCCCATCAACCAACCAGTGAATAAAAAAGATTACACACACACACACACCCACCCACCCCATGGAATACTACTCAGCCTTAAAAAGGAATGAAATAATGGCATTTGCAGCAACCCGGATGTAGTTGTAGACCATTATTCTAGGTGAAGTAACTCAGGAATGGAAATCCAAACGTTGTATGTTCTTTCTTGTAAGTGGGAGCTAAGCCGTGGGGATGCAAAGGCATAAGAATGATATAATAGATTTTGGGGACTTAGGGGGAAGGGTGGGAAGTGGGTGAGGGATAAAAGACTGCACATTGGATACAGTGTACACTGCTTGGGTGATGGGTGCACTGGAATCTCAGAATTCAACACTAAAGAACTTTTTCATGCAACCAGATACCACCTGTTTTCCCCAAACTATTGAAATTTAAAATAATAATCATAATACCAAAACCAAAAAATTAACATTGAGGCTGGGTGTGGTTGCTCATGCTTGCAATCCCAGAATTTGGGGAGGTCAAATTGGGAGGATTGCTTGAGGCCAGAAGTTTGAGACCAGCCTGGGTAATGTAGGAAGATCCCATCTCTACAAAAAAATACAGAAAATTAGCGTGGTATGGTGGTGTGTGTTTGTAGTCCCAGCTACTTAGGAGGCAGAGGTGAGTGGTTTGTTTGAGCCCAGGAGTTCAAGGTTGCAGTGAGCTAAGATCACACCACTGCACTCCAGCCTGGGTGACAGAGCCTTGACTCAAAAAATGAAAAAAACAAAAAACCCTAAAAAATCCTAACATTGATCCAGGAAGGGAAAAAAAATTTAATTTAGATATATTGGGTAAGAAAGATCAATCTGAATCCATTTGGTTTCAAATTTTGATTATATTATTTATAAGCTGTGTAACATAGGATAATTTTCTCATCTGAAAAATGAGGGTAAAAAATGTGCATATAGAATAATGTATATATACCTAAATGTATATATAAATTGTATGTGTGTATATATTATAGAATTATTAATGACAACAAAACACTTATAACAGTATGTGGCACATGCTAAGCAATTAAATGATGAAGATGGTGGTCATGATGCATGGTTGGAAGACAAGAAGATTCTTTGTTATCAAATATAAAATCAATCTAATTTTAATTTTTTTTGAGAGCATCTGGCTCTTACCCAGGCTGGAATACAGTGGTGTGATCACTACTCACTACAGCCTCGAACGCCTGGGCTGAGATTCTCCCATCTCAGCCTCCCAAATAGCTGGAACTACAGGTATGAGCCCTCATGCCTGGCTAATTTTTAAATTCATTGTAGAGTTGAGGATCTTGCTATGTTGACTAGGGTGATCTTGAACTCCTGGTTTCAAGAGATCCTCCCTCTTTGGCCTCCCAAAGTGTTGCGATTTCAGGTATGAGCCTCTGCAACTGATCTGAAAGTGATCTGTATAAAAATATTATTAAGGTCTGACCCTTTGTTGGGGGCAAAAAAATTCAGCAAGGGAAGTGTTATCTTTCTTGGGGAAAAGATCCAGCAAGGGAAGTGCTATTTTGAAGGTCGCTGTTTCAGCTCAAAGCCAACCTATTAGGTCTAGGGCTTGGGTCTGGGGTCATGGTGAGGAATTACCATGGGGTTGCTGCTCATTGCTTGTCTTAATTATGCCTCTAGGGTTGTCAGCTTTTTGCCATTTGGTGATTTTATGATTCCCATGAAGCAAAAGAAAGGAAAGGAGGGATAGAGTAAGGGCAAGTGAGATACAGAGCTGGTCTAAAAAACACAGAAATGAGAGTTTTATCTGAGATTTCACTGAAGCATGAACTTCAGTAAGATAGAAAATGAATTTAGTAATATTCATGAAATATTTATGTGGTACTGAGCCTTTGCCAGCCCCCATGTCGAGCTGTAGTTACAGAGACTAATATAATGACACTCTTGTTTTCAAGAAACTCATAATCCCATAGTGAAGATAAGCACATAAACAAATAATTATAATTTAGAGGGCTGGGACTGAGCTATGAGCATGTGTACGCTGGACAAAGAACAAGACTTGGTGTGTTCAGCTTCATTGTGGTGTCAATCGAAGGTCATCAAAAGCTCTTCTCAGCTGGAAGTCTCAGGCACCACCCTTCTCAGTAAAGGTTTTAGTTTTGGGGGAAGAAATTCAAGTCAGAAATTTAAATAGTAAAATGTACTTGATACTTTTAGGCTTTTCAGAGTTGATGCTTCAAGAAACTTCTGGATTTACAATCTAGGTTTGAGCAAGCTTGAATCTGTGTATTTGGAAAATGAGACAAGCGCAAAGCCAGCTTCTGTCATTACAAAAGGATCAGCCTCTTAGAACTGTGATTCTAAGAGTGTAAATCACTTTGCTTTCCTACATAAGTATACTAATTTCATAGACAAAGCTACAAGTTCTCAGTAAAACAAAGAGGCAACTCAGACACCCAGTTTGGCTTTGAGAATTATATTCAGAAAGTCAGTAATTTATTTCATAAACATTTATTAAATTTTTCCTATGGTCCAGGCACAGGGTTAGATGGTGGGAACAGAATTCTTGCTGAGTTGTCTTGAGCTGTTTTATAGACAGTTGGGTTTTACTTTCCTTACTTCTTGCCTCAAGCAAATTAAGCTTTCTTTACTCCAGGTATTAAAGAAAAGGAGGCAACTAAATGTAAATGTCATAAAATCAGACAGTGGTACCAACTTCTGCCTACCCAAACTAATACTCTTGGTGTCAAGGATGAAAATATCATGACCTAGTTCTTTCCCTTGGCACACTGGGCACTAGTGACAGACATTGTCTTTTGGTTCCTATTTAGAATATGCTGCTCCTCTGGTGGAGTTAAATGTCAGGCATACGTACAAATTGGGAGCTATATTTCCCTTACATAGCAACAAATCAACTTTTCCTATTGAATTAGGATTGCTGGCAACCCCAGGTTTAGGATTAACAATTAAGAGGGCATATAGTCATTTTAATTTAGAAGCTTGAACAAGTTGGCGTTTTTTGCTGATGTTCTACTGGTTTAAATTTCTGTTTGGGGGAAGATTCATTATACATAATCATTTCTTTCAAGAAAATGTGTGAATCTGAGATATGGTCAAAATTTAGTTGCTCTCTAATTTGTGCCCATAATAGCCACAGTCATGTCAACTAAATCCCTGATGTTTTGAAAAACCTGCATTTTGACATGACCATTGTTCTAAGGACAATTGTACTCCTACCAAGGTACTTTTATTGAATGCTGTCCTTGGGTTAGCTTTTACATTATGTTAAAATGTGTCACAACCACTGTGGTTTCAAGAATGAGGGCCTCTTTTTTGTGTGTAAAAAAGTACCAGATTACTATAATTAGTGGCAAGAAGCCAATATGAATATAATGCCACTTTGAAATTGATGTTTTGTTTATTATGTGTATGTCAGGCATGCATGTGAGATATTTAAGCAGGCTATGACAACGGTTGGTGCACAGAAGATGGATTATGCGGCCCCCTGCAATAATTCTGCAGCTCTTTGAAGTCCTTAGCCTGCAGGCTGGGAGCTGCAGCACCACTGCAAGACTGCTCCCCAGCTTTGTTTGACTCTCTTGTCTTTTTAGAGCTTTTTAATAACCAACTGGACTCATAATGTGATAGTTACAGATTCTATGCCAAGAAAAGCATGCCTGACATTAGAGGAAATAACAAATCCAACGAAGCAAGAAATGCAACTTGACTGCTTTGGTACAAGCCAAAGCAATAACCATTTAATGTCCAGTAAACTTAGTTACAAAGATGACTTTTTTTTTTCCAGTAGCAGTAAATGTGATGACACGTTAGCTCTGTGTTTTTGTGGCCAGCTGTGAAAAGCTATTTGTCGCCTGGCTGGCTGGGCTACCTGTTCTGTTTTGCTGTCTAAGGCATTGCTGACCAGTCCAGAAGCAAGCACACTCAATTGACCCCAGTGAAGTTCTAGCAGATCACCTTCTTTTTAATTGCCTTTTGGGAAGAGAAGCACATAAAACTTATTTAAACTTTGGGTATTTGGGTTTCACTGATTTGGAAAATAATACCTGGCTTAGTTTAGTTTTAAATAAAATGAAGTCTTGACTATAAGGTTTATTTTCAGGCTGGGATGTGGGTGGCCTCAAAGTAGCTGAGTTGACTAGACATTAGTCTCTACCCTCATGTTTAAAATCCAGAGTAAGGATTTTCTTTTAGACAGCCTGGAGATACGGTTTTATCAAACCGTGGATCTTCTTGTTCTGGATTATGTATTCAGGGTAGCCATTCACTTCTCTTTTAGTCTGAAGGAGGTGCAGGGTTCTTTGCTGAGAGCTGTGTTTAATTGGGGAAGGAGGCATGGCACAGTAACTGTGGAGAGGTGTGGAGAGGGACGGGAGGAGAAGACAAGGGAGCAGGGTTAACAAGGGGGTAGACTCAGCCAGTGACACCTGGGCACGTTACATTGCTATGGATTCCGCTTTACCACTGCTGGGGCCACTTGGGTATATCTTTGGGCATAGTGAATCTTTCTTCCTTTTTAGAGGAAGCAACAGGACTGTGATAATTACACCTAAGTTTGAATACTGCTCTCCTACTTGATATGTATGTGAGATTCCACATAGGTAAAATGACAATGCTATTTCATGAGGGTATGAGTGTACAAATGGCCATCATTTTCTGAATTCTGAGAACTGATTATATTTAATATTTCCTAAATGTGGCAAGATAGAATTTTCTGTTGCTCTCATTCCGTTTTGTTCTTTCTCCTTCTTACCCCAGGTAGAGAGACGCCCTTTTAGCATAATAGCACAGGGAGATTATGTGATTAGAGGTATTCAGTAGAAGCAGGATAAAGGTTTTCTTGTTTTGTAGATGCCCCACTATAAGGATGTTACAAGAGCTGAGCCTACCTGTGCAGGGAGTGTGGTAATTAAGGGATTGGATTGTTGTGTTAGGTTACTTGGGTTTGGGTCCTGGTTTTATCACTTACTAGCCCGGTGACTTTGGGTCAGCTACTTTCTCTGGATCTCAACTTCCATAAAATGGAGATAACAATAGCATGCCTGTCTCCTTAAGTCAGGACTATTTCCTTGACCAAACCTGAAGCCATATGGAACTAGTCCTTGGAAAGAGAGAAGAGGGAGAAAGACCAAAGACAAAGGGACTCTGACTGGTCAACTGTAACTAATTTGATGGGAATACAAAGACATGTATATACCATCTTCTAAAGTCCGTGTGGCCACAATTGTACCTGTGTTTGGGGTGACTTGGGCAAATGTTGATGTTGCTGGTTGAGTGCTTGTGGAGTGAGAGGCTGTCCCATGTTACTCTCCCCTCACTCCAGTGATGTGTTCTTCCTGCTCTTTGAACACAGTGTGACTCCCTCAGGTGTCTGCATTGTCTGCTTTCTCTTCCAGGGATATTTTTCCATCAACTCTTTAAAATAACTCTTTTTCTCTCATCACTCACAATTTACTTCATGTTAGTCCCCCTCAGAAGCCCTTCTCTGAATAAGTGTTAGGGCAAAAACTAAGTCAATTGATTTAACAATGAAATTTTGACATACAATGTCCCTTCATAAATAACAGTCAAGGGCTGTGGAATATTTTGACTCCCTGAGGTCATTCAGGGACTTGGTTTCCTCCATCTTGTTTCTCTGATTTCTAGGACATTGTCCTCATCCATAGTCAAAGCTAGACAAGCAACTTTAAGCAACTGAAGCAGAAGTTGCACACATCGCTTTCACTCACATCTCCTTGGCAATAACTTAATCACATTTACCACACCCAGCTGCAGGGAGGCTCCAGCTGGACAAGTGTACTTTCATTCAGATGTTATCACATGAGCCTCAGATGACCATACTCCATACCAAAGGAAACTTCTATGTGTCAGAAGCATGAACTTTATCTGGTGTCTTACTTCCCCAATTCCCCAGGAATTATGCTTTACTGGGCTTCTATGTTATCTAGATTTATTTTCTAATTTTAATTAACACTCACAGAAAGGTTTCTGGCTTTGCCTTTCCGGAATATTCCTCGACATACTAGACTTCAAAGTCAAATTCCTTGCATATTGTTAATCTGGGAATCTGGTCAGGTCTTATAAAGTACCGAGGGCCACTCACTTGCCTTTGTCTTCCAGATTTCTGTCTCTTTAGTTAGTCATTGCTATAACCAAGATTGCAATTCTACAGCCTATGTGTTACTTTTCTGTGTTCCCTCCTATACCCAAGCACAGAAAAGGCCACACAGACCTTCTTAACCTGCTGCTTCCAGCAGCCTTTACAAACTGATCTGAGTTGGCTGTTTGCAACCTGGCTCTAACAACTTAAGGTTTTGGTGACATTTCACCAAGAATATGTCCATTTGGGTAGGAAGATGGTTTGTTCATTCAGAAGGATTTCAGTGTCTGGAATTATACACTTCTCTTAGGTTTGCAGGGTTTGAGATCAGCTTCAGTTATTTTAGATAACTCACATGCAATGCACATACCACAAAAAATTATATAAATACTGGCTCAGCACCTTTTATATTGCCTGGAATATAATAGGAGCTCTATAAATATTTGTTGAATGAATTAATACAATAACAAGCTTCATAGACACATTCCTTCCAACAATCTTTTTGACAAATATTTATATTTTACAACTGCCTTGGTCATAATGATAGGAGAGCTCTATAGTAGTCACTTGTATAACAAACTGGCTTGGCAAAAATCACCAAGCAACATTCAGGGCTATTTGGAACCATTAAATAATAGCTCTGTCTTCTGAACAGCAGGGCAAATAGTTTTCCTCACAAGAGGATTCTATAATTTCTCTTCTTTACTGCTCCTCTAATTCATTAAAATTAAAACCTGCATATCTCCCAGCGGCATCCTAATGGTTCTTGATATTTTGTGCGATTTCTTTATTCAGAACACAAGTTATTTCATGCCATGACTGGTGTTAATGCTCTTTAAATAGAGTAGCATTTGGTTAAGGTTAGAGTGGCCTTTAATATTTCATCCATCTTTGGATGGGAACAATTGGTACACTTGCCTCTAGTTTCAAAATAAAACCTGAACCAATGTATGCAAAGACAGAGGCTATCTGAATCTATTATTACAATTCAGGAAATAATTGCTGAGCACTTAAAAGGGGTGACACACAAGATACATAGTACCAGAAACTTTCACATATACTCTCTAGTTTATGTCACAGACACTCTCAATGTCTTTCCTCTTCTATAAATTACCTAACTTTTGTACAAAATTTGTAGTATTGATCTTTTATTTTGGTGTTGTATAAACCTGTATAAGAACATACTTATAATTCCAGCAATTACTTAACTGCTTATTTTATAATTGATTGGTTACTTTCCATGAAGAGCTTATTGAAAACAGGATTGTCTTATTCATATCATCTATTGCTTTAAGGCCTGACACAGGGCATAAACTCAAAATGTGTCTTTTGTTCCCTCTATTTCTATTTTGTTTTTTCATTATATTGATGCAAAGAAGCCTTTTTTTTTTCAGTGTTTTTTTCTTTTTTTATTATTTAAGTTCTAGGGTACATGTGCACAACGTGCAGGTTTGTTACATATGTATACTTGTGCCTTGTTGGTGTGCTGCACCCATCAACTCGTCAGCACCCATCAACTTGTCATTTACATCAGGTATAACTCCCAATGCCATCTCTCCCCCCTCCCCCCTCCCCATAATAGGCCCCTGTGTGTGATGTTCCCCTTCCCCAGTCCAAGTGATCTCATTGTTCAGTTCCCACCTATGAGTGAGAACATGTGGTGTTTGGTTTTCTGTTCTTGCCATAGTTTGCTGAGAATGATGGTTTCCAGCAGCATCCATGTCCCTACAAAGGACACAAACTCATCCTTTTTTATGGCTGCATAGTATTCCATGGTGTATATGTGCCACATTTTCTTAATCCAATCTGTCACTGATGGACATTTGGGTTGATTCCAAGTCTTTGCTATTGTGAACAGTGCTGCAATGAACATACATGTGCATGTGTCTTTATAGCAGCATGATTTATAATCCTTTGGGTATATATCCAGTAATGGGATGGCTGGGACATATGGTATTTCTAGTTCTAGATCCTTGAGGAATGAATTTGTGTGCTTTGTAGGGACATGGATGCAGCTGGAAACCATCATTCTCAGCTAACTATCACAAGAACAGAAAACCAAATACTACATGTTCTCACTCATAGGTGGGAACTGAACAATGAAATCACTTGGACTTGGGAAGGGGAACATCACACACTGGGACCTATTATGGGGAGGGGGGAGGGATGGCATTGGGAGTTATACCTGATGTAAATGATGAGTTGATGGGTGCTGACAAGTTGATGGGTGCAGCACACCAACATGGCACAAGTATACATATGTAACAAACCTGCACATTGTGCACATGTACCCTAGAACTTAAAGTATAATAATAATAATTAAAAAAATTAAAAAAAACCCAAAATAGAACTTCTGGAAATAAATACATTGAGGGAATTACAACAAACATTTGTATATTTCAAAAATAGACTACACCACACAAAAGAATGAATCTCAGAACCTGAAGACAGGTCTTTTGATTTAATCAAGTCATATAAAAATAAAACGATAATAATAAAGAATGAACAAGGCTTTCAAGAAGTAAAGTATCAAATAAATTGTCTGAACGCAAAAAAAAAATTGTGGTCTCTGTGTACCCCAACATTTTAGGAAAATATTTTCGTTTACAAAACTTAGTTTCTAACCCACAAGAAAACCTTTGTTGGTGCTTCAGAGCTGTCCTTTACTAAGTCTAATTGCTGTCAGTATTGGCTTACAAGAGCTAATTATGCATACCTCTCCCCAAGACTGTGTTCAATGATGCCTTTTTGGTAGCTTGAAATCAGCCTTGATGGAAGTTGATATACCCCAGAAATCAGCAAATGTGACAAATCATTTTGTTTCTCCCACCCTCAGAACTGGTTTATCAGCACACCATGGCCTCATACCCTCAAATATGTTTGGGTGTTTTCATAGTACTTCTTATCACCATATCACACTGGCATTATATCAGTTGTTTGCCTTGCCCACTAGACTTGAGAGCAAAAACTTTATTTTCATTTCTGGCATATGTTTTGCATCTAGCACATTGGTTAAGTATTCAGAAAAGGTACCTACATCCATAAATTAATTAATGATACTGTCAATCAATCACTTGTATGGGATGATTTTTCTATGAGAAATGGAAAAAATCATGTAGGTATATGTGCTATGTCATTAAACAATGTGGTCAGCTCAGTTGATGTACTTATTCTTGGATTGCTTGGATTCTTGGATTGCTTTAGAGTGTCTGGAATGACTCCAAGGATAATTAGTATGCATCTTTATCCCCAGAGCAGAATATGCCTGATTGCTATGGCATCACCCTGTGTGGCCATTTGGTGGGAGGAAATCAGAGCTAAGTCTAATTGCTTTCCCAGGCTACTAACCCCTCCTCTTCTCTCCAGGATCTGGATGGAAATGCTTCCTCCTTAGAAAGAAATTGAGGTTACAGCTTTTGATAGAATCACAAATTGTTCATTTCGGCAGAATATCCTGTGTCAGTACAATCTAAACTAGGATCGCCTGTTGAAGACTTTGTGATCAAGAATTACTAATTTTTAAGGTTTAAAGAGGCTGCTGTTGACATTAACTATAATTAGGAATTGGCATTTTAAACTCAGAGCTGAACATAAAACCCATTGTTTGCTCTATAAATACATTACATTTATAGATTAAAAAACAAAGGTCCAAAGAAGGAAATGACTTATCCAATTATGCCATTAGGATGGATGGATGACCTTATGACTGTAGGTTTATGGTCCTTTACATGCTGCATGCCAATAATTGTGGCCATTACTCTCTGTGATAGTACCCCTGAAAGAACCTTAAACAATTCTGATGACAACAGAAGAATTTCTGATAATTTACAAGTAATAAAATCAACCTTTTATTCTGTGCTCACTATGGTCCCAGGACTATGCTAAGTGGTTTACATCAGCACAACAACCCTATAAGGAATAATTGCCCTTTTTTGACAGATGAGAAAATTGAATCCCAGATAGGTTGAACTAGATGTTCATTACTGCATAGTTACTGAGAGGCAGATTGGTGTTTGCATCCAAGTGTATTTCCCTTCAAAGTTAAAGCTTTTAACCAATGTAGTATACGATTTTCTTTCTCACAAGATCTATGAATGACAAGTTACGTATGCATATACATGCATGTTATGTTTTTATATTATTTTATATATATGCATGTTATTAGATATATTTTTATTTTTTAAAAAGATGAGGTTTAAGTTAAATAATACTAGCATTATAGAGAAGTTCTTTTAGAAATTACCATTTTCTTCCAGTTTAGAATTTTCCGTCTTTCTATTCTTTTTGTCAAAAGTCCTGAAAGTGTATGTAGTATACATTTTGGAGGTAATGTAGGCAATAAAGGGAGTCATAAGATCACTAAAATTAAAGTCGAGAGGTTGATGATCTTTCTTATCTCTGTGTGACTTTGGTCTTGTTACAGGAAGTATAGGCCAATTTGTATGGATTTAACATGCATAGTGAGAGCAGAGCTTTTTGGACTCAGACCTAAATTCAAATCCTAGGTCTTGTATTTACTTGCTATGTGACTTTATGTAAATTATTTAACTTCTCTGATCTATAGTTTCCTCATCTATAAAAAGGAAATAATGTTATCTATCTCATAGTTCATTGTACAGATTAAATGGGATAATGTATATGAATGCCAAAAGTAACAGATTAGTGTCAATTCAAATGAACTATTTTTCCTATAAAAATAATTTACCATGATGTCCTTCAGGTTCATCCAGGTTGTCTCAAATGACAGGATTTCATTATTTTTAATGACTGAATATTATTCTATTGTATATATATACCCAATTTTCTTTATCCATTCATCCATTATTGAATGCTTAGGTTGATTTTACATATTGGCTATTGTGAATAGTACTCCAATAAACATCGGGATGCAATTATCTCTTCAACATGATTTTCATTTTCTTTGGATATGTACTGAGTAGGGGATTATTGGATGGTATGAGAGTGCTATTTTTAGTTTCTTGAGGAACCTCCATACTGTTTTTTAAAATGGCTGTACTTATTTACATTCCCACTAGCAGTGTGTAAGGGTTTCCTTTTCTTGACATCCATGCCAACACTAGCTATCTTTTGATTTTTCAATCATTGTCAGTCTGACTAGAGTGAGGTAATATCTCCTTGTGGTTTTGATTTGCATTTCCTCAATGATTTTGATATGAGCACCTTTCAAATCTCTGTTGGCCATTTTTATATCTTCTTTCAAGAAATGTCTGTTCAGGTCTTTTGCCCATTTTTTAATTGGGCTTTGTTGTTGTTGTTGTTATATGAGTTTCTTATATATTTTGGAAACTAACCCCTTATCAAGTGTATAGTTTGCATTCTCCCATTCTGTAAGTTGTCTGTTTGCTCTGTTGATTGTTTCCTTTGCTGTGCAGAAGCTTTTTAGTTTCATATAATCTCATTTGTCTATATTTGCTTTCATTGCTTGAGATTTTGAGGTTTCATTCAAAAAATCCTTGCCTAGACTCATGGAGCTTTCCCACGATTTTTTCTTCTAGGAGTTCTGAATCTTATATTTAAGAATTTAACCATTTTTGGCTGGGCATGGTGGCTCACGCCTGTAATCCTAGCACTTTGGGAAGCCAAGGTGGGTGAATCACGAGGTCAGCGGATTGAGTCCATCCTGGCCAACATGGTGAAACCCCATCTCTACTAAAAATACAAAAATTAGCTGGGCATGGCAGTGTGTGCCTGTCGTCCTAGCTACTCAGGTGGCTGAGGCAGGAGAATCCCTTGAACCTGGGAGGTGGAGGTTGCAGTGAGCCAAGATTGTGTCACTGCACTCATTCCAGCCTGGCAACAGAGCGAGACTCCGTCTAAAAAAAAAAAAAAAAAAGATGTAACCATTTTGATTTGATTTTTGTAAATGGTGGGAGGTAGGGATCTAATTTCATTCTTCTGCATAGGATATCCAGTTTTCCCAGCATCATTTGTTGAAGAGGCGGTCATTTCCCCATTGTGTTAAGTAAAATAAGCCAGGCACAGAAAGTCAAATATTGCATGATCTCACTCATATGTGGAATCTAAAATTTTGTTCTCATAGAAGTAAAGAGTAGAATAGTGGTTATCAGATGTTGGGGAGGGTACTAAAGAGGAAGGGAGGGTGAGAAATTTTGTCACTGATTACAAAGCCACAGCAAGATAGGAGGAATAAATTATGCTGTCCTATTGCCCAATAAGATGATTAGCGTTAACATATTGTGTATTCAAAATAACTAGAAGGGAGGTTTCTGAATGTTCTCATCTCAAAGAAATGATAGATGTTTAAATTGATGAATTAGCGAATTACTCTGATGTGATCATTACACAATTTATATGTGTATTGAAACATCACATTGTACCCTATAAATAGGTTTAATAATTGTCAATCATAAAAAATCAAATTCAAAGAAATTCAGAACTATTCTATGCTTCTCAAAAATAACTTCTAAGTATTAGAGTGGTGGTGAAGTATATCCTTAGAACACAGGAAAATACCTTAAAAATCCCTTTCATTACTGATACTGTCAAAATCTGCCACCTAACAAAGAGCTGTTCCTCAAAATTCTCACTCTCTTGATACTAAAGAATATTTTACCTTTTTCTCCTGAGAGTTTCCTCTCTCTTTTAGTGTCATATCCCTTCCTCCTTCTCCCCGGCACGTTGCTTTAGTCTGAATCCTTCTCATAACAAAACTCCTTTTCCCATTATGTGGATCAGCACAACAAGGCAGCATATTGGAGTGGTCAACAGCCTGAACTCTGGAACTGTTAAATTAATAATTTCTGGATTTAATTTCAAATCCTGTATGTTACCAACTATGACTCATTTGTTCCTCTGTAAATTGGATAATAGCACCTACCTCATAGGGCTATGGTAAAAATTCATATATTAAAAGTGACTGAGACCGAAACTTGTCATACAGTAGGAACCAATTAGGTATTATTTTTGTTTTCCAAAGGCACCTACTAATAATAAATTAGAAAGAAAAAATTTCAAAACATTTGCTGTGGTATGGCAATATCAAATATAGAGGAAACCAGACACGATCTCTTTACTTTCCCGGTACCCTGTGTTAGAGTGCAAAGCTTGTGAGGGAGTTTGAGCAGGGTTTCTTTCTTCTTCCCCTAATATGAGAAGTGAGTAATGGCTTATGCCAAGGATATGGAGGTCAGTCTTTTGTCCTGATTCTCTTACAGCAGGAACAGTACTTCAACAGTCTGTCCAACAATTTGGCATTCCTCACGCCCTTTCCTGCATTCACTGCAATAAGTTGTTTTACCTCTTTATCATGTAGCAATTAGTAGTCACTAATCTATCTTCTCATTTCCAAGATCTGTAATCATAGTATAGGAAAACCAGAAAAATTTACTTCTGCCTTCTGACAAGCTATTCAACTTATTTATTAATACATTCCACATACATTTATTGAGTACCTACCATGTGCCAGGCATTAAAGATACATGAAAGAGCAAATTCAACAGTCGTTACTTTATGCAGTTGATAGGGTTTAGGACACATTTCCCCCAAATATGGTACATTGACGTAGTGAGCATTTTAGGCTGAAGGAATCTGAGAAAATGGCAGAAGTAGAAAGGTCACTTAGACCTCTTCCCTGCCCTTCTTCCCAGCTGGTCATAAAACCTAGGAAGGGTTTTCTAACCCTCACCTAAAGTACGCCTTAAAATACTCATGTGAGAGGTACTCTCCCTCTTAGAAGGAAAGGAGAATCCTTATCTCTGAAGACACAGGGACACAGAGTAGAATCTGAACAAACAGTCCTTGCTAAGTTTCCCCAGTTTATTACCATTAGATCATACTTTTTACCCTACAATATTGCTCCATAACTAGTCAACTCTTCATCAAACCTACTATTAAAAACACCAAGGTTTAACAGTTTCTTCAGGTCTTCATTTCCTTATGGAGGCTCCTGGGTCACATAAAACTTAAAATTGAACGCTTTTGTTTTTTAAATTTATTTTTATTTTTTATTTTTACTTTTTATTTTTCCATAGGTTATTGGGGTATTGGGGTACAGGTGGTGTTTGGTTACATGAGTAAGTTCTTTAGTGGTGATTTGTGAGATTTTGTGAGCAGTATACACTGTACCTTATTTGTAGTCTTTTACCCCCACTTCCACCTTTCCCTCCAAGTCTCCAAAGTCCATTGTATCATTCTTATGCCTTTGTGTTCTTATAGTTTAGCTCCCACAAATCAGTGAGAACATGCAATGTTTGGTTTTCCATTCTGAGTTACTTCACTTAGAAAAGTAGTCTCCAGTCTCATCCAGGTCACTGTGAATGCCATTAATTCATTCCTTTATATGGTTAAGTAGTATTCCATCGTATATGCACTCATTGATGGGCATCTGGGTTGGTTCCATGATTTTGCAATTGCAAATTGTGCTGCTATAAACATGTGCAAATATCTTTTTTGTATAATGACTTCTTTTCCTCTGGGTAGATACCCAGTAGTGGGATTACTGTATCAAATGGTAGTTCTACTTTTAGTTCTTTGAGGAATCTTCACATTGTTTTCCTTAGTGGCTGTACTAGTTCACATTCCCACCAGCGGTGTAGAAGTATTCCCTAATCACTGCATCCACACCAACATCTATTTTTTGACATTTTTATTATGGTCATTCTTGCAGGAGTAAGGTGGTATCACATGGTGGTTTTCATTTGCACTTCCCTGATCATTAGTGATATTGAGCATTTTTTCATATGTTGCTGGCCATTTGTTTATCTTCTTTTGAGAATTATCTATTCATGTTCTTAGCCCACTTTTTGATGGGATTGCTTGTTTTATTTTTATTTTGGCTGATTTTTTGTTTATTGTAGATTCTGGAAATTAGTCCTTTGTCTGATGTATAGATTGTGAAGATTTATTTTCCCACTCTATGGGTTGTCTGTTCACTTTGCCAACTGTTCCTTTTGCCATGCAAAGCTCTTTAAGTTCCGATATTTATATTTGCTTTTATTGCATTTGCTTTTGGGTTCTTGGTCATGAAATCCTTGCCTAAGCCAATGTCTAGAAGGTTTTATCCAGTGTGATTTTCTAGAATTTTTATAGTTTCAGGTCTTAGATTGAAGTCCTTAATCCATCTTGAGTTGATTTTTTTTTTTTTTTTTTTTTTTTTTGAGATGGCTGATTCTCACTCTGTCACCCAGGCTGGATGGAGTGCAATGGTGTGATCTATGCTCACTGCAACCTCCACTTCCCAGGTTAAAGCAATTCTTCTGCCTCAGTCTCCTGAGTAGCTAGGTTAACAGGCACCTACCACTTGTCAGACTAATTTTTGTATTTTTTTAGTAGAGATGCAATTTCACCATGTTGGCCAGACTGATCTCGAACTCCTGACTTCAGGTAATCTGCCTGCCTTGGCCTTCCAAATTCCAGGATTACAGATGTGAGCCATGGTGCCCAGCTTGAGCTGATTTTTGTATAAGGTGAGAGAGGAGGATCCAGTTTCATTCTCCTACCTATGGCTAGCCAATTATCTCAGCACCATTTGTTGAAAAGGGCATTCTTTCCCCACTTTATACTTTTGTTTGCTTTGTTGAAGATCAGTTGGCTGTAAGTATTTTGATTCATTTCTGGGTTCTCTATTCTGTTCCATTGGTCTATATGCCTGTCTTTATACAAATACCATGTTGTTTTGATGACTATGGCCTTATAGTATAGTTTGAAATCAGGTAGTGTGATGCCTCCAGTTTTGTTCTTGTTGCTTAGTCTTGCTTTGGCTATGTGGGCTCCTTTTTTGGTTCCATATGAATTTTAGAATTGATTTTTTCTAATTCTGTGGAGAATGATGGTGGTATTTTGATGGGATTGCATTGAATTTGTAGATTGCTTTTGGCAGTATGGTCATTTTCACAATATTGATTCTACCCATCCATGAGAATGGGATGTGTTTCCATTTGTTTGTGTCATGTATGATTTCTTTCAGCAGTGTTTCATAGGTTTTCTTGTAGACGTCTTTCACCTTGTTGGTTAGGTATATTCCAAAGTTGTTTTTTTTTTTTGCCGCTTTTTAAAGGGATTGAGTTCTTGATTTTATTCTCAGCTTGGTAGCTGTTGGTGTATAGAGAAGCTACTGATTTGTGGAGATTAATCTTGTATCTGGAAACTTTGCTGAATTCTTTTATCAGTTCTAAAAGCTTTCTGGAGGAGTCTTTAGGGTTTTCAAGGTTAACAATCATATATCATCAGCAAACAGTGACAGTTTAACTTCCTCTTTGCTGATTTGGATGCCCTTTATTTCTTTCTCTTGTCTGACTGCTCTGGCTAAGACTTCTAGTACTACATTGAAGAGAAGTCATGAAAGTGGGCATCCTTGTCTTGTTCCAGTTCTCAGAGGGAATGCTTTAAACTTTTCCTCAGTATTATGTTGGCTGTGGGTTTGTCTTAGACAGCTTTTATCCCATTGAGGTATGTCCCTTGTATGCCAATTTTGCTAAGAGTTTTAATCATAAAGGGATGTAAATTTTGTTGAATGCTTTTTCTGCATCTGAATGCTTTTGTTTTGTATTGTTTGTCTTTTATTATAAGAGCCAGGTATGAGTCCAAGATAGGTAAAGGGGAAGATATTTTTTTCTCCCCTATGAGTTTATACTGTGGAGGAGATAAGACATTAATTAAATTATCTCCCAAATAAATACATATTTACAAATTTGAATAAGAGCTGATATGAAGAAAACTATGTGATAAATGAATGTCAATATTAAGAGGACCTGAGCCGCAGACATAGCAGTAGTAGAGTCTGACCTTTAAATTGAGCTGAGAAGAATGAATGGTCCTGGGTCCAAGGTGAGGTTTGGTGTTCCTTTCTGGGCTATTTTGGGGTTTCCTGGTAATGGAGCAATACTTACAAGGAACAGTAGCCACATTGTGGATGACATACCACTTCTGCTGGTCCCTGGATACTTACCCAGTACTCCCCAGTGCAAGACTTCTCTAGTATACTGTGTTATAGCACAAAGTTTATGACAGAAAATCTGAGCAGAGCTTCCCTTTTCTTCCCCCAGTATAATATATGAGTTATGGCAAATACTGTCTTCACTACCCAAGTTAGACATATATATGAGCTGCTAGAACTGGGAGCATAAATGAGTCATGAGCAGTCTCTGGAAGGCAGACCCTACCCACAACAGCTGATGCTATGAGACTTGGTAGCAGAAACGGAAGTAGGAATGAGTCTGCTCTACTCGGGTGCAGTGAGTAAAAGATGGAAATGGCAGCCTCTGCTACAGGCAAATGCAGGAAGTGAAATGGGAGACAGTATGCTCACATCATCTGTTTCCCTGCCTCCCTTAAGAAAAACATGGCCACTTGCACCTCATTAGCCAGATTAGTCATGTCTCTGGGATGGGGCTCTAAAGGCAATAAGTAGGAGTAGAAATGTGGGCAGTTTTCTATATCCTAAGATGAGAGAATCTTTACTTCTCTCTCTAGCAACTAGAAGTTAACAAGGTAAAGTTGGAAGGGGATCAGGGAGCACTCTAGAGTGCTAGGCAGAAGAGCACGTACAAAAGGCTGAGATGAAGAATGTATGGATATTTAAGGAATGGAGAGAAAACCAGTGTACCTCGAGTGCAAAGGATGAAAGTGAGTGACAGTGGTGGACACGGGGCTGGAGAATAGACAGGGGTAGACCATGCAGGACCTTCATGGCCAAACTAAGGAAGTTAGTGTCCTATCAACAATGGGAATCCTGCATAGATTTGACTTAGTTTTCTCGTTTTATACAAGCAGACAAAAATGTCTCTGATTCACTTATGCTCTTAAAGGCATTATGCTACTAAAAAGGCAGTAGAGGGGCAGGGCCAAGATAGCTGCTAGAAGCAGTGCTGCTTGGAGGCGCCCATCAAAAAAACCGTAATAAGCACGTGAATCCTTTACTGGTAACCAAGGTATCCAGGTTGTCTCATCAAAATTGACTAGAAGGCTGGCATGACCCACGGAAAGAAAGAAGAGCAGTGTGGTACAGTGGTCCACCTGAGAGCCACACAGGGAAGGGGAATCCCCTCCGCCCAGCCAAGGGAAGTGGTGAGTGAGCGTGCTATCCAGCCAGGGAAACTGCTTTTTCCGCGGAACTGTGCAACACATGGATTGGAAGATTCCACTTGCGAACCCACGCCACCAAGGCCTAGTGCCCCAACCCTGGAACACGTGGATTCTTAAGCCTCTCAGCTGAATCTGCTTAAGCCTACCAAACTCCTAGGGGGAGGGGCAAATAGCACCAGCTGCCACTGCCTGCTGTCTAAGCCTTTTGAACTCCTTGGGGGAGGGGCAGCAACCAGCAATGGGACGCAATTGCCTAACATGCCAAGCTCCCTGGGTTGGGGAAAGGCAGCACCCATTTCTATAGCTCCAGGCTGTGCTTTTCCCCTGCCAGAGCCAGGAAGACTGGACGACTTGGTCCCAAGGCTTGTCCCCACAGCCCAACACACCGGCTGTGGCAGTCTGTGGCCAGAATGCCTCTTCAGCCCCAACCCTGACCCATCCTTCCTCAGTGGGTGGGGCTTCCCTGCAGGATCTCCAATAATTCCAGCCAGGGGCTCATGGACAGACTTTGGATCTCCTTGGGCCTGAGCCCCTAGGGAGAGGGGTGGCTGCAGTCTCTGCAGACCAGCAGTCTTAAGCTTCTCCTCCTAGTAGTTCTGAGAATCCAGGCAGCCCAGACAAATGAGTTTCCCTCCAACACACCCTCTCCACCAAAGGACAAAGTGCTTCGTTAAATGGGTCCTGCTCCCTGTGCCACCCAACTGTGTGAGACCCTTCAACATGGGTTGTCAGACACCCTATAAAGGAGTGATCCTACTGGCATCAGGTTGGTGCCCCTTGAGATCAGAGGTCTCAGAAGAAGGAGCAGGCATCCATCTTTGCTGCTCTCCAGCCTCCTTGAGTGACATCTCCAGGTACAGGAGTAAATCAGATGAATAAGGCCTTAAATGAACCCCCAGCAAACTGTAGCAGTCCTACAGGAGAGGGACCTGACTATTGAAAGAAAAACAAACAAGCAGAAAGCAACAACAACAGCATTAGCAACAACAACAACAAAAAGGCCCCCATAAAACCCCATCCAAGGATCAGCAGTCACAAAGACCGTAGCTAGCAAACTCAAGAAGTATAAGAAAGAATCAATGAAAATATGCTGAAAACCCAAAAGGCCAGAGTGCCTCTTCTCCTCCAAATGGTTGCAAGATCTGTCCATCAAGGGTGAAGAACTGGACAGAGGATCAGATGGAAGAACTGACAGAAGTAGGCTTCAGAAGATGGGTAAAAAAAACTATGATGAGCTAAAGGAGCATGTTCTAGACCAGTGAAAAGAAGCTAAGAACCTTGATAAAGGGTTAGAGGGATTGCTAACTAGAATAACCAGTTTAGAGAGGAAATAAATGACCCGATGGAGCTGAAAAACACAGCTTGAGAACTTTGTGAAGCATACACACGTCAACAGCCAAATTGACCAAGCTAAAGAAAGGATATCAGAGTTTGAAGAACACTTTACTGAAATAAGACATGGATACAAGAATAGAGAAAAAAGAATGAAAAGTAATGAACAAAGCCTCCCAGAAATATGGGACTATGTGAAAAGACCAAACCTACAATAGATTGGTATACCTGAAAGTGACAGGGAAAATGCAACCAAGTTGGAAAACATACTTCAGGATATTATCTAGGAGAACATCCCCAAGCTAACAAGACAGCCCAATATGCAAATTCAGGAAATACAGAGAAAACCATTGAAATACTCCACAAGAAGATCAACCCCAAGACACATAATCAACAGATTCTAAGGTTAAAATTAAGGAAAAACTGTTAAGGGCAGCCAGAGAGAAAAGTCAGGTCACCTACAAAGGGAAGCCCATCAGACCTACAGTGGACCTCTGAGCAGAAACTCTATAAGCCAGAAGAGATTGGGGGCCAATATTCAACATTCTTAAAAGAATTTTCAACCCAGAATTTAATATCCAACCAAACTAAGCTTCATAAGTGAAGGAGAAATAAAATCCTTTCCAGGCAAGCAAATGCTGAGGGATTTCATTACCATCAGGCCTGCCCTGCAAGAGCTCCTGAAAGAAGCACTAGATATGGAAAAGAAAAACTAGTACCAGCCACAGCAAAAATACACCAAAATATAAAGACCAACGACACTATGAAGAAATTGTATCAACTAGTGTGCAAAATAACCAAATAGCATCATGATGACAGGATCACATTTGCACATAACAATATGAACCTTAAATGTAAATGGGCTAAATGCCCCAATTAAAAGACAGAGATGACAAATTGGATAAGGCATCAAGACCTATCAGTGTGCTGTATTCAGGAGACCCATTGTATATACAAAGACACACACAGGCTCAAAATAAAAGGATGGAGGAATATTTACCAAGCACATGGAAAGCAAAAAAAAAAAAAAAAAAAAAGAAAAAAGAAAAAAGAAACGCAGGGGTTGCAATCCTAGTCTATGACAAGTTTAAACCAACAAAGATCAAAAAAACACAAAGAAGGACATTACATAATGGTAAAGGGAACAATTCAACAAGAAGGGCTAACTATTCTGAATATATATATGCACCCAATACAGGAGCACCCAGATTCATAAAACAAATGCTTAGAGACTTATGAAGAGACTTAGACTCCCACACAATAATAGTGGGGGACATTAACACCCCAATGTCAATATTAGATCAATGAGACAAACAAAATTAACAAGGATATTCAGGACTTGAACTCATCTCTGGATCAAGTGGACCTAGTAGGTATCTATAGAACTCTCTAACCCAAATAAACAGAATATACATTCTTCTCAGTGCCACATGGCACTTATTTTACAATTGACCACATACTTAAAAGTAAAACACTACTCAGCAAATGCAAAAGAACTGAAATAGTAACAACCAGTCTCTCAGACCACAGTGCAATCAAATTAGAACTCAGGATTAAGAAACTCACTCAAAACTACACAATTTCATGGAAATTGAACAACCTGCTCCTGAATGACTCCTGGGTAAATAATGAATTAAGGCAGAAATCAAGAAGTTCTTTGAAACCAATGAGAACAAAGAGACAATGTAACAGAATCTTTGGGACACAGCTAAAGCAGTGTTAAGAGGGAAATTTATAGCACTAAATGCCCACATCAGAAAGCTAGAAAGGTGTCAAATCAACACCCTAACATCACAACTAAGGGAACTAGAGAGGCAAGAGCAAACTAATCCAAAGGCTAGCAAAGACAAGAAATAACTAAGATCAGAGAAGAGCTGAAGGAGATAGAGACATGAAAGACCTTCCAAAAAATTAGTGAACCAAGGATCTGTTTTTTTTGAAAAATTAACAAAATAGACCACTAGATAGACTAACAAGGAAGGAGAGATATATAATATATAATAATCAAATAGACACAATAAAAATGATAAAGGGGATATCACTACTGACCCCACAGGAATACAAACTACCATCAGGGAATTCTATAAACACCTCTGTGCAAATAAACTAGAAGATCTAGAAGAAATGGATAACACACCCAACAAACATGAAAAAAAAAAAACGCACCCAACAAACATGAAAAAAAGCTCAACATCACTGAGCATCAGAGAAATGTAAATCAAAACCACAATGAGATACTATCTCACGCCAGTCAGAATGGCAATTATTAAAAAGGAAACAATAGATGCTGGCGAGGCTGTGGAGAAATAGGAACACTTTTACACTGTTGGTAGGAATGTAAATTAGTTCAACTATTGTGGAAGACAGTATGGTGATTCCTCAAGGATCTAGAACCAGAAATACCATTTGACCCAGCAATCCCATTACTGGGTATATACCCAAAGGAATATAAATCATTCTAATATAAAGACACGTGCACATGTACGTTTATTGCAGCACTATTTACAATAGCGAAGACATGGAACTGACCCAAATGTCCATCAACGATAGACTGGACAAAGAAAATATGGCACATATACACCATGGAATACTATGAGGCTATAAAAAGGAATGAGATCATGTCCTTTGCAGGGACATGGATGAAGCTGGAAGCCATCCTTCTCAGCAAACTAACACAGGAACAGAAAACCAAACAATGCATGTTCTCACTCATAAGTGGGAATTCAACATTGAGAACACATGGACACAGAAAGGGGAACAATACATACCAGGGCCTGTTGTAGGGTGAGGAGTGAGGGGAGAGAACTTAGAGGATGGGTCAATAGGTGCAGTAAACCACCATGGCATACATATACCTATGTAGCATGTTCTGCACATGTATCCCTTTTTTGTTTTTAGAAATGAAAAAGGCAATAGAGCTAGAATGACCACATGTCCTGGTTTGCCTGTGAACAAAGTTTCTGCCTGTTTTCCTAGCTTGAAAATATCTTGCTTTGGATGGTAAATTATGTGGCCACTACATGTGCCTCAGTGTTGTGATCAAAAAAGCCATTTAGATTTGTGACCTTTAGAACTGGAACTACATTGACTAAGTCGGTATCCGACTCTGACATTTCTTATTGGTGTGACATTGGGCAATCATTCTCTTCCTTAGTTATATCATCTCTGAAACGAGTTAATACTATACCAACATTTACAGTTGTATAAGAATTGAATTATTGATATATATAAAACAGTGCCTGGAACACCATAGATGTTTAATAAATGTTAACTATCATTATTGTTGCATGTTTATTTACTTTCTCTTATTCTAATGGTGTTTTGAATAAGCATTTAGAAAATTCTTATTGCTTTCCACTGAGTTTGCATTTTACAATGGGATGGCAGGCTGGGTTCAGATGCCCCACAGTTATAATGTGGAATATCAATTAATAGAAGCCATCATCACTTCAGTGCATGCTGGGTGTCAGGCCCTGTGCTAAGTAGTTTACAGATTTTTTTTACTTACTCTTCCCCAACAATCTCTGAGGGGTGTGCATCATGGGTCTGGTTTATAGATGGGAAACTGGGTTCAGGGAGGTTAACAATTTCTCCAGTTGAACAAAGTGTCAAAGTAGAGATTTGATTCCATCTGCCAGATCCATGATCCAGTCTCGAAACCATTTCATTCCATGCCCCTCTGATGCCAACCTTAGAGGCAAGGCAGTGTTAAGCTCTTCTTAGGAGCCAGCCAACACTTCTAATCCATTTGTCCAAACTTCCCCTCATTCAAACATATTTGTATTTTTAGTCTGTAGCATTCCCGGGGACAAGAAAGGAGAAATATATTCTTTAAGTTTCCTATTCACTATTTTACAGTAGGAAAGGCCTAGCTTAACTGACTCAAAACTACTTACTCTTACTTTCCTAAGGGGTCTTCTTGTCCTGTTTAATGAGAATTTGGTGAATCAGTTTGGGTTCTCTTTATAAAGAATAGTCACAATGTTATTGGTTTTGAGCATGTCCTCTGTTGACCTCCTCCTTTCCTTACTGAAGAGCTGAAACTTTTCCTTCTGTCCTTACAGGTCAGTCCCAGATTCTCAGCCCTATTTCTGTTCATGTTGGGAGTATAAAGTGTGTAGTTTACAAAGTACAAGACTGAACGGATGCACTTTATGTTTTATGTTCAAAAGGTTATGTACATGGGAGTATTAAGAGGTTATATCTTATGAACTCAGCTTGAGAATCACAAAATCACATTTCTTTTGCGGTGGCTCTTTAATCTATTTCCACTGAACAGTGGTGTTATTGTCCTTGGATCCAAGCAGACCTGAGGTGAACTCTTGGTTCCACCATTTACTTACTGTGTGTACTTTGGCAAGTCCTTCTACTCTCAGAGCCCTGGTCTCCCCATCTGGATACCCAGAGATGGGAAAGGGATGCCTTGTACCTGTGAAGTATCATTTAAAGCCACTTCACAGCCACTCTCTCAGTAGCCCTGAGCTGTTGGGTAGGAAAACTGGGAAACTAACTCAGAGTTTCTGTTTCCATGTCCAGAAACAGCTGGTACAAAGAGCATGGGTTTTACAAGACCAACCTAAATTTGGAACCCACCTCTAGCATATTTAGCTTTTTGTAACCACTCCAAGTCAGTTCCTTAGTGTAAAATCTCCATACAAATATATTAGTCTTCAGAATAATGTTCGGCCAAATACATCTACATCTTAATTCCTATAACCTGTGAATACGTTAACTTACATGGCAAAAGCAAGTTTGCAGATGTGATTAAGGGACGGATCTTGAGATGGGAAGATCATTGTGAATTATTCTCTTGAGTCTGATATAATCACAAAGATTCTTATAAGAATGGGGTAGGCAGGTCAGAGTCAGAAAGGAAGATGTGATAATGGAAGCAGAAATTGGAGTGATGCAAGGAAGTGGCATGAGCCAAAGAATGCAGGTGGAAAAGACAAGGAAACAAATCCTCCCTGGGGCTTCCTGAAGGAAAACAACTCTGCTGATACCTTAAGACTTCTGACTCCAGGGCTGTAAGATAATCAGTCTGTGCTGTTTTAAGCCACTAACTTACAGCAACAATAGGAAACTAATACAGGACATTTATAATAATGATAATGCTGATAACGACAGTCATAATTGATAATAATACTTCATATGGTATATATGTCCTAGGAATTTTTCTAAGTTTTATAGATGTTTTACATAATATACACTATATATTATATACATTTATATTTTATACATTTCTATTTTACTTTGATATATGTTTCATATGTGTATATATATTTATGCAATTTTCATAACAATTTTCACAAAATAAACATTTTGCAGATGAGGAAACAGGCATAGAGAGGCTAAGTAACATTCTCAAGGCCACATAGCCAGGAATGGATGAAGCTGACATTTGAATCTCGTCAATTTATAAAGCATCTACAGAAGGCCTGGCACACAGTGCTTCCCAATAAATGGAGGGCATTATTATTGTTATTCAATCTACTACATGACATTGCTTCTAAATCTGTAAGAATGCTCATATTGCAGCAATGACTGGCTATGCTAAAGTTTCTTCTCATGCTTACAGACACAGACTCCAGAGCTATGGGCCCTTCTAATCCCAGGCTCAGGTGAAACCAGTCCTGCCCTTTCTCTGTGAGGGCCCACCCAGGATAGAGGAGATGTGGGAAGGTAATTGTCCTCATCCTATTGTATTGCACTTGTATTCCTACCTCTGCATTCTTCCTCCTTTGGAAACCACAAATTACCCAGCAGAGTCCTAGTGACAGAATGATGGAACTGGGCTGGTGCCTGCAGCTGGGCTAAGTCAATAAAGGTGATAATGAACAGTAAGCAGAATTTGAAGAATGACTTGGAAAATTGCTGCTATTGATATTTCTGGCAGCCATCTGCTGTAAAACCAGACTGAAGTGGGTTGTTCCACATGGCAAATCCTTTTGAGACAAATGATGGCAATAATGATGAGAGTTCATATTTGTGCAACTTCTAAAAGTGTTTTAATATATATTACCTAATTTTATTTCTCAAAACCCCAGTGACATAGGACACGTTTCTTAGATTAAAAAAAAAAAAAAGACACTCAGAGGGGTTAAGTTCATTGACCCTGACTGCCTGGTCTGGTTGTGGCTACAGAAATAAATAAAGTAATTTTTGAATTTTTAAGTAAGGACATACTTTGGTTAACCTTTGTCAATGTGCTTGGCTTGGGACTGTATGGCCACTAGATGTTCCGTAACATCTAGGGGTAACCTCACCAGGATAGAGGTCAAGATGGCTTTGGCTCCACTTCTGACAACCCCAGGTCAGAGCAGAACAGAGCTATGTTTATTGGGAATTGTTCCTTCTCATAAAATTAGATACCAACATCCTACTCTGCACCTTTAACCTCCTCTCACTGCTCAGCTTACTCGTGCTGGCTCCAAGTTCAAGTCCTCCGCTGCACACAGCTGTGGATGCCCTACACTCTTCACAGTTCCCCCACTGCTGGCTTTGTGCCCTGGCTGCCTCACCAGCTTCTAGACCTGTGTGCCACATGTGGTGGATACCTGATAAACATTTTTTGAATGACCAAATGGTCTGGAAGAAAAAGGCTACAGAGCCACAGTTTTCTATTTATGATCCTGTTTAACATTTTTATGGAGAGCTATTTTCAAATCACTGCCCCTTTGTTTTAGTCCCGATTTGTAAGTTTTATTTCACAGTTACATAAGAAACTTGAATTTAGTTATCAACCTCGTGATGCAGCCACGATGTTCATCCTTTTAAAATCATAGCTTATTATAAGGGAAGGAAATTAAAGCACTCAGCTTAGAAAACAAGCTCAGAAAAGGTAAGTTCAAGGTCAAGCAATTAGTTATTGGTAGAGCCAGGATAGGAAATAGTACATATTTCTTACACAAAAAAGAAACTACCTTCACAGATCATATACACATACATGATTTTGTTTAATCCTCAACAAGCCTGTGAAGCTTAGAAAGGTTAAGTAACTTGTCTACAATACGCGGTTCATAAGAGGAAGTCAAAATGGGGGCTAGACTTGGGCCTTTGTGAGCTCAGAGTCTCGTTCTTTGGGGAACCAACTCTCCTGATTTTTCCTCATACTTTTAATTATTTATAATTTGTTCTAGCTTCCCCCTACATCTTCAGGAATCACTCTTTAATTTATACATCCTGTTGTCACAGAACCACTCTCTTACAGTTTTGTTACAAATATGATTTCTAGCTAGCTAATATGATTTTGAGCTACTTACCCCCTGCCCTGTATATTCAGAAGTTTAAAATAAATTGCTAAATTATTTGTCTGAGGTAATAAATAGAAAGAGTGAGGAAGAGTGAGGTGGTTTTGTTTGTTTGTTTGTTTGTTTTGAGAGTCCCACTCAGCCACCCAGGCTGGAGTGCAGTGGCGCGATCTTGGCTCACTGCAACCTCCGCCTCCCGGGTTCAAGTGATTCCCCAGTCTCAGCTTCCTGAGTAGCTGGGATTGCAGGCACCCGCCATCATGCCCGCCTAATTTTTGTATTTTAGTAGAGACAGGGTTTCATCATGTTGGCCAGATTGGTCTTGAATGAAAGAGCGAGTTTTATAACCTTCTACTATCAGAACCTTGCTACACTTGTTATTACTTCCTAGTTTATCTGTTTGTTTTGTACTCTACATTATAGGTAACACTTTCATATATATTGCTCTCTTGGATGCTTGTAACCCTTAGAGGTAGGTATCATATTATTATTCATATTGTCCAGATAATAACACTGAAGTCCAAAGAACTTCACTGGCCAAGGTCACAGTGCCTGAGGTCATGATGCTAGGAAAGTGCAGGGCCAGGGCCTGCTATACCAGAGTTCCACTCTCCATCCTTCCTTGTAATGCCTGTGTTTCCGCATTGGCTCCTGATGCAGGTGTGAGCAAGGGGGATGGCAGCAAGTGTACATTCTAGGTATGGAGAAATGGTATGTGCATGCCAGGAATATGCATCTTGGTGCCTCGATTTACCCCAATGCTGATAGAGGAGATGCTGTATTCTCCCTAAGCCCTTTAGGAAACACCAAGCACAGTAACCCACAAAGGGTACTGGCTGGGTGGGTATGTTCGTCACAGCTTCGGTTGTCATAACAAAATTCCACAGACTGGATAACTTAAACAACAGAAATGCATTTTCTTATAGTTCTGGAGGTTGGAAGTCCTAGATCAAAGTGTTGGCAAGTTTAATTTTCCTTCACTTGAAGATGATTGCCTTCTCATTGTGTCTTTACATGGTCTTTTCTCTGTGCGTGTACAACACTTTTGTCTCTTCTTTTTCGTATAAGGACATCAATGCTAGCTCCAAATACAGGCACATTCTGGGTTAGGGCTCACCATATGAATTTTGAGAAGACACAAGTCAGTCCATAACAGTGGTCACACATGGTTGAAATGCATAATGTTCAGAAAGAGTACATCCTTCTTTGTCAATGCCTGTTTAAACATCTACAGCTGCCAAATTTATGGGCTTGGATGAGTTGTTTTTGAAGCTTCTAAGTCACTTTGCTTTTCCTCCCTAAATATTGTACTTAAAAGCATACTATTTTCAAATTGAAATGAGAGAGAAAGAAGAAAGAAATGCTGCCATATATCTCCAAGCAAAGGAAAAAAAATGGTCTATGGAGAAATGAAAATAAGTAAACTAAGAATTCTCTCAGAGCTGGAAAAATCAATTGTTACCACATCGCCCCCGACAGTGATCTAGTTGAGATCAATTCAGTTAAAGTTAATAACACCTGCATAAGTTCCACTGTAGCAGATTGTCAATTTTATTACCAGTCCTGTGAGCTATGGGTGCCAACTTCCAAGATGAATATAAATGAATGCTGGGATTTCAACCATGACAAGGGGATTTGTTAAAAAAAAAAAAAATTCTCAAGTTCTTTAAACTGCTCAAGGCAGTAGTCAGCTTCATGAGTCAAATCACTCCCAGAGGCAGCTTATTAGAGTCCACATGGAATGTACTGCTTCCCCAGAGGTTAAACACACAGCACGGAAGGAGGCCGCATGGGGACTGTCTGACTTTGATGAATGATTCCAGCATGGTTTCACTGTTGTCGTCTTATTTTATTTTTGTAGTTTACTGAGGACACATTCCAATTGGTACAGCTTTTGTTGAGCCTATTTGGGCAGGTGTTTGAGTTGTACTCTTGTACCCAAAGTCTAAGTCCAGTGTTCCAGGTCAGGCTCCCATACACATGGGAAAAAGAAGCGTCCTAATTTTGTTCATTTCTTACTATGCATAGACTGCTACTTGTTTAACAAAATTCTTACTCTCTTCTTCTTGGGAAACAACTAGATTACACTTTCCAGCTTCCTTTATACTTTAATTATATGTAGACCTGTAATTGAGTTTTTGCCAATGGGTTGTACTCATAGAGTTGCCAGATAAAATACAGGATACCCAGTTAAATTTAAGTTTTAGATAAAAAACATGTTTCTAGTATAAATATGTCCCAAGTACTGCATAAGACATACTTGTATTAAAAGAAATTGTGTTGTTTATCTGGAATTCAAGTTTAACTGGACAAAGTACAGGATGCCTGTACTGCATTTCTATTTGCTAAATCTGACAGTCCTGAATAGGAGTGAAAGTAACAGGTTCTACTCCCAGGTATGGTCCATGCAAACCTTCTGTGTGTTCTCCTCCTTGTCTTTCTCCATTAAACCTGGCTGGATGGAGACAATATTCAGGAAAACTTCATAAGTCATATATTTGAAGATGGAAGGACCACTATCAATCAGTTTGGGTTTCTTCCGGAATGGGATCCTTTAGTTTGGTGCATTCATGACTACATGAAGGAGAGTCACCCACTAACTCATTCACTCTCTCTGTTCTGTTATATGAGCAAGAAAGAAACATCTACTGTATCTGAGTGATAAGCGTTGAATTCTGTTTTCTTCCGCAGCTAGCCTACCCAGCTGATACATTTAGTATATGACAATAACCACGTGTGTAAACCAGCAATTAATCTTCCCTACAACTTCCTCAAGCTGATATTGTCCTTGTTTTATCCATGTGGTTAATAAGACCCAGAAATATTAAACAACTCACCAATTTATCAATTGATTTATTATCAATTATCAATTTATCATTGATTTATTCTAAATATAATAATTATAAAACAGGTTACTTTTGGAGATTATTTGTGGTTATTTGTGAATTTGAATAATATTCCTTATAATCTGTAAGTCTTCACATTTAAGTGAGCCTCAAATTTTATTTTTAAATTAATTATTTGATCTGAGAGGGCCATTCAAAAGATTCAAAAGGGAATACATTTAAAAATCAATCTCACTGTTACCCCCATTACCCAGCCAACCAACTTTCTATCTAGGAAGTGACATTTCTGGTGTGTGTGTATGTGTATTTTCATAGTCTGTGCATATATAAACATTACATACACACACACACACGCACTCTTCTGTTTCAACACAAATGGTTGTATCCTATTGTGGAAATAATGAAAAAAATCCCACTATATTAGATAAAACGGAAGCTATTTATTCAGAGCTTGGAAATCGGTCACCATCATTGTGTTTGACAGAAACTCAAAGGCAGGCAGGGCAGTGAGAAAACTTTATAGTGAAAAGAGGACAAGCCTTCAGGTGTGCTCTGAATGGAGGCTGTTGACATGAGAAAGTTGGAGGTGAGGTAACTAGAGGCTAGGGTATCATCTGTGATTGGTTTGGAGAGCATATTTGACCTACTCTGGTTGGTCCTAAGTTGGAAGTCAGGATGAAAGTTTGGAAAAGCTGGTAGTCATTGACCAAGCTATGACTGTTCTAGAACTATTGCTACAGAAATTATGGTTTGGCTTCCTGGGATGAAGGTTTTAATTAGATGAAGGTAAGAGTTTTAATTGTCATATGTAGTCTGGCCACTGTCTACTTGTATATTCAGTATCTCGCTATGCATATTATCTGGATGTTGATTTTTAAAAATTTTCATTCAGCAGTAATATTGAGCTTGTTGGTGTATAATTCTATGAATTTTAATACAAGGATTGATTCATGTAACTATTATCTCAATCAGGATACGGATCAGTTCTATCACCCAGACACACTCCCTCTTGCTAGTATAAACAAACTATTACTGAATTTTCTAGCTCAGCTACCTACTGAATCTGTTATACCATATGATGTCAGTATCAATTTATTTCAATTCAGCAATGAACATATTTTTCTATCTGATTACATAGTTGTGATAAATGAAAAACCTGTTACTAAATAGTACCAAATAGAGATAAAAATATTAAACGTTGTGACTCTGGAAGCTTGGGAGGAGAAGAAGCTCTCGTGGTCACTATAAAGTTGTAAGGAGGGATGAGTATGTAATCTGAAGAGAATCAAGTGCCTTCAAATATACATTTCATTGCATGGGTATAAATATATCTGTGTGATTCTGTTTATTTTGCAATGATATCAGAACTCTGTCATGCCTTGCACTAATGATGGCATATGGAAATTAAGGTAACATTTTTACCTTCTACAATTTACTTTACTGGAGAAGCTTACCAACCAACCAACTAACCACCCAAACAAACAGTGTGTTCAATGCTATGACAGACACATGAAAACAGTGTACTGAATCTAGAAGGTGGGCACAGGTGGAGCAGGGAAGACTTTATCTAAACCAAGGAGATCCCCCTCTCTTATCTCCTCATAGCAACTATAATTTGGCAATCATCCATAGATAAAAGTGCCATTGTGGGAGCTTTGAAAGTCAGATAGGAGATTGTAAAACCTCCATGGAGCCCAAGACAGAGGAGGGCTGTCCAACTGTGGTTCTGGCTATCACTAGATATGTCCTTGTCCCCCTGTAGACTCAGCGACATCCTTGTTAGGCCTTGGTCTTATCACTAGAATCATGTGACAAAGGCTCTGGGAAAAGTCACACCCACCTGTGCCAAGGGAGACAGCCCCCCTGACCTCATTCCTGGCTGTAGATCCTGAAGTAGCCCTGTAATTTGGCTCCAGCTCCTCTCAGGAGTGATCTGAGAGCAATCCTGTCCACAGGGACCTGTTGAGAAACACTCCTGCTCATTGCCCCAGGGACAGGCCAGCCCCCCTTGATTCCACCGTAAGTCTTGAAGTGATCTTCCAACCTAGCTCCATCTTCTTTCAGCTATACTCCAGGAGCAGTCCTGCCCACTCAGTGACCCTCTGGGTGACATGCCCATCTGTGCCTCCAGAGTCAGGCCTGCTGAATTTGGTCTGACAGTATATCTTGAAGCAGCCTTATTTTTCAGCTTCAGTCATATTTTGCCTCAGTCCAGGGAGCGTTCTGCCTTCCAAGGAACCTGGCAAGAGGCATGCCCATTCATGTCCCTGGAAGTAGGCCTGCCGACTCTAGTCTCAGTTGTGGACCCTGATGCAGCCCTGTGACTCAATTCCAACCCCTCTCAGTCTGGAGCCAGTCCTGCCTGCCCAGAGATCTACCCAGTGACCCAGTAGGAGACCTTCCAGTGACTTGGAGGAAGCCACATTTATCCACAGTAACAGGTCTTTCAGCTGTGGACTCCACTGGAGAACAGGCTAAAGTGCTATTTGATCATGATCCTAAAGGCAATACCATCACATGAGGACCCACCAGGAGAAAGTTTTTACCTGTTGAAATCAGTTCTATAAAGACTGAAAGAGATAATTGTTCCTTCAAATGTACAGACACCAACACAAGGCTACATTGTATAATCCAGAATCAGGCAAGCATGACACCACCAAAGGAAACTAATAGACCTTGCGCAACCAACTCCAAGGAAATGGTTAACTATTAGTTGGATGAAAAATAATTCAAAGTAGTCATGTTAAGGAAGCTAACTGAGATGCAAGAGAACACAGATAGGAAACAAAATCAGGGAAACAATGCATTAATAAAATGAGTAGTTTAACAAAGAAATAAAAAGTATGAAAACAACCAAACAGAAATCTTGAAGCAGAATGATAAAATGACAGACTAAAAAATACAATACAGATCTTTAGTAGCACGGTCAATCATGCAGAAGAAAGAACCAGCGAACTCAAGGCAGGACATTTGAAATTAGCCAATTAGAGAAACAAAAAGAAAAAAATAAAGTGAAGAAGGCATAAGAGTCCTATGAGACACCTTTAAGTGAATAAATTATGAGTTTTGGGAATTTGAGAAGGAGAGAGAGAAAGGGGCAGAAATATTATTAAAAGCTACAAACTTCCCAAATTTTGGAAGAGATATGGATATTCAGATACATAAAGCTTAAAGAACCCAAGCCAAGCAAGATCAACCTAAAGAATAATACCCCAAGGCACAGTATAATTAAATTGTCAAAAGTGAAAGCCAGAAAAAGTTTGAAAGCATCAAGAGAAGAGATCATCATACACAATGGAACCCCCATAAGTCTATCAGTGAACTTCTTAGCAGAAATTTTACAGGCCAGAAGGGAGTGGGTTGATATATTCAAAGTGCCAAAAGACTCAAACTAACTGCTAAGAATATATATCTGGCAAAACTGTCATTTAGAAATAAAGGTGAGATAAAGATATTTCCAGATAAACAAGAGCTAAGGGATTTCATCACTACTAGATTTGACTTACAAAAATAATAGTCTTTTTTCAAGTTGAAATGAAAGTTTGCTAAGTAACAACATGAAACACATGAAAGTGGAAAATTTACTGGTAAAGGTAAATATATAGTTAAAATCAGAATATTCTGATGCTGTAATGATGATATGTAAGTCACTTTTAACTCTAGAATAAAAGTTAAAAGGTCAAAGTTTTAAAACTAACTATAGTTCCAATAATTTTTAATGGATACACAATATAAAAAGATGCAAAATGGGACATCGATAGCATAAAATGTGTGAGGGAGAAGAAAAACTGAAGAGCTTTAAATGCAGTTGAATTCAAGGTGTTATCAGTTTTAAACAGAATGTTATAAGATGTTTTATGTAAGGCCTATGCTAATTACAAAGAAAAAGAAACTCTGGTGGATACACAAAGGACAGAAAGAAATGAAAGCATACCACCACAAAATGTCAACAAATCATAAGGGAAGATAGCAAGAGTGAAAGAAAGAAACAAAGACATTACAAAACAGTCAGAAAACAATTACAAATGACAATAATAATTATTTACCATTAATAATTACATTAAATGCAAATAAATTAAATTATTTAATCAGAAGACACAGAGTGATTACATGGATTAAAAAGCAAGCTCCAACAACATACTGCCTACAAGCAACTCATGTTAGTCTTAAGGACACAAATAGGATGATAGCAAAGGGATAGAAAAAAAATATTTCATACAAATAAAAACCAAGAGAGCAGGGGTATCTATTCTTGTATAATACAAAATAGACTTTAAATCAAAACTGTCATAAGAGACAAAGAAGGTCATTATATAATGATGGAGGCATCAATTTACTAAAAGGATACAATGGTAAACATGTACACCCAACAGGAAAACACTTAAGTATATCAAGAAAATATTAACATAACTAAAGGAAGAAATAGACAATAGTTAGAATACAATAATAGTAGCAGATGTCAACATCCCACTTTCAACAATGAATGTATCATACAGACAGAAAATCCATAAGGAAATGTCAGTGCTCACTTTGGCAGCACATACACTAAAATTGGAATGATACAGAGATTAGCATGGACCCTGCACAAAGATGACATGCAAACTGGTGAAGCATTTCATATTTTTTTATTATCAGAGCAAAGCAAATCAAAACTACAGTAAAATATTATCTCACCCCAGTTAAAATGGATTATACCCAAAAGATGGGCAATAACAAATGCTGTCAAGAATGTGGAGAAAAGGGAACCACTGTACACTATTGGTGGGAAAGTAAATTACCACAACCACTATGAAGAATATTTCAGAGGTTCGTTAAAAAACTAAAAATAGAGATATTGTACTATCCAGTCATCCCACTGCTGGGTATATACCCCACAAAAGGAAATCAAGATATCGAAGAGATATCTGCACTCCCAAGTTTGTTGTAGCTCTGTTCACAGTAGCCAAGAATTGGAAGCGACCTAAGTGTCCATCAACAGATGAATGGATAAGGAAAATGTGGTACTTATACACAATGGAGTACTATTCAGCCATAAAAAGAATGAGATTCACTCATTTGCAACAGCGTAGATGTAACTAGAGGATATTATGTTAAATGAAACAAGCCAGGGACAGAAAAACATATTCTGCATGTTCTCACTTGTTTGTGAGATCTGAAAATCAAAACAATTGAATCCATGAAGATAGATAGTAGAAGGATGATTACCAGAGGCTGAGAAGGGAAGTTGCGGGGTGTTGTATATGTGGGAGGAGGGTATGGTTAATGGGTATGAAAGTTAAAATTAGTAAATAAGGCCTAGTGTCATATAGCACAATAGGGTGACTATAGTCAATAATAATTTAATTGTATATTATCAAATAACTAAAAGATGCCAGGTGCAGTGTCTCATGCCTGTAATCCCAGCACTTTGGGAGGCTGAGGCTGGCACATCACTTGAGGTCAGGAGTTTGAGACCAGCCTGGCCAACATGGCAAAATCCCGTCTCTATTAAAAGTACAAAAATTAGCTGGGGATGGTGGCACACGCCTGTAGTCCCAGCTACTCGGGAGGCTGAGGCAGGCAGATCACTTGAACCCAGGAGATGGAGGTTGCAATGAGCTGAGATCGCACCACTGCACTCCAGCCTAGGCAACAGAGTGAGACTCTGTCTCAAAAAATTAATTAATTAAATAACTCAAAGAGTATAATTGGATTGTTTGTAACACAAAGAATGCTTGAGGGGATGGATACCCCATCTTCCATGATGTTATTATTGTGCAATTCTTTAAGTGCCTATATAAAAACATTTCATTTATCCCTTAAATATATGCACCTACTATGTATTCATAAAAATTAAAACCCAAATTATGATGAAAATAAAAATAAAATATAAGGAAGCAGCAGACTTGAATTAACGATACAGGCTAAATGGGCCTAACAGACATACACAGAACATTCCATCTAATAGTGGCAGAGTACACATTCTTTTCAAGCACACATGAAAAAACTGTCCAGGATAGAGATCATCTGTTGGGACACAAAACAAATCTTAAAAATATAAGATTAAAATCATGTCTAGTATTTTTTCTATCCACAATGGTATGAAACTAGAAATAAACAACAAAGAATCTTAGAACATTGACCAATATGTGGAAATTATGTAATGCAGTCTTGAACAACCAATGGGTCAAAGAAGAAATCAAAAGGGAAACAAAAATTATCTTGAGACAAATTAAGAGGGAACCACAACATATCAAAACTTATGAGAAAGGTGCAAAAATAAAAAAAATACTAGCAAGCTGTCTTCAACAGCATATTAAAAAGATCAAATGCCGTAATCAAGTGGCATTCATCGCTAGGGTATAAGGATGTTTCAATATATGCAAATTGATCAATGTGACAGTATATAAACAGAACAAATTTTAAAAATCATATAATTATCTCAATAGATGCAGAAGAACAAATTTTAAAAATCATATAATTATCTCAATGCAGAATAAGTATTTGACAAAATTCAACATCTTTTTTTTTTTTAAATGATAAAAACCCTCAACAAATTAGGTGTAGAAAGACTGTACTTCACATAAGAAAGGTCATATATGACAAGCCCTCAGCTAACATCATGGTCAATGGTGAAAACTGAAAAGCTTTTCCTCTAAGATCAGGAACAAGACAAGGATGCCCAATCTCAGAACTTCTCTTCAACATAGTATTGGAAGTCTTAGCCAGAGCTAGCCTATAAAAGAAAAAAGAAATAAAAGGCATCCAAATCAGAAAGGAAAAAGCTAAATTATCTCTGTTTAAGATAGCATAATTGTACATACAGAAAACCCTAAAGACTCTACCAAAGCCTGTTAGAATTGATAAACAAATTTAGTAAAGTAGCTGAATACAAAATTAATATACAAATATCAGTTGCATTTCTATACCCTAACAACACACTGTCCAAAAAAAGAAATTAAGATAATTCAATTTTCAATAGAATTAAAAGCAATAAGATACTTAGGAATAAGTTTAACCAAAGAAGTGAAATATATAATATATACACTGAAAACTATTACATTGATGAAAGAAATTGAAGAAGTCACAAATAAATGAAAAGATATCCTTCATTCATGGAGTGGAAAAAATAATATTATTAAAATGTGCATACTAAAAGGAACCCACAAATTCAATTTAATACCTATAAAAATTCTGGTAAAATTTTTCACAGAAATAGAAAAAACAATTCTGAAATTCATATGGAATCACAAAAGGCCATGAATAGCCAAAGTAGTCTTAAGAAGAGCAAAGCTGAAAGGTATCACACTACTTGATTTCAAAATCTACGAAGGCATAGTAATCAAAAAGTATGTCGCTGGCATGAAAATAAATACACAGAATAATGAATAAGCCCAGAAATTAACTCACATATACACATCATATGTGTGAGTTATAATATACATAATATAATCTTTGACAAGAGTGCCAGTAATGCACAATGTGGAAAGGATAGTTTCTTCAATAAGTGGCATTGTGAAAAGTGGATATCGACATGTAAAAGAGTGAAATTGGATCCTTATCTTACACCATATACAAAAATTTACCAGAAATGGATTAAAGACTTAAACATAAGACCTGAAACTTCTAGAAGAAAAACTTCTAGAAGAAAACATGGGAAAATCTCTTTGGCATTGATCTTGGCAATGATTTTTTTGGATATAACACCCAAAGCACAGGCAACAATCACAAAGATAAACAAATGGGAGCACATCAAACTGAAAAGCTTCTGCAAAGTAAATGAAATAATAAACAAAATGAAAAGGCAATCTACAGATTGGGAGAAAATATTTGCACACTATCTGACCTATTAGCCTCTTATCTGTTCAGAGGTTAACATCCAAAATATATAAAGAACTCATACAACTCAATTACAAAAAAGATAACCTAGTTAAAAAATTGCTGGCCAGGTGCAGTGGCTCACTCCTGTAATCCCAGCACTTTGGGAGGCCAAAGCAGGTGGGTCACCTGAGGTCAGGAGTTGGAGACCAGCCTGACCAACACGGCAAAACTCTGTCTCTACTACAAATCCAAAATTAGCTGGGTGTGTTGGGGGGTGCCTGTAATCCCAGCTACTTCAGAGGCTGAGGCAGGAGAATCACTTGAGCTCAGGGGGCAGAGGTTTCAGTGAGCCGAGATCATGCCACTGCACTCCAGCCTGGGCAACAAAAGTGAAATGTCGTGTCAATAGTAATAGTAATAGCCGGGCGCGGTGGCTCACGCCTGTAATCCCAGCACTTTGGGAGGCCGAGGCGGGCGGATCACAAGGTCAGGAGATCGAGACCACGGTGAAACCCCGTCTCTACTAAAAATACAAAAAATTAGCCGGGCGCGGTGGCGGGCGCCTGTAGTCCCAGCTACTCAGGAGGCTGAGGCAGGAGAATGGCGTGAACCCGGGAGGCGGAGCTTGCAGTGAGCCGAGATCTGGCCACTGCACTCCAGCCTGGGCGACAGAGCAAAACTCCGTCCCAAAAAAAAAAAAAAAAAAAAAAAAAAAAGTAATAGTAATAATAATAATAATAATAATAATAATAAATGATAAAAAATTGCCAAAGGACCAGAATAGACATTTTTACAAGGAAGACATACAAATGACCAAGAAGTATGTGAAAAGTTACTCAATGTCACTAATCTTCAGGCAAATGCATGTCAAAACCACAGCGAGATTTCACCTTACACTTGTTAGAATGTCTATTATCAAAAAAAAAAAAAAAAAAAGTTGGGGGGCAAGGAGTGCTGCTGAGGGTGTAGAGAAAGGGAGCCCTTGTACACTGTTGGTGGGAATGTAAATTAGTACAGCCATTATGGAAAACAGTATTCCTCAAAAAATTAAAATAAGAACTAATCTTAGGATCCAAGAATCCTTCTTTTAAGTATACATCCAAAGGAAATAAAATCAGTATCCGAAAGAGATACATACCCTCCATGTTTATTGCAGCATTATTCACAATAGCTGAGTAATGGAAACAACTTAAGTGTTCGTGAATGGATGAATGGATAAGGAAAATGTTGTATATATCGTGGAACACGATTTAGACTTAAAAAGAAGTCCTGACATTTTGACAATATGAATCAATTTCAAAGATGTTATACTACATGAAATAAGCCAGATACAGAAAGACAAACACTGCATGATCTTACTTAAATGTAGAATCAAAAACATTTGAACTAATAGAAGCAGAGAATAGAATGGTGGTTACCAGGGGATGCAGGGTGAGGAAAATGGGGAGATGTTTATAGAATCCAAATTTTCAGTTATAAGATGTATAAACTTTGGGGACCTAATGTATAGCATGGTGACTGGATTGTTTACTTGAAATGTTCTAATAGAGCAGATCTTAAGTGTTTTTATCGCCTTTCACCCACAAGTGGCAACTATGTGTGTTGAAGGATGTATTATTTAGTTTGATTTTGGTAATCATTACATAGTGTATACATATATGAAATGTATATCTTGAATATATGCAAATTTTATCACTTATACCTCACCAAAGCTAGAACACAATAAAGTTGTAGAAACAAATAGAATTTTGCCAAAGAGAAAAGTGGTGCGTGGAGAAAGATGTGCAAAGGATACCAGGAGAGGAAGTGTAGAATGTTCAACATAAAGCATAGAGTGAACAGGACTATCAGGCAGTATGTTAGGTGTTTTGCTAATTAATATTCAGGATGCCTTTTCCCCATTGAAGGCCTTAATGATTTCAAACAGAAGATCATCATAACCATTGTGAAGTCATCCCTGACTTACCCAGGCAGAGTTAGGGATGCCTTTTCCTGTGCCCTCACTGAATGTTGTACAAACCTTTTCTATAGCAACTATCTTACAGGGTTGTCTTTGTAACCAGAAGGCAGAAGAGCTCATGGGAATTGATATCAGACAGACAAGGGTTCAAATGCCCATTCTGGCATTTAGTAGCCTTTGTTTCCTTGGGCAAACCACTTAATCTGCAGAATTTACTCATTGCCACATTGTGAAGTCAGAGTGAAGATTAAATGACATAATTAATGCAGAGTGCTTTACACTTAGTAGGGCTCCAGTAAATAGGAACTATTCTGGTCTGTAATCTCATCTCCCTAGCTGACTAAATTCGTTGGGGCAAGTACAGACTCATTGCATGTTAGTAACCCACCTCTATCAAGTATCTGTCACAAAGGATGTGCTCAGTAGTATTTGTGGAATGACTCCATAAATCAGATTGAGAGTTTAGAAAGATCAATTTTGGCTTCAGTTAATAGGTTTTTGGGATGTAAGTTTAGAAGTTAGTTTACCCAGCAAAAAAAGAATCACACTTTGTTTTAAGCAAAAAGACTAGTTTGTTAATTTTATGTGTCAACTTGGCTAAGCTATGATGCCCAGATACTTGGTCAAATACAAGTCTAGATGTTGCTGTGAAGACATTTTTTAGATGTGATTAATATTTAAGTCAGTAGATATTGAATAAAGCAGGTTACCCTTCATAATGCGGGATGACCTCACTCCATTAGTTGAAGGTGTTAAGAGAAAAAGACTGAGGTCCTGCAAGGAAGAAGACAATCTGCCTCTAAGACCACCTTCACACTTGAGCTGTGACATCAAGTCTTCTTTGGGTCTCCAGCCCATCTACCTGCCCTGCATATTTTAGACTTCCTAGCCCACACAATCACATGAGCCAATTCCTTAAAATAAATCTTTCTCTCTGTGTATATATATATATGCCCATCATCTATGTACAGCCTATTGGTTCTGTTCCTCTGAAGAACTCTGGCTAATGCAGATATGATTACCCCATTTACAGATGAGGAAACTGAAGCTTTGGGTCCCTTCGCTAATAAAGAGTAGAGCTTATGTCTCAAAATTATTTCTTTGTGATTTCAAATCTGGGTCATATCACTGATTTCTACATGATGCTCCCTTCCCTCCTCCACTTATTTTTGGAAGAAAAAGAAAGAAGGGAGAAGTTAATGAAGGAACATTACGAAGCGAAGAGGCTGGCAGAACTCATTCTCTGGACCAGACTGCAGATAGACCAAAATCAGCAAGCAGCGCTGAAGGCAGCTTCTAGTTGCCCTTGCTGCCCATCTGTGCAAGATGCTCCCACCAGTGCTGATATGGTTTGGCTCTGTGTCTCCACTCAAATCTCATCCCAAATTGTAACCCCCTTGTGTTGGGGGCGGACTTCCCTCTTGCTGTTCTCGAGATAGTGGATGAATTCTCATGAGATTTGGTTGTTTAAAAGTGTGTGGCACTGCACATATACACCATGGAATACTATGCAGCCATAAAAAGGATGAGTTTCTGTCCTTTGTAGGGACATGGATGCAGCTGGAAACCATCATTCTCAGCAAACTATCACAAGAACAGAAAACCAAACACCGCATGATCTCACTCCTAGGTGGGAACTGAACAATGAGATCACTTGGACTCGGGAAGGGGAACATCACACACTGGGGCCTATTATGGGGAGGGGTGTGGGGAGAGATTGCATTGGGAGTTATACCTGATGTAAATGACGAGTTGATGGGTGCTGACGAGTTGATGGGTGCAGCACACCAACATGGCACAAGTATACATATGTAACAAACCTGCACGTTATGCACATGTACCCTAGAACTTAACGTATAATAATAAAAAAAAAAGTGTGTGGCACTTCCTCCTTTGTCCTGTCTCTCCAGCTGCACCATGGTAAGACGTGCTTGCTTCACCTTCGCCTTCTACCGTGATTGAAAGTTTCCTGCAGCCTCCCAGTCATGCTTTCTGTTAAGCCTGCAGAACTGTGAGTCATTTAAACCTTTTTTCTTCATAAATTACCCAGTCTCAGGTAGTTCTTTATAGCAGTGTGAAAATGGATTGATACAAGCACCATGACAGTTTACCAATGTCATGGCAATACCCAGAAATTACTACCCATTTCCATGGCAACAACCAGAAGTTACCATGCATTTTCCACCAATTTCTGAATATCCTGTCCCTTTATTTGCATGTCATCAAACGTGTGTTTAAATACAACTGCCAACCGCCCATAGGCTGCTACTCTCAGCACACTGCCTATGGATTAGCCCTGCTCTGCAAGGAGCAGTCACAGAGCTGTAACACTGCCACTTCAATAAAGCTGCTTTCTTCTACCACCTGCTCACTGTCGAATTATTTCCTAAACAAAGCCAAGAACTTGCCTTGCATTATTAGTAGAGAAGGGGAAAGAATCATGAGGTAAAAGAAAAAGGATAGGGAGTACAGACAACCTTAAAACGAGCAACCTCAGTTTCCTAAAGATGTCAAAGTCACCTGCCTGGCTTTCTAGGGTGACTACAATTTGACATGTCCATTGCTATAGAACCACATTACATGGAAATCCATAGGTCCTCTTTAATAATCCTATCAGACATATCTCCTTCCAGCCCACATTCTAGTTTTTCCCCATTATAGCACCTTGCTTATTTTCTTTATATTGTTTATAATGACTTCTTATAATCTTGCTTAATTACTTGATTTGTTTTATTGTCTTCCTCCCCACCTATAATGTACATTCCATGAAGGCAGGAATCTTTTCTGTTTTCACCCACTGCTTATCTTCAGCATCTAGCACAAGTTGAATGAATGAATGCTATGTTCATCCTTACTTTCCTATCTTCAACCCCTGTTTTTTTTCATTCCCTTCCTAATCTTACCCATTCTTCAAAACTCACCCTAAGCTCCCATATCTCTCAAAGCCTTCCTTGATTGTGCTCTGTACCAGCCACACCTGCCTTCATTTGGTACCTGTGGTACATTGCTCTTCATGCTTCTGAGCTTTTATTAAGACTCTTCCCTTTACCTAGAATGCTCTCCAACTTCTGTCGTCTCCTTGTTAAGCTGAATCAACTTGAACATCCCTTCTTTTCCAGGAACCTTTTCCTGCTATATCTACAGTAACAATTCTCAGTGCCTGAAATAAAGATGATTTAAAGAAATATCTATTGGTTAAATAACTGGAAAGTGTTCATTGATGTGACCATTACAGAACTCTAAGAACGTCTATGTGCTTGGTGATTCAATGTAAAAATAGCTATCAATTATTAAGTGGTTTCTCTGTACCAGGCAATTTCCACATGGTTTTTGTGTCCTAATTTATTTTATTAGCACAAATATTGTTGTCATTCTTACGTCACAAAGGAGGAAACTGAGGGACAAGAAGTTGTGGAGCTTACGTTTTCTAGGTGGTGAATGGCAGAGCCAGGATTCCAGCCCAGGCATCTGCTCCAGAACTTAACTGTAACCCCACACACTAGTGCTTATAATCTTGTTGGGAGGCAGGCAAGAGATTAAGGAGTTAATTTACAGTCTGAAGACTCATTATCTTAGTTCATATATTCACTCAACAAATATTTGTTAAATGCCCAGTTCTGCGTTAGGCACCAGAGATACAGCGGTAAAACAATCTGATATGGTCCCTACTTGCACCAGTATACTTCATTACCACTTGCTGTGGTTCCCAAACTTGGCTCACGTTAGAACCACCTGGGGAGCTCTAATTGACTTTATTTAATTAGCTGGCCTGGAGCCTGAGCCCGTATGTTTTAAAAACTTTGTGATGGATTCTAATATCAGCCAATGCTGAGAACTATTTCTTTAGTACTTTCTGTGAAACCAATCCAATATCATAATCATCTGGGAAAATTTTTAAAATCCAGAGTCCTGTCCTGCCCCTACCTCCTGCTACTTTCCTGAACAAATGACCCCAGAGCCACTGAGAGTAGGATACAGGAATCTGTATTTTTAAAAGCTCCCTTTGTGATTCTGGTGCAGTTGACCAGCAGACCCATATTTCAGGATTACTAGAACAGTTGCCAACATATAAAACAAACAAAGATTTTTAGAAGAGTGAGCTTACAAAGGGCTATGGTGGTCTGGGCTGTATTTATAAACCATATCACTTGAACAGGTCTTGAAGGGAGGGTAGGATTTAGGTATGTGGAAAGAAATAGAAGCTTTCACTCGTGGTAAGTATCATAAAGTATCATACATATAACTATCGTATGGTGTTTGATTTTAAACATGTTTGTTTTATAGCCTTTCTACTCAAAATATCATCTGAGGACCAGTATCATCTGCTTTGAATTCTATCCCAGAAGCTGCATTTTTAACAAGATATCCAGGTGATTTATATTTATATATATGTTATATTTATATATATAAAAATTTGAGAATCATAGTTCTCTATGTCAGCGTTGGTCTTCCCACTCACACAATAAACTGTATGGTCCTTGAGGGCTGGAGCATGACTTATTAGAAGGCTTATAGAAGTAGTGTCCTGTGAAGTACATTCTTATTATACTCATTTTTCAGGAATGGAAACTGAGGCTTACGGAAGTCAAATGATACTTGTTGCTTCCGGGTGCTCTTTCTACTATAAGATACGGATTTCTTTTCTTCACTGTTCTCCCTAACATCCAACATTATGATAAACATAAGATTTCAGGTTCAGAAAATTCCTGAAAATCATAGATTCTTGAAATAAGTTGGAAGTAACCTTAGAAGTAATATTGCCATACCCTTAAAATTGAAGACATTCTGGACTAGAAGTTTAAGGACCCTGCTTGAGCTCACAGAACTAGTTTGTGAATGATACCATGAAACTAGTGTTCATATCTCTGACTGTGCACCTTGGTGCCTACCATCTCATTTTTACTCCTGCTAATGCTTTGTATTTCCCATGACAAAGGTAGTTTCTTAGAATAGCCTGATTTTCAAACCCATTCTGAGACAGAGTAAAATAAGCACATTGGGTGGAAAACAGTTTTAAAATATACCTGGGTGGAAAATTACCTTCAATGAACTGTACTTAGAGTCACTGTATGGTTTCTAGTTATTCCACAAATGCAAAAAGAGAGGGGCCTCCCTTATATAAGTATGTCCTATTCTGAGCTTCCTGCTTAGCCCATCTGTTTGATGAGCTCAGCTACCTGGATTCTTTCTGGCCTTTTCACTTTTCATCAGAATGTCTTCCAGCCCTAAACATGTGGTGAGTCTTTGACCTCTTGCTAGCATGTAGAAAACTGTGGTAATGACTATTTTTTTTGGAGAACAGACCATGCTGCCATTTTTGCTCACCTTTGAATCTGACCTGTCGACATCACATATGCATCAAAGAGGGTAAATTGCCTGTTATAACAAAGGCTGCTCCAGCTGGCTGTACAAAACCAAGTGTTAGACCCAGTCTTCAAAAACATTAAAGGAATTGTCCTTCAAATCAGAGCCTGATTCTCAGCTTGTAAGAACTCTTTCATTCCAAATTTGTTTCTCTATCTTTCTTGCTTTTCCTTAATGCATTTTGAAAGCATGCAATCAACCTGAAAGGGCGAAGTGCTCAAATCCAAGACAGAAAAGAGAGCTGTTGCTCTCTCATTTGCTTTGTACTTGTGAAATTCCCTATACAAGTCTCTTATTTGCTTTGATGTTCCTCCACAGCCAGCAAAACTCTTCCTAGGTTTACAGTGAGTACTTTGACTCCCCACTACTTCCCTTTAACCAAAAGTGGAAGTAATTAATATTATTCTAATTGGATAAAATTTTTAAAAGGGAGAGAATATCTTTGTTAGTAAACAAGGAAGAAGGTCATTACCACTGTACCCAGGCTTGATTGATCTGCTAACAGTGCCATTCAACTGCTTGATGCCTTTGGTATCAGTCTTTTTAGAATACAACTCCATTTATCCAAGAAAGTCTCCTCTAGTTCTCCTGTTCTTCTGAATAGAACATGGAGAGAAGTAGATTCTTGCATGTGTTACTGAATACCTAAAAATAGTGAAAATTAAAAAGGATGTTGAAACCCTAAAGATTAGGTCCACCATTTTGGTGGGTTTGCTGTTGAAGGGAAGGAAGGAAAATTCCTCTTAGCTGTCCATAGAATACCAATCTTCACGAACAAAAAAGATGGAGAAGGAGAAAAAGGAGAAAGAAAAGGAAAAAAAAAAAGAAGCAAAGCAGTGGGCAGAAGTGGGATGACAGTGGTTGGTCTCAGGATACTAGAGGTCATTTGTTCTAACTTAGAAGAATCCTCTGGGGCTCACTTGGCACATGTCAGTCTGACTTGACACTCAATCCAAACAGCTTGGTTATCTAGTTTCCCAGTCTTCAGGAGATTTAAAGCAACAAATTGGAAAGCATGAAAGAGGCTGTTAGAGGCAGGGACACTGACAGTAGCCAGAAAGGACACTGCCAACTCTAAAGGCAGAAAGTGGAAATCTGTGACATGCAGGCTGAGGAATTTAAAAAGCACAGAAGTTGAAAGTCAGCCAGCATTAGAAGAACGTACAATAACTAAGCTTCCCAATAATGACCCTCAGTCTTCTGTAAATATTGAATTATTTCCAGTACACTTTGGGACAGAGAAAAATGTAATATTTTAAGAAATGTTTAAAAATGAAGTATTTTGATGCATAATGAAAGCTTCTTTATTGATTTGGAGAAGTCACTCTCATTTTTTCTTCCTGACGTTTTATTTCTATCTTTAACACATATTTTTTGCGCTCATAGTCTGTGCCAGGTCGTGAGCAAGTGAATGTGTAGAGAGACATCGTAATTCAAGTGAGCGGTGGTAGTAATTTGTACTAGATCATGGGTAAGACTGAAAGAACTGGACAGATTCTAAGGATACCATACAAGGAAAATGTGTGATTGATTTTGTATGGGGAATAAGGATGAGAGAGAGCCTAAGGATGACTCCTAGGTTTCAGTTCTGCCCAAGGAAGAACTCTTAGAAGATGAAGTTTGGAGATTCGAGCCTCTTGAGTTTGAGAGGCCTTTAAGACACATTTCTCAGCCCTCAGGTCTCAGATCATGTCACCAGTTTGTCTTCTTTTCATTTTCAGACTGTAAGTATCAGACTATATATATATATATATAAAAAATTAAAAATAATTTCAACTTTTAGATTCGGAGAGCAGTCGCCACTTCTTGAATTCTTTCTCTAAGTGCTCATCATCCTTGTTCTGGTCCAATTGTTGCCAAGTTCCTAGGCCCTTATCTCTATTTTGTACATGATGTGAAGGCAAGATAGACTTTTTTATTTCTGCACAAAGTAGAGGCTTAACAATTATGCCATGAATGCATAATGAGGAACAAATAACTCCTGGTGAGCTCTTCTAGTGATGTTTCAGAGATGATGTTCTGATAACCCCTCTCAGAATGGCATTAGGATTTGAATATCAAGTCTATCAAATCAACTCTAACAGTCTTGATTCAAATTCATAGGCAGGGCTGCATCAGCCAGGGTCCAAACAGGAGAGGAACACATTTACATCAGGGTTTAAATCAGGACTATTTACAAAGATGTGGGAGAATGTAGGAAAACACAAGGGACAGTGCAGTGAAGCAGCAAGCAGCAGGAGAGCTGTTTCCTCTCTTGGCTCTGAATGGTGGTGGAGTCTAGCAGAGATGCTTACCTTGAGGAGAATCCTGATCTTTGTTGGTGGGAATAACTGGCCTGAGATGACCTTACAGCAAGGGAGCCAGGTGCCCTGACCCCACTCTTTCTTCTCCCTCTGCTTCCCCACTGGGGATCCCCAGTTAGCTAAATCCAATAGGAAGCCAGAGGGACTTTTTGACGTAATCCCTACACATTGGCCTTCATGGTGGAGAAGGCTGGAGAGTGACTTAGAGGGCAAATGGAGGATGTCTAGTTCAGCACAAAAGGTAGCATTTAGGCTTGACCTGGAGGACTGAATATAGTGTTGCCCAGTTAATCCAGACAAGAACTAGAGTTTAATAAGCTTATATTAATAGACAATACTAGGGAGTTCTGATGAAAAATTCCTAGATGAGAGACAACAAGTTGTTAAGGATAGAGCACTAGAGTAAGAAAATATTTTTTTTGATGACTTGGTGGCTATGGACTGCAATCTCTTTTCATAGCAAGTGGGAATATTATTTTCATATGACTGGGGAAAGGATAAAAGTAGAAAATATACATAAAATTCTCTTCTAAGTTGTAAAGCCTTGCGTACAATTCATTATGTAAAGCAGAAAAGACACTGGAAGTGCCAGTTACTAGCTGATCATGCAAGTTAATTTTCTTTGTCCCAGTTTACTTATCAGCAAAATAAGATAATACACACTTTATGAAGCTTTTTATGAGGATTAAATAATATAATACATATAACACAAACTCTAACACATAATACTCACACAATAAAAGATTATTATTTTGTACCCATTTCTTTTTCACCCCCTCTGTCACTAAGTTCCCTGAATGTAACTCTAATATACACATCTCTGTATTTCACCTAGAACCTATTGTAAGGCTCCCTCTACCCCATCATGGCCTTTAGAAAAAAAGTGACCTTATTTGGCACTTACAAAATGTTGGGACCTAGGGGAAACTTGGATTGTGCTTGTAAGCACCGTAGACATTGTGGAAATATTTTATAGAAAACTTCTAGGACCTCCTACTGCTCGAGTTAACTGGAGCAAGGGCAAGACCATTAAGGTTTGAGATATTCCTATAAATGTCGTCATGTCTGTAATTAATGAATTATATAGCTAGGGGTAAGAATTCTTCATGCTAAGGAGAGAACAACAAGGTAGCAGAGGAGTTTGGCAGGGGTAAAGAGGAGAGAGAGCACACGGATTTTTCTCACAGAAATTGAAAAAGGCAAGTAATAAATTGCTAAGAAATAGTGAAACAGAAGCAGAACCTGAACCAGATGAGGTGAGCAAGGAATTCATTTAAGGTGCAAAATTTAATGTGCCAAAAAACTAAGTAATAAATAATATTTTAATGCAATATTTTAAAGAATGAAATCAACACATGACCCAGTGGCTGGCTCCTGTGTTTGTAAATAAGATTTTTCTGTAAGCAGGGCCAGGATTAGGATGTGGCAAGTGAGCCAGGGTTGTAAAGTACAGGGCAGATTCTGCCTTTATTTAAAATTTTGATATTTTTGTCCATCATATAGTTGTTTGCATTAATTTCAATTTTTAGTGTATTATATTAAAGTATTATTTATCTTGATTACTGAGTTTTTGGTGGGCCTTAAATTTTGTACCCATGGTGAGTGCCTCCCATGCCTCACCCTAGTTCTGGTCCAGAGCAGAACAGAACTGTCCTTTATTGAGTGTCTTTTATATGCCAGGAATTTAGCATATGCTATCTTATTTAGTCCTCTCTATACCCCATGAGATACCTATTGTTATCTTCATTCTCTACATGAGAAAACAAGCCATGAGACTTCTCATGTGAGTCACTTGCGAAAGGCCTCACAGCTAAAATGGCATGTCTGTCTCCAAAGCTCATTCTCTCCCCACTCCTAAAGCATGATTGCCTCTAAATGCTTCTCTCACATTGAAGCCACTCACACCCGAGCTTGGGTCTCTGCATAGGTGGTATCTGTAACTGACAACTTTCACTCTTTTCCCTGTGTACCTTTGCCAGACAATACCACATGGCCAGAGAAGACTTTATAAGCTTTACACTGCTTCCTACTTTTCAGCAGCTAGAAGGAAAATACCAGATCCTTTTAGCTGCAATATCCTGCCTGCCAAAGGGGGAAAAGCGAAGCAGCTGTTCGTGCAAGTACATGCTGTGCCTGTTATCCAAATGGGCATCAGCAGGCTCTGTGCTGGAGCTCAACAGGAATGTGGGTTTTATGGTTTGAAAGCAGATTAGACTCTGAGGAGGCCTATCTTATAGTTGGTCCATTTAACTTTTTCAGAGTTCAGTGATTCTTCAGTGCCCACGTTAGTCCCAGTGGTTAGAATATGGCTGAAGAATCTGCTTTTGCCCAGGGATATACCAAACTCCCTGCAGTGGCAACAGCAAGAAAAGTATGGATGGCTTCCAGTTTAAAATTTAATTATCCCCTTAAAAAAAGGCACTGGAAAAACAAAGTGTGTGAGAGAGTGAGAGACATCTTATGGTAAGAATATAGGAGTGATTTTGTTTTACTACTTTTAAGAGTGATAAACTGATTAATAATTGCCATAATTATGTGTCACCTTATAAAACAGAACAGTGCCAGTGATTTGAAAGAGGTGGAATCTTACCTTAATTTCTGTTTCATTCTGGATCAGAGACCCAGGTCTCTATGAACCATCAAATTATGTTCCGCCCTTCTTCTGTATCTTCTATATGGGTGCTGTTTTGAGGTAGTACAAAGACTGTGCCCTTCTGCTCTCATTTCTTGACCACCCTTTCTAAACTAACAATCTTCAAAAAACGTTTTCTTAGAAAATAAGGAGAGACTGATCCCGAAAGCAGTGCACACATTAGGTATCCAGTAAATATTTATTGAATGAATGAATAAATAAATGATTCCAAGAGAGGATGTTAGCCCTGCAGTAAAGCACAGCAGACGGAGGCAGGGACAGGCAGAACACTCATGGTAACACAAGTTGAATGTGTATAATGTGTATGTGTGTGTGTCTGTGTATATCTATATGAATATGTACACACACATATATAAATATAAATATATATACAAAAATATATAAATATATTCCAAGTTATGGGTATAGAAGGAATGTAGATTTGATCCCATCTTAGTTCAACAGAACACTAGAATTAAGCAGACAAAAAACAAGAATTGTGATTGGATCTGTGATCCTGATAATAATATAAGAAGTAGATTCCACTGGCACTTAAGTGGTTATGAATGAAGCCAAGCACCATTCAGGCATCTTGTCCAGAGGTAAACACAAATCTGTGCAAAAAGCAACAACAAAAACCAAGAAACAAATAAGCAACCCTCCCTCCATGTTTATAAAAACAGGGAAAGAGGAAATGAACCCAAATACTCAGAGGAAGAGTATACCACTGTGAATGACTTATTACAGAAACCCCTAAAATGTTTGGAAAACTTGAAAAGGTCGGTGTGATGTAGGAAGACAAGACCTTTATGAAACAGAAGCAGAAAGCTGAAAGGAAGAATCTGTTAAGATGCCACGTAAGATAAGAGTGACTTCTAGTGGCAATGGAGAGGGATGAAGAAGATAAATAATAAAAATAAAAGTAAAATTAGGTCAAAAAATTAAAGTGCACACTGAAGGGATGTATATTTCTTAAAGAAATATGAAAGAAAGCTGCAAGCAAAAATTAAGGAATTGCATAAGAGAACAGAATTGAGCCTATGAAATATTTTTAAAATACTTAAAGTTCAACTTTTCAAAGGCCGAAAAGCAAAAGGGAAAACCCAAATGGACAAGTTTTTAATGAAAAAGACAGAAGGGTTCAAATTTTGGGGAAAAAAAGCACTATGGAAAACTTCATGACAATAAATTGGAAAGCGTTGGTGAAATAGATGAATTTTGCCCGAGAAAAATGTATTGTCTTGACTCAAAAACAAGTAGAAAACTCGAGTAGATCATTAACCAAGATCTAAATGAACAAGAGTTATCAAAATAATTACATCCAAAAAGGTTTATTTGAAAAAAAAATACTCTTTTGCAATATACTTTTATTAGATAAACTGTTTAAAAGCTTAGAAAAATATGAAAAGATATCCAAATCATTTTATAAAGGTTGCATATGCTTATTCAGAAGTCTGGCAAACATAGCACATGCAAAAAAGATAAAAACTTTTTTGAAAGAACTTAATAAAAACTAACCAGTTGAATTTGAATGCATATTTAGCAAATAATCTGTCAGTAGCATTATCTCAAAAATGCAAGATTATTTAATTGTAGAGCAATTATAAGTAAATTCTTCATATTAATATTTGATAGAACAAAGTATGTGATAATTTTAACAAATGCAGAGATGGCACTGATAAAATTTAACATCTAAAACTTTAAAAAACAGGATGTAAGAAAGCTATCAGCAATAGACAAAAATTACCTATCTTAAACCAACAATAGGTTTCACTCTTTGATGATTTATTAAGCAAATATTTATTGAGCAACTACTATGTACCAGATACTTTTTAGCTGCTGGGGATATACCAGTGAAAATAACAGAAAAACACTCTGTCTTAAATTGAAACCTAAATTGGAATGAGATGACATTTAATACAAAAGAAAAATCAGTAAAATATATAGCATGTTTATATTTTAAGTGTAACAGTAAAAATAAAACATGAAAGGTGAAATTGGGAATGTCTGGACATTGCAATTTTAGATTTGGTGGCTGAGGAAGACCTCATTGAAAGCTTTATTGGAGTAAAACTTACAGGAGGTGAGGGAGTGAGCTTTTTGAGCATCTGAGGAAAATGCATTTGAGGCAGAAGGACTAAAATATGTGATAACTGGAGCTGAGCAAGCTGTGGTGAGAGCAGAATGAAATGACATCAGAAAAGTAATGGAGATGGTAGGGAACGGATCATGTGTGGACTTGTAGACCATTGGAATGATTTTGGCTCCTCCTTCCAGTTAAATAGACACTGCAGAAGGCTGAGACAGGATAACTCTGACAGCTGTGTGGAGGTTAGACTAATGGGGGCATGGGCAAGAACAGGGCAACTCATAGGGACTTTTGCAGAGATCTAGGCAATGTAGGACATGGACTTGGACTGGGTGGTAGCAATGGTGATGGTGAGAAGCCATTAGATTTGAGATATATTTTGAAGGGAAGGCCAAAAAGAGTTTCTGAAGGATGGGATATAGGGTAGGAGAAGAGGCATTGAGAATGATTGTAAAGTTTGTACAACTAGAGGGCTGGAATTAATTGCTGTTTTCTAAGATGAGGAAAGAAATGGGTGGAACTTGTTTAGAGGAGAACATCCAGAACTCCATTTTGGAAACCTTAGGTATGCTATAGTTATTAGACCTCGAAAGAGGCATGTGTAGTCAGTTGATCATACACAACTGGAGTTCAGAAGAGAAGTCTGGGTTGGAGGTTAAAAATATTGAATTATCAGCATATTGGTGTCACTTAGACTATGACATGATATAGTCAAAGTAGGATGAAACTTTAGAGAAATATCCATTTCAATTCTGGTTTTACAGAGACAAAATAAGCATGTCCTCACAATTTTATTAGTAGGATTTTGGAAGTAGTCTTGAAAGACATTAAAGGTATAACTATTGGTTAGCAATAAAAAATTCTGAAGAATACAATTTGTTTCTGTCACAGCCGATACTCTTGGACTCTTTTTTTTTAAGCCTCTCTATCTCTTCAATCTCCTTTGAGACTCTCATCGGTGTATTGAATATATATACAAGGGTTTCTCAGGATTTTCTTTCAATTTTCTTTGTTTTCAGAGATGTATAGTAGGGTTGCATTGAGGTGGTGGAGTCATCACTACTGTTTCCACACAAGGAACTATTAGCTTTAAAATTAAGCAGTTCCAGGTCAAAAGTCCAACTCTGCAATTTGTGAGTTTTGAAATTAGTTATTCTCTTAGCCCTGCGTTCCTGATCTGAATCATAACATATGTATAGTGGCAGTAATGCTATATATCTCTCAGGGGTGTTCTGAAGATTAAATAAGACAGTGTATGGAAAGTAAATAGGTAGGCTCTGGGTGAAAGATCTGTACATGTTTATTAAGTAAGTGTATAAATGGCAAATGGTCTTAAACTTGAAGGAGATAGTCCTGTTGTTATATACTTCTGTGTTTACAGGATGATAACGGAGTATGCTACTTAAGATATAATATGGAAAATCTCAAGCCTGAGTTCTCTATTTAAAATAGAATCTTTTTTCTTTCTCCTAGAGCATCTGCCTTCCTTTTTTGAATTTTAGAGCTTACATTTGTAGTGAGGGTTTCCTAGACATCTCTGTCTGCTGGGACAGATAGTTAAAGCCTGGAAGCAAAAGAAGAAATCTCTGGAGAGAAAAGGAGCTGTTGAGCCTGCTGCCTGAGGGAAACCTTGCCTTTTTCTTGACATGTTATGGTTAACAATGCCTGTGAGTCTCATTTCATATTGTGAATCTCCTGAGCAGTAGCAGTTTCTCTTAGTCTTTCAGGATTTAAATTGGGCTGTCTGCACCACATGGTTTATAGATGAGTCCATGGTTTATAACACAAAGACATAATTGGAAACAGAACAATTTGAATCTTATTGGTTGACTTTTTGCCTAGGCTCTGATAGTGTTGAGGATGAAGGGAGGTAGCAAAGTCTCACTGGAAATGGACGCTGCACATTCATTTATTAATCTGGCAAACACCATCTGGCCAAGAGCAGATTACCAAACTATTACACTCAATACAGCCTGTGGCTTCAAGGGCTTTAGCAGACAGATTTCCTTTGGCACATTGAACCTGAGCCTTATGGTTGGGGATAGCAGAGGTATTTACTGTTCTCTGGCATTGCTGTCCCATTCTTGCCTGAGCACTGACAATAGCATAGTCAGTGCTTGCCCCTTGCCCTCATTCCTACAACTCTAAGTAGAGATATTAGCAAGTTCATCAGTATATAATATGCTTGCTATTCACCCCAAATTACAAATTGCATAGTGATGTCTCTATCTTAGTATTCATTCCACGTGCTAATATTAGTGACTTGGATTTGGAGCAGTGATGAATTTGCAGTGATGAATTTGGAGCAGTGATGAAGAAAAATGGGCACTTAGCTTCATATGTATGAGTCTGTGTGCATGGTTTTGCTTGTTTCTTTTTTTAGATTTCACATATGAATGTCTCTGTAATCTCAAGTAGATAGATGCTTTTCATGAACCTGAGTCATTTCCTTAAAATTTTTGGTACCTCCTATAGTTACCTACTGTGTTTGAGTACTTTCAGCTGCGTGCTTCATACATGGTATATACAGAAATGCCAATGTAATGAACATCGTCAATATTTAAGATCAAATATTGATCAAATAAGAAAAGAGAGAAGGGAAAGAGAAGGAAATAAGATGTGTATAGAGAATTAGGTTGATAGGATGGGAGGAAGTGATGGCAGAAACTCTCAATTAGTGGGTGAGTGGGTAGAGAAGGAGATTGATTCTCCTAGCATTTCTCAGTCGTATCTCAGACTGCTAGTTATGAAACTCAGTACTGTGGAAGAGAAGTATATTTCTCAAGGATCTGAGATTCTTATACACCAATCATTTCTGCTCAAAGTTTAGGATTCTAAGATTCTTGGATATTAAGAGGCCATGTTACATAATTTTAAGGTGAGACTTTCAAAGGGACATTGTCTGTCCCCATTAATGTTCCAATAATGGCGTTCCGAGCATCTAAAAATGTCTACAGCCCCTGGGGAGTTTTGAGCATCTGGAATGGTCTATATCCCCTGGTGCATGAATGATGTTCAGTAGTTATTTTTGGATGGGTGGTCAGGGGTTCTGAAGGAGTGGTGGTGGATGTTAAAATGCTTTAAAACAACTTTCAGTGTTACATTGAACCAGGTGACTTAGGTAGTTACCAGTACTTAGTGATAGCCCACCACTATTTGCTGAACATCCGTCACTATGTGCCAAACGCTACCTATCACACAAGTGACACCACCCATCACTATGTGCCAAACGCTACCTATCACACAAGGGTTCCATGTAAATGCTACAACAACCTGATCAGTTAAGACAGTTTCTAGATGAGGAATATGATGTTTAGTAAAGTTAAGTGGCCAGTGTCAGAAATGCAGTAAATTATAGAGCTAGGAAGACTCTTCTATATGGGGCCATCTCTTATATTTACTTAGCCTGGGAATCACATCAAGCTGCCTCTGTGCTTATTAATCAAGCAGAATGGACTGTGGGTTAGGGGCAGATTTAAGGACATTTCCTGGCACACTTCCATCGTCATTCTGCTGCATTAAACTAGCTCTCATTGATGTACTAGACAGTATGCTAAGGACTTAATATGAATTATTGCATTTTATCCTCATAAGTGCTACTTCTGCATTCATTATATGGGGAAGAAAAACCTACAACTTTATGCTGAGAGGGAAGTAAATTTTGATTTTTAAATTATAGCTAATAAGTGAAATAAAACCTGTTGGGAGACAATTCTCCATGGAGCTTATGTTTCTGTTCATACAGTAAGCAGTGGCATGGCTGCCTTTGTTCTGGACCATCTTGTCAAGGATGTTTGTATGGTGAACAGCTTTGGAAGATAAGATCATATTTACCTCTGGAGCAAAGGCAGGAATACTTAATGTTTAGGATAATAAAAGAAGAAGATAGAGTCTCCCTTTGGAGCACAGTGCAGGCATGCTTACTACGTAAAAGAATTGGGTTCCCCAAGCTCAGAGTTCCTCTCCTGTAACACAACCCACCGTATGTACAGGTGTCAAGAGACCTCAGCCCTTGAGCATTGGCACTTGGAAAACTGACAGAGATGTTGATATTCTGTCTACTGCTATAGCTGTAATAAACTCTCCTTGGTCTCTAATACTTTGTCTTACATATTATGCCAGCATCCATAAAACTGGCAATCTAACTTACTAGCTTGCAAGTAGGGTAAAAATCTCAGCTCCTTTATAGCTCCTGACAGAACCTAGAATCAAATTCAAGTCAGTCTAACTTCCAAACCCATATTCTTTACCACAGTATTTTTATGCTAGAAGTTGTGTGTTTGGAGGTAAACTTACGGAAGTGGAATAAAATCATCTTGCCTCCTCCCTCCTCATGGAACCATCTTTAAAGTCAAATTATTTTTTTGACTAGGTTTGGGGAGAAAGGCAGTTTAAACTTTCATCTTAAAGCCATCTCTGTTTCTGTTTTTCTGTTCTTATGCCATTTTTAGTTGTTCTGGATTCTGACAGTGAGTTCCCCTTCAATAACTAGATGAGGTGTGGAGAAAGGAGTCTGTGTCTCCTGGCTCTGTGCGGATAAGATAGGGACTTTATCTGGGGTCAGGGGAAAAAAAAATAGATAACCTTTCACTTTGTTGTCAATTTCACATTTCTTCATAACACAAAGGGAAGGATGGGTCTAAATTAAAGTCATTGGCTTCTAATGCCCATTACTTTACAGTCTGATAAACCGGTGGTAGTTAAAGTCTAAACTTGTCCTTTTTGCAGAATTTACCAGTGATACCTTCCATATGTAGAATTTTTTTTTTTTTTTTTACAATTTACAAATTACAAAAAAGCAATAGTTGTCTACTTATAGTAATCACTTTAAGAGATAGAAAAATGATGCTCTAAGGTTAAGTAATTTGCCCAGAGTTATACAGTGCCAGAATTATAACTTATGTCTAAATCTACTGAATTTCTGCTCAGTGTCTTCTCTGTAACAATCTCTTACTGAATTCTTTAATACTAGCCCTCATGCCCTTTATAAGGTTGTCCATGCTTTACTAAGAAATCAACCCTTTGTCTTTACTAAGAAATCAGCCCCAGTCAATTGAGGTTACTCAAATGAGTAACAATGAAGATAATTTTATTCTAAAGGGAATTGACTGAAACCTCACCTCTTCAATGGCCCAAACTAAAGGACAGCATGGAGGTACAACTTGGAGGTCAAGGACCCCACAGTAAGCATTGCATATATACTGATGGAACCACATATTAATTACATTTCTATCTATAGAGTGATGTATACCATCTCTGTCTCCTATCTTCATATTGTTAAGATTGGCACATATTTTATTGGCAATTCCTACCACATTATAATGTTGTCAGATAATTTTCAGAACAAAAGTATCTCTAGATGTATATCTTGAGAAGCTTTCTTTTTTCATCTTTAACTTCCTCAAACATTTACTACATATGATGTGAAAAGTAATGTGCTAGTTGCTGAGGGAACTGTAATGATGAATAACAAGTAATCTCTTTCCTTGAGTATTTTACATTTCAAAGGCAATTTCAGATACATACTCAACCAGCAACAACTCAGGAAAGAATGAAATAGTGTTGTAGAGAAAGTGTAAATCACTGTATCTGTACAGAGAAATGTTAAATGATGTCCAATTAGTGTTACTGGTAACAGCTTTGTGAAGCAGATGCTTTTGAACTGAATTTTCTTGGATGAGTAGAATTTTTGTAATTACAGAAAGAGAAGAGTTTATTCCTGGCAGAAGAAACAGGATGGATGTGTGGATGGAAAATGAAAGAGAATGTTATGTTTTAGGGAAAGGCAGACGTACAGGATTCATGGGAAAATATAATGCATAATGAAGGTGGAGGAGTAGGATAGAGCTAGAGTGAAGAACTTTGTTGTTGTTGCTGTTTGTTTGTTTTGAGACAGAGTCTTCCCTGTTACCCAGGCTGGAGTGCAGTGGCGTAATGATGGCTCACAGCAGCTTCAGCCTCCTGGATTCAGGAAGTTGAATCCTCGCCTCAGCCTCCCAAGTAGTTGGGACTACAGGTGTGCACTACCATGCCTAACTTTTTTTAAAAAATTTTTTTGTAGATACAGGGTCTCCTTATGATGCCCAGGCAATTCTCCTGCATTGGCCTCCCAAAGTGCTGGGATTACAGGTGTGAGCCACTATGCCTGGCATTAGAGTGAAGAGCTTTGAATGCCCTTTAAAGACACTAGATATTAACTTGTAGGCTATGAGGAGTCATTGAAATTTTTGGGGAAGAGGTATAGCATGATTCATACTCTTTATTTTGTGTCTGCCTCTTAACACTGTGACACTATTAATTATGTGAATTGGCCTCATTCTGCAGAAGCAGAAACTGAAACTTAGAAAACATAAGTTATTTTTCTCATGTCATAATAGTGATGACAAAGTAAAGCTTCTAGCCCAAGTCGTCTTCCTCCTACCCTACAGTTACCCAACATAGAAAATGACAACCTTAATAGGATTCTTCATTACTATTAAAACATATTACTTAGTATAATTGCAGAAGGAATTATTAGCAGTCTCTTTTCATTTTCTAATTCAGGGTTTCTCAAATTTTAGGGTTCAAATAAAATCTTGGAATTTTGATTCAGTAGGTCTGGAAAGGCACCTAAGATTCTGAATTTCTAATAAGCTTCCTAGTGATCCTGATGCCTTTCGTCTTTAAACCAAGTTTTTGTAGCAAGGTTTTATAAAATGTTTCTTGTCCCTTAGCCCTACTTTAAAGATACACATGAACTTAACATTTAACATATTGTCCTCAAATACACTCAATTTCATTTCCCTTTTGTGTGTTACTCCAGCTGGCTTGTGTCTCTGAATTGTGAAGGATAATCAAAGTTGAGTATTTTGGAAAAGCAACTAACAGTGTCTGACCCATTCTAGGGACACAAGATTTCTGATTTATGATCATTCTTCTCCTCTACGACTTCTATAACCTACTCTCTTTCACTGACTCTTTCCCATTGGAAATATGAATTAAGTATTTTAGCAACAAAAACAGTAAAAAATTAGAATATCTTTTTCTTTAAAGAAAGTTAAAATTTAAAGAACCTTATGAATTGCCATTTCTAAGCTAAGCTCAGTTGGTGATTTGGAAGTTCAGAAATTAAGCTATGATGCTTCAGGCAGTTTCTACCTTGTAAGATCTATGTCCTCTCAAAGCAGCCCCCAGCCCTCTACAGGTTTCTTCTCCCTGTGTCATCTCTATGAATTCTGATGGGCAGGGCTGTCAGCTGACGGTGCTGACAACATCATAGCTCTCAGCCTAGTGTTCTCTTTACCACTAGCTTTCAGTTGCTTTCCATTCCCCTTTCTCCTCCTTTTTCTCTTTGTGCTTTGAAGCCTGCCTCATTATTTTTCTTTGATCTCTTGTTTCCCTAACTTCTTTCTATTGCCTTTTTGTTAGTTGTCATGGGAATAGTATTAGCTGGGAGGGCTGAGTCAGTGAGGCTGTAGGCAGACCTAGTTAGTATTCACAGACCTATAGAATGTTTGTTGTACCCAAAGAAATCTGAGTGATCTCTTGGTCAATCCCTCATGAAACAAAGAACAAAAAATCCTGAGACTCAGAAAGAGGCATACTTTTCCAGAGAATCCAAGCCTCCTGATTTTATTAGACACATAAACCTTTCCCTCTTCATAGCCGTTTTTACTTGCTGATGTGGAAAAGGGAACAAATCCACAGCCTTAGAGCCCTTACTATGGTTCACAAAACTAGATATTTTACATTTGCCATTCTAAGCCTAAAAAAAACCCTATAAAAGTAAATTAATGCCTCTATTTCACAGGTGAAGAAACTAAGTTTCAGAGAGGGCAAATAAATTTTTAAAGCCCATTTAGCTAATCAGTGGAGAACCAAAATTAAATGCAAGATTATTTAGTAGAAAACCCATGTCCTTTCCACCTTGGTGGACTATAAAGCAGGTTATAATATTTTCAGTAGCCTAATCTTTTTTGCTTAATATATTAAATAATTCTCTTGACTTCTGTATTCTTTTGGCAAATTGGGCCAAAAATTTTGATGTGTTTCATTTTTGGCACCTGTCAAGATGTACTGATATTCAAATCCGTAGAACTCATTACTCTCATTCCTCTGTCACATTACACCCCAAGCCAACACATTTCGGCAAGACAAACTTATTCTGAGCCTAGCAGGAAGTGTTGTGTTGAGCAAGGACTTGGTGTTTGTTAGAGAAGGCCTCTGCCCTCAAACATTATATACTCTAGTTGAGTCAAGAAAATTAAAACACAAGAGAATATATGTTGGTGTGCACTCTCCTATAACCCTTACATACTTTGAGGGGGAAACTTTGTGCCTGGGAAGCAATGATATCTGTGTGTTTGGCCTATAATGATCTCCTAATTGGTCTTTCTCCTGGTCGGCATAAGACTGTGAAGCCTAACAGAACTGGTACTAGGGAGGCTAACAGCCAAATGAAGGTTTTGTAGGTCAAACAGTGCTGGTAGGGTTCCTGCCAGATATTCAGCTGTGACCCTACAGAAAGTACACTTTACAAATAGACTTTAAACAAGAACTACTATATATCTGCCCTAACAAAGCCTAAAAACAAGACTTTCCAGGACAAAACTGATCAGGCTGTGAAAGAACTACTTTCTAAAACAAAACTCAACACTCTACAGGAAGACAAACAAACAAAATGCTTATTCTTAGCATTGTAGTATCAATTTCCTGCAAACAACAACAAGTTACTATGCATGTGAGGAATAAGGAAATGTGTCCCAAGATTAGGAGAAAATGGTTAACATAAAGAGACTCAGATATAACACAGACATTTAAAAGAGTAAACATAACTTTAAAATAACTGTTATAAATATATTCAAGGACTTAAAATATAGACAACAAAGTGTGTGAATTGTGGGACTGTCCACAGAGCCATATCTGGAAATTAAAAATTGAAATAGTCTGAATACTACCAAAGGGTGAAAACAAAATATTAAAGAGCAAATTAAGTCCAAAATGTGTGAAGGAGGGAAAAGGTAAAGATAAGAGTGGAGATTAATGCAGAAGAAAATGAATGAACCCTAGAAAATATCAACAAAAGTTGAGCCATTAAAAAGATCAATAAAATTGACAAGTTTCCAGCTAGCTGAATCATGAAAAAATGAGAAAATAAACAAATTTGGTAATTTAGTACATCTAAATGAAAGTGTAGGCATCACTAGAAATTCTATACAGGCCATGAATAGATAGTAAGGTACTAGTATAAATAGAATGAACAACTGTAGGTCAATAATTGGATAATTTGGATAAAATTGATGAATCTTTGAAAGACACAAATTGCATAACTGGCATGAAAAGAAATTTAATATTTGCCTTATATATCATTAAATAAGTTGATTTATAGTTAATAAACTTCCCACCAAGATAATGCTAGGGTGATACAGATTCACTAGTAAACTCTATCAAACGTATTAGAAAAAATAACACCAATCTTTAATATTAATCAATTGTTTAAAATATTCAGCATCCAGTAATGATAAAACTAGCAAACTAGAAACTAAGGGAAGCTTCCTTAACTAGATAAAAGTTATCTAGTATGTATATGTAAAACCTACAGCTAATATAATATTTAATGATGAAATATGTAAAACTTTGAAAATGTAAGGATGATGTTTACTATTTTTATTGATATATAATAATTATACATATTTCGATACAGCATGTAATGCATAATGTTTAAAACAGGATAATTAGGATATCCATCATCTCAAGCATTTGTCATCTCATGTTGGAAACATTTCAAATATTCTGATCTAGCTATTTTGAGATATACAGTAGATGATCGTTAGCTACAGTCACCCTACTATGCTATCGAACGCTAGAACCTATTCCTTCTAATTAACTGTATGCTTGCACCTGTTAACCAATCTACAATTCCACATATCTGGATGCTTTGATGTTAGTTGTTATGTTTATAATTGTTATATTATCTTGCTGAATTGATCCATTTATTTTTATATAATAACCATTTTTTATCTCTTTTTATAGTTATTGACTTAAAATCTGTTTTATCTGATATAAGTATAGCCACTCCTTCTTGCTTTTGATTTCCATTTGTGTGGAATATCTTTCCCTATCCCTTCACTTCATTAATCTCCACTCTTATCTTTACCATTTCCCTCCTTCACACATTTTGGACTTAATTTGCTCTTTAATATTTTGTTTTCACCCTTTGGTAGTATTCAGACTATTTCAATTTTTAATTTCCAGATATGGCTCTGTGGACAGTCCCACAATTCACACACTTTGTTGTCTATATTTTAAGTCCTTGAATATATTTATAACAGTTATTTAAGAAACTCAATCAAAACCGCTCAACTACATGGAAACTGAACAACCTGCTCCTGAATGACTACTGGGTACATAACGAAATGAAGGCAGAAATAAAGATGTTCTTTGAAACCAATGAGAACAAAGATACAACATACCAGAATCTCTGGGACACATTTAAAGCAGTGTGCAGAGGGAAATTTATAGCACTAAATGCCCACAAGAGAAAGCAGGAAAGATCAAAAATTGACACTCTAACATCGCAATTAAAAGAACTAGAGAAGCAAGAGCAAACACATTCCAAAGCTAGCAGAAGGCAAGAAATAACTAAGATCAGAGCAGAACTGAAGGAGATAGAGACACAAAAAACCCCCCAAAAAATCAATGAATCCAGGAGTTGGTTTTTTGAAAAGATCAACAAAATTGACAGACCACTAGCAAGACTAATAAAGAAGAAAAGAGAGAAGAATCAAATCGACGCAATTAAAAATGATAAAGGGGATATCACCACCGACCCCACAGAAATACAAACTACCATCAGAGAATACTATAAACACCTCTACGCAAATAAACTGGAAAACCTAGAAGAAATGGATAATTTCCTGTTTACTCTTTTAAATGTCTGTGTTATATCTGAGTCTCTAAAGGTGAAGTGAGTTTCTTGTAGGCAGCATACAGTTGGATTATTTAAAAAATATATTCAACCAGTCTATATCTTTTATTGAGGAATGTAATCTGTTTATACTTGTTATTGAGGGTGAGGATGTAGTCCTGTTATTTTGTTAATTGTTTTCTTGTTGTTTCTATCTTCTCTTGTTTATTTTTCTATCTCATTTATCTTTCTGGTTTGCCAGTTTTCTGTAGTGATGAACTTTGATTCTTTCCTCTTTATCATTTGTGTATTTGCTCTACCAGTGAGTTTTATACTTTTGTGTGTTATCATGATAGTGATTATCATCTTTTTGCTTCTAGATGCAGAACTTTCTTAAACATTTTTTATAAGGTCAGTCTAGTGACAATTTTACTCAGTTTTTGCTTACCTGAGAAAGAGTTTATGAAGGATAGCTTTTCTAAGTATGGCATTCTTGGCTTGCAGTTGTTTTCTTTTAGTACTTTTAATATATCATCCCATTCTCTCCTTGCCTGTAAGGTTTCTACTGAGAAATCTATTGTTATTCTAGTGAGGAGACCTTTATATTGACTTAATACATTTCTCTTGGTTTTTTTTTTTTTTTTTTTTTTTTTAATTCTCTTTGCCTTTGACTATAATATGCCTCAGGGAGGACCTTTTTGGGTTGGATCTACTTGGGACTTTTCAGCTTCCTGGATCTGGACATCCATATTTCTTCTCAGAATTGGAAAGTTTTCAGCTATTATTGCAGTAAATAGATCTTCTATGCCTTTGCCTATCTGTTTTCCTTCTGGCATCACTATAAAATGAATGTTTGTTACTTAATGATGTACTACAATTCTTGTAGGTTTTCTTTACTCTTTTTTATTTTTATTTATTCTAACTGGATAATTTTAAATGACCTATCTTCAAGTTCAGAGATTCTTTCTTTTGCTTTATCAAGTCTGCTTTTGAAGGTCTTGATTGCATTTTTTTTTTTTTTATTCATTTAATTCTTTAACTGCAGGATTTCAGTTTGGTTCTTCATTATGGTATCTATCTTTTTGTGGAATTTCACTTTAATATAAAAATATGGAATGTTTTACAAATTTGCATGTCATTCTCATGCAGGATCTGTGCTAATCTGCTAATCTCCTCTTTTTTATTCTAGTTTTAATATTTGTGCTGCTGAAGTGAGCACAGGATGTTTACTCTTATCATGACAAGTCAGTACTTTACTAAAGGTAGTAGCCAGTGCAGTAAGTCACAGAAAATAAATAAAAGGCATGTGGAGGAAAAAGGCAAACAAACATTTGGGCAACATGCTTGTGTGTATTAAAAATTCTGAGTTTAAAACATGTGCACTAGAACTAATAAAGAAATTTAGCAAAGTCATAATACACAAAGTGAATAGACAAAATAAACTGTTTTATACACTATCAACAATTTGAATATGAAATTAAATAATACAGTGTGTCATAAAAATATGAAATATTTAGTAAAAGATATGCAATAACTCTACATTAAAACTATAGAACACTGCTTAAAAAATTAAGAAAGACCTAAATATGTGGAACAATGTATTCTACTGGGATTGGGAGACTTAGTACTACATTGTTAATTTGGTAATTCTTCCTACACTGATGTATAGATTCACTGTGAGCACAATCAAAAGCTCATGTGGCTGTTTTGGTAGAAATTGCTGATTCTATTTTGAAATTTATATGCAATGCAAATAATCCAGAATAGACAAAACAATTTTGAAAAAGAAGAACAGAGTTGGGTAACTTAAGTTTATTGACTTTAAGACTAACGATAAAGTTACAGTAATCAGAGTTTAGAAATATATGATTCACACTTATATGGTTATATAATTTTTGACAAAGTTACCAAGGTAATTCAATGGGGATAGAGGTAGTCTTTTTAACAAATGGTTCTGAAATAAGTGGATATTTTTATAGATAAAATAAACTTTGTCTTTCACCTTTTATAGCACATAATAATTTATATAATATTAATTATAGACTTCAATGTAAATATTAAAATTATGAAATATCTAGAAGAAAACATAGAAAAATGTTATTATTCCCTAGGAATGGGCAGACATTTCTTGTCTAGTACTCAAGAAACATAAAAAAGTAAATAATTTTAGTAAATTGTACTTTATCAAAATTAAAACTTCTATTCTTAAACAGCACCACTAGGTAAACAAAAACACAAGTTTCAGGCGGGTAGAGTATATTCTTAGTTCATACTATTGAAAAATGATTTATCTCTAGAATGTACAAAGATTCCTATAACTAAATAATTTTAAAATTAAAGTCAAGAAAACTGGATGAAAAACAGATATTTCACACAGGAATATTTTTAAATGGCAAATACACTCATGAAAATGTGTTTGACATTAATTGTCATCTGAGATATGCAAAGAGAAAATATAATGAGAAACCAGTAAACATCTACTATAATGGCTAAAATTACAAGGGGTGATAGCACCAGATGTTAGTGGCGATATAGAGCAAGCAAAACTTTTATACATTGCTATTTGGAAGTATATTAGTCTATTTTCACACTGTTGATAAAGACATCTGAGGCTGGACAATTTACAAATGAAAGAGATTTAATTGGACTGACAGTTCCACGTGGCTGGGGAAGCCTCAAAATCACAGCATAAGTCTAGGAGGAGCAAGTCATGTATTATGTGGATGGTGGCAGGCACTTGTGCAGGGAAACTCCCCTTTTTATAACCATCAGATCTCACGAGACTTATTCACTATCATGAGAACAGCATGGAGAAGACCTGCCCCATGATTCAGTTACCTCCCACTGGATACCTTCCACAGCACATGGGAATTCAAGATGAGATTTGGGTGTGGACACAGCCAAACTATATCGTTCTGCCCCAGCCCCTCCAAAATCTCATGTCCTTATATTTCAAAACCAATCATGCCTTCCCAACAGTCCCTCAAAGTCTTAACTCATTTCAGCATTCACTCAGAAGTCCACAATCCAAAGTCCCATTCAAGATGAGGCAGGTCCCTTCCACCTATGAGCCTGTAAAACCAAAAGCTTGTTAGTTACTTCCTAGGTACAATTAGGGTACAGGCATTGGGTAAATAAAGCCATTCCAAATGGGAGAAATTGGCCAAAACACAGGGGCTACAGGACCCATGTGCATATGAAATCTAGCAGGGCAGTCAAACCTTAAAGCTCCAAAATGATCTTCTTTGACTCCATGTCTCACATCCAGGTCATGCTGATGCAAGAGGTGGGTTCCCATGGTCTTGGGCTGCTCTGACCCTGTGGCTTTGCAGGGTCCAGCCTCCCTCCCAGCTGCTTTTACAGGCTGACATTGAGTGTCTATGGATTTTCCAGGCACATGGTGCATGCTGTCAGTGGATCTACCATTCTGGGGCCTGGAGGACAGTAGCCCTCTTCTCACAGCTCCACTAGGCAGTACCCCAGTAGGGACTCTGTGTGGGGGCTCCGACCCCACATTTCCCTTCTGCACTGCCCTAGCCGAAGTTCTCCATGAGAGCCCCACACCTGCAGCAAACTTCTGTCTGCACATCCAGGCATTTCCCTAAATAGTCTGAAATTTAGGTGGAGATTCCCAAACCTCAATTATTGACTTTTGTGCATCTGCAGGCTCAACACCACATGGAAACTGTGAAGGCCTGAAGCTTTCAACCTCTGAAGCCATGGCCCGAGCTGTACATTGGCCCCTTTTAGCCATGGCTGGAGCAGTTGGGATGCAGGGCGCCAAGTACCTAGGCTGCACACAGGACTGAAACCCCGGGCCTGGCCCATGAAACCACTTTTTCCTCCTAGACCTCTGGGCCTGTGATGGGAGGGGCTGCTGTGAAGACCTCTGACATGCCCTGGAGACATTTTCCCCATTGTCTTGGGGATTAACATTAGGCTCCTTGTTACTTATGCAAATTTCTATAGCCAGCTTGAATTTCTGCTCAGAAAATGGGTTTTTCTTTTCTATTGGATTGTCAGGCTGAAAATTTTCTGAATTTTTATGCTCTGCTTCCCTTATAAAACTGAATGCCTTTAACAGCGCCCAAAACATCTCTTGAATGCTTTGCTGCTTAGAAATTTCTTCTGCTAGATACCCTAAATCATCTCTCTCAAGTTCAAAGTTCCACAAATCTCTAGGGCAGGGGCAAAATGCCACCAGTCTCTTTGCTAACACATAACAAGAGTGACTTTTGTTCCAGTTCCCAACAAATTATTTACTCCATCTGAGAACACCTCAGCCTGGATTCCACTGTTGATATAATTTTCAGTATTTTTGTCAAAGCCATTCAACAAGTCTCTAGGAAGTTCCAAACTTTCCTAAATTTTCCTGTCTTCTTCTGAGCCCCCCAAAACCTCTATTGTTACCCAGTTCCAAAGTCACTTCCACATTTTTGGGTGGCAACACCCACTCTACTGCTACCAATTTACTGTATTCATTTTCATGCAGCTGATGAAGACCTACCCAAGACTGGGCAATTTATGAAAGAAAGAGGTTTAATTGGACTTACAGTTCCACATGGTTGAGGAAGCCTCACAATCATGGAAGAAGGCAAGGAGAAGCAAGTCACATCTTACTTAGTTGGTGGCAGGCAAAGACAGGAGCATTTGTGCAGGGAAACTCTCCTTTTTATAACCATCAGATCTTGTGAGACTTATTCACTGTCACCAGAACAGCATGGGAAAGACCTGTCCCATGATACAATTACTGGTTCCCTCCCACAACATGTGGGAATTCAAGATGAGATTTGTGTGGGGACACAGCCAAACCATATCAGGAGGGTAAAATAATTCAGTTACTTTAAGTTAGGCAATTTCTTATAAAGTTAGACCTAGAGGTACTTTATCACTCTGCAATTCCACTCCTAGGTGTTTATCCAAGAAAAATAAAAACACACAAGTCACCCTCTCCCCACACAAAAGACAAAAGACTTGCATACACACAAAATATTTGCATATATGTGTTAAAAATAGCTTTATTCATAATAGCTGAAATCTGAAAAGGATATAAATGTTCATCAATAAGTGAATGGATAAGCAAATTATGGCATATTCTTACAATAAAATACTACTCAGCAATAGAATAAAGTAAGTTTTGATAAATTAAATGATGAATGAATCTCAGAATATCCTGATCAAGAAGAGCCAGGCAAAATATGCAAAAATTGTATATTAGTGTAAAATTCCTGAGTAGACAAAAACAATGATGTTGATAGAAACAAGATCAGTGGTTGCTTCTGGAAAGGTATAGTGATTTGCCTACAAGGGATCATTCAGGTAATGAAAATGTTCTGTGTCTTGATAGGTGTGTATGTCACACAAATGTATATTTCTGTCAAAACCTTCTATTCACATATTTCAGATCAATATTTTTTACTATAGGTAATTTATAGCTCAATAAAAAATATCATGCTAGTGTCAGCTAAAACATCTCACTAGTTAAGCAGAAAGTTTCAAGCCTGCTAGAGAATTCTTTACTTGCTTCAGGGATGAAATATGAAATATAATCACTTTTACACCAGTCAATTGAGACTACTACTTCCAAAGTTATAAATAATGTAGATGGAATGAAAGAATTAAGGGAGTGAGGAAGAGATAGACATGGACAGAGGGAGATGAAAAGATGGTAAATGTGGTTTAGTGAGGGCAAACATAGCTCTAGTGGAATTTAATATTCCTCCCAACATGTGTTTATTTTCTTCTCTTTAGGAATCTGTGTCCTTTCTATAAAAATAGAATGCTAAAGCGGGTGAACTTTCTGTCTCTCCCATCTATCTCATGGTGAGGAAGGAAAGGGATGATTCATGGAATGCCTCTTGCTCTTTAGGCTTGGAGGATCCTTTCCCCACATTTTGTTAGTTGTCAATGCATATTATTTAGGAGAACATTTATTAATGTAATAGATATCTGTTGTGCTGCTGTTACATGCATCGGCTCATTTGTTATGCTAAGGATACAAGAAATCAGGCAAAGTCCTTGTTCTTTTGAAGTTTAAACTCCATTGCAAATCAAAAGACAACAGTGAGCAAACATGCTAATATATACTATGTATGTGGTGTTAGTGCTTGCAGAAAATAAACCAGAATGAGGGGAATAGGAAGTGATGGGATCGGACAAGTGGCTTTTTATAGAAGGTGGTCAGGATGCCTTTGCTTAACATGTCTTTTGAGAAGAGGTCTTAAGTAAATGATGGAGTATGTGACATGGCCTCTGATGGGAAGAATACCAGGGGGAGAGAACAATAAGTACAAAGACTATGAGGTGGGAATATGTTTGGTGGTTTGAGGAATACCAAAGTGATCAGTGTGGCTTGAGAAGAGTGAATAGTAGAGTGGTAGGAGGTGAGGTCATTGGAAGGACTTTGGAGGAGCCTTTGTTTTGTTTTTCAGCAGATAGGATTTGACTTGGGTTTTAATGAATAACTCTGGCTACTGTGTGTGTAATATATGATACAGAGCAAGGATAGAATTAGCGAGACCAGTTAGAAGATTACTGCTTCTCTAGACAGACGGTGATGGTGTCTTGGGCCAGGCTGGGACTTGGGCAGGTGAGGGATGTCTAAAGTATACTTGCCTATATGATGGGTCATAGTCTGCTAGGCTCCTTGTCGACAGCCATCTTGCTCCAACTATTTCCCTTCCCAAAGCAATCTCTCCTTCTCATAGCTTATGTCTAGTAAGAGAAATTTCCACTGCAGGTAGAGTCCTGAGGACCTAGCTCAGTGTCTGCAGAGGGTTCACAGTGTAATGGCCATACACAGCACAAGGATGATTCAGGAGCTGGGAAGGCAGTGAGACATCAGGACACATGCTTTCCCTGGTCTATCCTTTCTGCCACTAGCTGGGTTTCTGCTTTGTCACTTGATGGCACTCATATTGTCCAAATTTCTTAATTTTCTGTGAAACAAATGTGATGAACTCTCATCATGAAAGTTCAGCCTCATTTCTCTGAAGGAGGATGGTTAGCATGAATGAAAGGTAAAAAGATCCACAACAGATTTATTGCTTCTCCGGAATGTAATAAATGAGTAGCTCCTGAGGGGTCCTGTGGGACTGAAATATAGCATGAACATTAAACAGTCTGAGCTTGATGAGATACAAGCAGAGAATGGTTTTATGTTTCACTGCTATCTTAAGTATACACTGGTTCATCTTTTTCTCAAAGTTCTTGATGACATCTTTAGAGGTTATGAAGTTTCTTGATCACATTCAACTCCAAGAGTAGGCCCACTTTGGCTATTAAGCCTCATGCTGTTGTAAAGAGATCCTGCCTAGTGTAAATAAAGTTTTCAATCTCATACCCAATTCAGATCTTCCCCTGTCTTTCCACCCCCTTTCTTTTCCCACTCCAGCTCAGGCCTGATCTGTGGCTCAGCTGCAGCAGTGTGTTGGAGATGGATCAAAGTCTCAGAAAGAGCCAACTGTTAGCATCTCTTTGCAATTCCAAGTTCAGTGTTGTCAGGTTGGTGGATTAAATCAGCCATGGTGGGAGTATTTGCACCATGGAAATTGGCAACCACTACAAACCAGGGTGTTTTCCGCCAAGAGAGCCAGCAGCATACCACTGCTCAGAGGCGAGTAGTGGGGAAAGAACATTTTAAAAAATTCTCCTTCCCATCCTTCTCATCCTTTTCTGGCTCTTTCTTGTTCTGGGTAGGGGAGGGGATGAGATTTAAAACACAAAGAAGATGTCGTTTAACTGGTGCTACTGCAGTCTGGCTGTTGATGTTCTCTGAGTGGCAGCCACCCATTGCTGTCTTTCTCTTGGAGAGCCAGTGTGGGCTCTTAGAAAGAACTTGCAGGATTTCCACATACACAGTTCTCTGGCACAGGTAATGGGTTCCTTGGCTGACCTTTTGAGACTCCTCAGCTTTTGACCCACTGCAGTTAAAAATGTAGCCTCTTTCTTGTTTCTTCATCTAAAAGGCCTTCTTAAGTGTATAGATTACATGTAAGATAGCCTAAGTTCTGCTTCCCTTTATAGCACCAGTCTGGTCTATAAGAAACATATGCCTCCTGGTTACGAGGCAGGACAGGAACCAAGGATACCTCACTGCTGCCCTCTCTATTTTCTTCCTGACATCCAGGACCACTCCTACCATCTTCCTATGCTTAAGATTCTCCAGGTCACAAGCAGGTGCCATCTCTATGTTCCCATATATCCCAGGTGATGGGGCTTTGTTGTGCTCCTGTGACCTTCCTCACTATGATCCTGCTTGCTCCGATGGCAGCCCCAGGCTGAGCCCAGAGATCCTGCATCTCAGCAGGCCTCTAGCCAGGCAGTGAGAGCAGTCTCCCCTCTTCAGGTACCTCAGTGTCTGTAGATGATTGTCATAGAGCTGGCCTCACACTTGGCCTGGGACGTATGGGGTGTCACTGCTTTCACAACCCTCTAGTCCAGCAACACACACTCAAATTTCTTTTCTATTTTTATTCTTCTGCTTATATATTGGCTCTAGAAGCTTTCTGCCTGTTTACCATGCAAGGACTATATTTCAAACCAAAAAACAAAAACAAAATAAACCTACCTTTCCAAAAGCAAATTTAAGCGTTATCTACCGTCAGTGAAATGGTGGCTCCAGACGTAAGTTTGGCTGACCCCAAGTGCACCCTTGCTCCCTAGACAGCCTTACGTCTCAGTCTGACTTTGCGGCAGCTGTGCCTTAGGTGAGCAGAACAATTTGTCATAACTTAACCCAGAGAGGTTCAACTTTAAGGCATCCTGGGACTTCAAGGGTCCAGTCTAGGGGAAAAGAGGAAAGGCTGAACAAGGGCAGGAGGAACACATTCCTTCTGGAGTGTGCCTAGGGATGTCTGGCAGCAGTCCCTGGTGTGCTGGCAGTAGTAACAACAGCAGACTTATCTGTCACCCACAGATTTAGGGAATACCTTGCCATGCTTCAGGCAGTGGATTAAGCTCTTTTCTGCCGTTATATGTTTTTCTTCGTTCAATTCCAAAGCCAATGTGCTTTTTTATGATAGTAAGATGTTCAAACGCAAGGCTTCATTTTTGTTCCTGTTATTATTCTAAGGGGTTGTGTTGGACAGAGAGCAGAAAGAGGAAGGGATCTCTAACAGGTAAGGTCTCCATTAGCGCAGACAAGATAGAAAAATATCCAGGGAGGCTGTCCAGAATACAAAAGGTGAGTATGAAAGATGACAAGCTCCCAAGCCTTTGCCAAGCACCATTGAGAGGTGGGTGCAGAATTCAGGGGAAGGTGAGTCCCCCACGTCATCCCTGTCTTTGCTAAATCACTATCTGCCAGGGCCCAGCAAGAGCAAGAGAAGGGCTGCAAGGAGGTCAGACTTCTCAAGGTTCCCTGATGTCTGCAGGCAGAGCTCTCAACTGGCAGGGATGCATTTTGCAGTGGTCTGTGGATGCTGAGAAGTGGACATCAGACAGAATTATAATCCTTGTCTACTTTCACATGGGATTTAAGTGGAAAGAAGTGGGAAAAGTGTCCAGGACAATCGTCTTTCCAGCACCTAGCATCCAGACTGGAAACTTGATTGGAGACTAGAGGTTTATGTTGCTGTAAGGACATTTCTCAAAGTCATGGGGATTCTCAGGCAAGGTGAGGAGGCTTTTTCATAGCACAGGAGAATACATCAGCTAAACCCCTCATCAGAGAAGCTGGGCCCATCAACCAGAATGCCACATGGGAAAACAACTCCTCTGTTGCCTTCCTACCTCCTTTCACTCAGTTTTCTCCTGTGGTGCCTGGCCCAGCCAAGGCCTTCTCCACAGAGCACTGTTTTTCCAACTGTGCTCTGGGCACTTCCCCAAGTTGTCTCCATGGCCACAGGAGTGGCAATTGAAGGGAGGAGAGAGGAGCCAACAGGGCCCAGCCAACACCTATAGCTCAACAGAGACACTCACTCTTTTGGTTTACATATTATGGGCTTTGGTCTAAGGTTTTGTTGGAAGAAAGCCTTTTATTATCCAACATTCCCCACCAACAGTAAATCTAGACCAATAATGTGTGTTTTTTGTGCCCTTCTTAGGGCCTGATACATAGCAGGTACAGTCATGCACTGCATAATGATGTTTTAGTAAAAAATGGACCACCTATACAGTGGTGGTCCCATAAGATTATAATGCCATGTTTTTACTGAGCATTTTCTATGTTTAGATACACAAATACTTGCCATTGTGTTACAATTGTCTACTGTATTCGGTTAAGTAACATGCCTGTAGTCTAGGAACAATAGGCTACTCCATGTAGCCTAGGTGTGTAGTAGGCTATACCATCTACATTTGCATAAGTACACTGTATGATGTTCACACAATGATGAAGTCATCTAATGATGCATCTCTTGGAATGTATCCCTGTTGTTAACTGACATGACTGTACTTGCTAAATAGTAGCCATCATTAATAGTAGTGCTACATGACACCTGCCCTCAAAGAGCTTACAGATGTCAGAAGGTACAGATGTATTCCTCTTGTTCTTTCATGGGAAGCCATGCTAGGCTGTGTTTGCTCCTTGCACTCTTTATTCTCCTTCCAGAAGTTGTAATTCATCTCTGTTTGCCCTCTGTAATCTGGAATCCAAATGGAATCTCTCCTATTCAAGTAACAGCCTGTGATAAGATAAAGATGAGACCATGGATGGCAAAGTGCTTGGTGAATTGTAAAAGGCTGTACAAATATTTGATGTTGGCCCAGCGCCATGGCTCACGCCTGTAATCCCAGCACTTTGGGAGGTGGAGGCGGGCAGATCATGAGGTCAGGAGCTCGAGACTAGCCTGATCAACATGGTGAAACCCTGTCTCTACTAAAAATACAAAAATTAGCCGGGCATGGTGGCATGCACCTGTAATCCCAGCTACTCAGGAGGTTGAGGCAGGAGAACTGCTTGAACCCAGGAAGCAGAGGCTGCAGGGAGCCGAGATTGTGCCACTGTGTTCCAGCCTGGGCAACAGAGCAAGACTTGATCTCAGAAACAAAAAAACAAAAAAACAAAAATTGATATTGTTACCCTTATTGTATTTTCAAGAGGAAACTGAGTCACAGTGAACACTCCTAGTGGAAATTTGGAAAAATTCCTTGGAGCAGATGGACTGTAGTCCTCAAAAGCAGCACCAGTTCCTCAAGCATTTAGTCTGAGACACTGATGGAGATGCTAAGAAGTCAGTGTGGTGAGGTCTTTGCCTAAAGGGGGATGTATTAGTTTGTTCTTGCATTGCTGTAAAAAATACGTGAGACTGGATAATTAATAAAGAAAAGAGGTTTAGCTGGCTCATGATACTGCAGGATCTAAAGGAAGCATAGTCACTTCTGCTTCTGGGGAGGCTTCAGGAGGCTTCCAATCATGGAAGAAGGCAAAGGGGGAGCAAGTGTCTTACATGGCAGGAAGAACAGCAGGAGAGAGAGAGCAGGAGTGAGGAAGTACTACACAGGTTTACACGACCAGTTCTTGTAAGAACACACTCACCATTGCAAGAACAGCACCAAGGGGATGGTGCTAAACCATTCATGAGAATCCACTGCTGTGATCCAGTCACCTCCCACCAGGCCCCATCTTCAACACTGGGGATTATAATTTCACATGAGATTTGTGGGGGACACAGATCCAAATCATATTAGGGAGCTTGCCATGAAGTCTGAAATCACCCAACCCTACTTGCTCAAGGCTTCAACTCAGTAGAATGACTTCTTTTTCTTCCCTCTTATACTTCTATGAGAAAGATAAATGGCAAAAGACAAGATTGTATCAAATATTTATGTATTATTTTCATTTTTGCAAGCATTTATTTTGCAAGAGTAGTTTTAGGATATACCTCATGATAGTTCATTTGGTGCACATTTATGAGATGGTGCCAGCTTCTCTCCAGGCCATGGGATGGATGCTGGAGGAAGATGAAAGGGGAAAGTCAACTCAGAACCAGGCACTGTTGTAGGAGCAACCACAAACATATAGGAAGATGATTCCAGTGCAAAGGGATGGCCAGTGGCACATGGGAAGTACAGAGCTCCCAGGGAAGCTGGAGGAAGCAGCTTCCTCTTGGCTCCTGACTAAAACATATTTTCACTAGTACCAGTTGCAGCCCCAGGCAAAACTGTGATATGAGATAAGTTATTTTATTTTATTATATTATTATTATTATTTTTAATCCCTTTCCCTTCCCTCTTTTTCATTTCTTACAAATGCCAGTGCCCTTGTGCTTTCTCTCCTTTCCCCTCTAACTCAAAGATACTCTTGGGTTCTTTGGGCACATGCCATTTATTAATTAATTAAATCAAATAACCATCAAGTACCTGCTCTGTGCTGGGTACTGGGCACTGTTCTCACTTACCGTGTAGGAAACAGCAGTGAATGTGATAAACAGGTTTCTCTGCCTACTTGAAATGTATTCCCCATGAGAGTGAGGTGGAAAATACTCTAATAAAAACAAATTAAATTGCATGCTAACAATTTTTAAGTAGGAGTAAAGGCCATGCTGAGCATGACTGCAGGATGTTGTAGCAGTGAGAGATGAAATGGCCACTTCAGAGTGGTCAGGAAAGGCCTCTCTGAAGAGGGAACATTTGAGCAAAGACCTGAGTACAAGGATCTAGGAACCCAGTGTTCTAGAAGCAGAAGATGTATGAAGACTGCGAGGCAGAAGTGAGTTTTAAGTGTTTGAGGAATGGAGAAAAAGACGGTGTGTTACAGAGAGAGAGAAAGCACACAGGGATGAAGTCAGAGAGGCAGACGGTAATTTGAGTGTGATAAAGTGCGGTGAAAAGCCATTGGAGGGTTCAATGCCTGCAGCAGTGAAATGTTTCCCCTTTTAGGACATTTGTCTTTATGTATTTATGTATCTTACTTCCTAAACAAAGTGTACCTGTTTGAATGCTACCCCAGATTCCAGTACAGTGCCAGGCACATAGCAAATGCTCAATGAATAGTTGTTCATCGACTGAGCAAGGATCAACCCAAAAACTAAAGCCACAAATTCCTGATGAATTTCACCCAAGATAGAATACCTGGGGGGATTGTAGTCCTTCAGGTGTCTCAGGGGGCACACTATGAACAGCCATTGCCCATGGATCACAAAAGCCTGGCTCTCATTTCCTTTTTCTAAGACCTTAGGCATTCAGCCTTCTCTTTCTTCTCTTTCTAGCTTCCCCCCAACATTTGGGGGCCCCCTCCCCACATCGCTGGCTGCAGAGTCTCCCCTGCTCCTCCTACTTCTGTTGACCCCATAGAAAGACATAGGCCTGCCTCATTGAATAGTAGAACTATTAAGAACTGATTTGCATTTCTCTGATGGCCAGTGATGATGAGCATTTTTTCATGTGTCTGTTGGCTGTATGAATGTCTTCTTTTGAGAAATGTCTGTTCATATCCTTTGCCCACTTTTTGATGGGGTTGTTTGTTTTTTTCTTGTAAATTTGTTTGAGTTCTTTGTAGGTTCTGGATATTAGCCCTTTGTCAGATGAGTAGATTGCAAAAATTTTCTCCCATTCTGTAGGTTGCCTGTTCACTCTGATGGTAGTTTCTTTTACTGTGCAGAAGCTCTTTAGTTTAATGAGATCCCATTTGTCAATTTTGGCTTTTGCTGCCGTTGCTTTTGGTGTTTTAGACATGAAGTCTTTGCCCATGCCTATGTCCTGAATGGTACTACCTAGGTTTTCCTCTAGGATTTTTATGGTATTAGGTCTAACATTTAAGTCTCTAATCCATCTTGAATTAATTTTCGTATAAGGAGTAAGGAAAGGATCCAGTTTCAGCTTTCTACTTATGGCTAGCCAATTTTCCCAGCACCATTTATTAAATAGGGAATCCTTTCCCCATTTCTTGTTTCTCTCAGGTTTGTCAAAGATCAGATGGCTGTAGATGTGTGGTATTATTTCTGAGGACTCTGTTCTGTTCCATTGGTCTATATCTCTGTTTTGGTACCAGTACCATGCTGTTTTGGTTACTGTAGCCTTGTAGTATAGTTTGAAGTCAGGTAGCGTGATGCCTCCAGCTTTGTTCTTTTGACTTAGGATTGTCTTGGAGATGCGGGCTCTTTTTTGGTTCCATATGAACTTTAAAGCAGTTTTTTCCAATTCTGTGAAGAAACTCATTGGTAGCTTGATGGGGATGGCATTGAATCTATAAATTACCTTGGGCAGTATGGCCATTTTCACGATATTGATTCTTCCTATCCATGAGCATGGTATGTTCTTCCATTTGTTTGTGTCCTCTTTTATTTCACTGAGCAGTAGTTTGTAGTTCTCCTTGAAGAGGTCCTTTACATCCCTTGTAAGTTGGATTCCTAGGTATTTTATTCTCTTTGAAGCAATTGTGAATGGAAGTTCATTCCTGATTTGGCTCTCTGTTTGTCTGTTACTGGTGTATAAGAATGCTTGTGATTTTTGCACATTAATTTTGAATCCTGAGACTTTGCTGAAGTTGCTTATCAGCTTAAGGAGATTTTGGGCTGAGACAATGGCCAGTTAGAATGGCGATCATTAAAAAGTCAGGAAACAACAGGTGCTGGAGAGGATGTGGAGAAATAGGAACACTTTAACACTGTTGGTGGGATTGTAAACTAGTTCAACCATTATGGAAAACAGTATGGCGATTCCTCAAGGATCTAGAACTAGATGTACCATATGACCCAGCCATCCCATTACTGGGTATATACCCAAAGGATTATAAATCATGCTGCTATAAAGACACATGCACACGTATGTTTATTGCGGCACTATTCACAATAGCAAAGACTTGGAATCAACCCAAATGTCCATCAGTGACAGACTGGATTAAGAAAATGTGGCACATATACACCATGGAATACTATGCAGCCATAAAAAAGGATGAGTTTGTGTCCTTTGTAGGGACATGGATGCAGCTGGAAACCATCATTCTTAGCAAACTATCACAAGAACAGAAAACCAAACACCGCATGTTCTCACTCATAGGTGGGAACTGAACAATGAGATCACTTGGACTCGGGAGGGGGAACATCACACACCAGGCCCTATCATGGGGAGGGGGGAGGGGGGAGGGATTGCATTGGGAGTTATACCTGATGTAAATGACGGGTTGATGGGTGCTGACGAGTTGATGGGTGCAGCACAGCAACATGGCACAAGTATACATATGTAACAAACCTGCACGTTATGCACATGTACCCTAGAACTTAAAGTATAATAATAATAAAAAATTAAAATTAAAATTAAAAAAAAGAAGAACTGAAAGGAAAACAACACAAACAGCAAACATGGGAACATGTTGTGAAGAGCTTTCCAAAACTTTTCTTCTCTTTTCTCTTGGTAGATTTGGGGAGGCTGTCTTCGTTTCTTCCTTCGGCAATTGTCCTGGTTACACAAAGATGATAAACTGGGGAAACTTTCGTCTTTTTAATTCAAATGCTATTTTTCATTAAATTGTCACTGATGGAGATTGACAAAGGGCTTAGGCTGTTCTTGACCCTATGTTCTGTAGGCTTTGGCTAAATGTGCTGCAAAAGCTTGCCTGCCATGTGATTACATGAGAACAATTCATTCTTTCCTTCCTCAAAACTGGAGAAAGCTCAACTTTCCATCTGGATTCCAAACAGTTGTCAAAAATTCACTCTTCAATTCTCTTGTTTTTGTCTGCAGGAAAATGATGGGAAGTATTGATATTAAAAACACAATCTGAACCCAACCCAGAAAACCTTTTCGCAAAGGTACAAGAGAAATAAAAGTTTTATTATTGAATAAGCATTAGCACAAAAAGTGATGCACGCCACAGGCAATCTGCTGAAGAGATTGCAGAGGCAGAAAGAAATCCCACTGTTTTATACAGCCAAGTAGATACAACTATTCCATTTATGTTCTCAAGATAAACTTGCTAATTTTCTGCTATGTTTATAACTGCAGGTAGGTTTTGTGATTTGGAGTCAGTTGACAACTGAAGTTAGGTCTATCTTCTTTCAGAAAAACTGAGACAGGGCATTTTCCCTGATGATTACATTTCGAAGAGATGGCTCTCATGTCTTTGAAGAAACATTTCTGAGTTGTAAGATTGGCAAGAACTTTATTTAACATTTGCCTTATAATAGGCATTTGGGATCCTTTTGAGGCCAATTTTGCTAGGTTAAAGAGTAGGTCCCTTAGACATATTCCAGAATTGGGTGCTGGCTCAAACATGTGACCTTTCTACCTTGCCAGAAGTTCAAAATTTTAGTGCTCTCACAGAGTTCTTACTGCAAGTATCCCAGCCAGTCACACACAATCCCTTTTAGAACCATTTCTAGAAAGTATATTGAAAAGCAATATTTGCTTAATTTGCTGAAATAAAGATGACAAAATATCTTTCCTTATCATTTCTCTCCTCCGACTTAGGAGAGTAATCTGAGGACAGTTTCTCCCAGGAAGTTTCCTTCTTCCAACTATACAGGACTAAACAAATAAACAGGACTCTGAATCTCAGCTGGGATCCCTGAGTGCTTGGACTTTCGAGGATGAAGATCTGGATCTGAATCTTGACTCTTCCCTCACCATTAGAATAATTAGTATGTTGGGGCTTCACTTGTAGGAGGATAATAATTGTTCTGCCCCTCACATGTTTTCCATCTTTGCCCAGAAAATTTCTATTCTTTGTACAGGTTTCCGCTGAATGCTTTCTTTTATAATACTTTATGCTTCATTTTAAGCTCATTGTGCCTATAGCTGTTAACTTGCCTGTCTTGCCATACTGTTAAGACAGAGGACTTATTTATTGCTTATTTTGGGGGGCTGCTTATAAGTGGGATTTAAAGAACTTGTGAAAGCTTGAATGAATCTGACTGTGTGGTCATAAGATGGAATATTATACTCAAGTAAAGTTCCTGGCACACATGGTGCCTCCTCTGCCTTTCTTTGGAGCTAAGACCCTTTGAGCTGTGCTTCTTTCTTCTACAAAAACATCTTTGAGCATTTCCTTATCCTCCACTGGTGCTCTTATTCCTTAGATTACGAATACCCTAAGATGAAGTAGCTTCTTCCACAACATTCATTATTGATTCAAATGCCATTTGCAGCCAGGAAATTAGCCTCTCCTCTTCCAGACGGTTTTCTTTCAGCCAGGAGCTTGAATAAATAAGTTTTCCTGCTTATTCATCTATTAACAAAACAGTCAAATTAATATCTTATTCCAGGAACATTTCATTTAGTCAAAATATTAAGTTAGTTTGGAAAAGGAGAAAAAAGCACCAGGAGAGAGAGTTTGGGTAAGTTCTTTTCTCAGCCTGCAAAGTTTCCCTGGATGGGATCATTCCATATCAGTGGCTTGCTGGGGCAGTGGAGAGGAAGGCTCAATGAGGTGATGCTGACCCTTGCAAGGCTCAAGAGAACCATATTTCCACCATGAGATTTGCTGTTTGGAAATACAGTTACTGATCATTCTGATATTGTGACCACTGTTTGCTCGCTTCCTCCTGAACTACTGGTAAGTGCACACTTACTTTAAACATTAGTAGGAATATTTAAGAGGTTTCTGGTCCCACAGGATGTTCAAGGCTTCAAAGGAACAGATGAACATTTGCATAATCTTCCATGTAGAAGACAGCAGTCAGAGTTAATTTTTAATTTATTTCCATCCAGAGAAAGTATCTCCTGGTAACTCTTGATTAAGCAGACAACGAGGTTCAGTAAAGTCATTTAGAAGTTTGGGGAAAAAAAAAAATCCAAACTTTATGATGATAAAGGGAAAGTAAACATCCAAGAAAGGAACTTTTTTAAAAAATTCCAAACTTAGGTGAGTGAATGGTATAGAAATTGAAGGTTTGCATTGTAGACATCACCAAACAGTGCATTTGAATTTGTGGGGTTGTCTCTCCTACTGTGGTATAACCCATTCTACAGCTCATTAAACTAAAAAATGCCAGAATAGGTCTTTAATTACTTGAGAAGATATTGCTGGTGATTTTTCCTATCTCTAGTTATAGAAATTCTTTCATATTTTAAAAAATAGAATAAATGAATCATAAGACTATTCCACAATTTGGGCTGCTGTGTCTGTGCAAATGACTATTTTGGAGAAGAGCTATTAAACTCTAGCGTTTTTCTTTCTTTTTAAAATATTTTTCGTGTGTATATTTGAGATTTACCAACATGATGTTACAGGATACCTATAGTCAAATGGTTACTATAGGGAAGGAAATTAACATATCCATCATCTCACATAGTTACTTTTTGTTGTGGCAAGGACAGCTAAAATCTACTTATTTAACAACAATTCCTGATATGATGTGATTTTTATTAGCCCTCTTCCTCATGTTATACATTAAATGGCTACACTCGTTCATCCATACAGAGATAGCAAATAAAATGGTAGTTACCAGGGGTGAGGAAGTGAGTGGACAGGAAATGGGAAGATGTAGTTCAAAGGATATCATAGCTTTTATCCTAGAAAATTTCAATCTCCTGTTATCTCACTCCCTATAGAAGAATAAGCCTTGTCAACAGGACCATGCAAATATTAACAACTAATATTTGCAGAATGTTTTATCATTTAGAATATATATTTATATGTTATCTTTTCTAGCCCTCTCAGCACTGTAAGAAATATATTATTACATACTGAGGGATTAATAACAGTAATAATAATAATAGTGAGAAGAAAATAAGATAATAATTTGCCCAAAATCACATACCTGTGGGGAGAGCTGGGCTATAAACCCCTTCTTAATGTTCTTTCCATTGTGTGTATGTTTTTTAGAGTTAAGGACAAATGGATGAGACCAATCCAATGCGAAAACTTTCAGAATTCTGAATTTCAGAGTTGTGAGGAAATTTAGAGATCACCTATCCAAACTCTCTTAGAAAGCTGAAGATGAAAGTAATTGCTACATCCGCATAGACTGTTAATGAAATAGGCTGACCTTTAAGCAAAAAGTTCGGTCATCTGATTTCCTGTTGTTTCTTAATATACCAATTCTCCTGCTTCAAATTTATGTGCATAGTAACATGTGGTGCATCTGTATGTGTTTAATATTTATTCTTAATCTTGCAGTTTTACTTCTCCATCAGGAATATTCTAGGGAGCCAAAAGGACATTTCCCAATAGAAGAGAAAACCTAGAAAATTTGCACCTTACCTACTTAGAATGCTACAAACTTAAGTTTTATATTGATACAGACATTATTTTCCTATTTTGGCTAAAAAAATGAGGTGTCTGGGTTCTCAATACATTATACAAACACTTTTCTCCTCCATCTTTGTTCCTGCTGCATCCCTTCTCAACTTTTTAACTTTTATTCTCCTGATGCTTTCAGTGTTTTCACGTAAATTATGCTGAGTGTCAGATGTGGGTCAGTGGATATTATTGTAAAAATAATATCTATATGAAAACTCTAATTTGTGGGGTAAACAAATAATGAAATGCTCTCATTTTTTTTTTTTTTTTTTTTTTTTTTTGATGGTTGGGTCAGCTTGAATCCACTCCAATACTTTCCCTGACCTTTTCCTAGCCAAGTGAATCCATAAATTAGACAAGGGGGGAACACTGATTTATTGGAGTGTATATGCTTGAACATCAGTTTGAGTTTAGAAGGTGTTGCTGCCCGTACTGTCACAAAACACGCTGTATAAATTATTAAGCTGGGTCCTGCAGAGCTTTGAAAGAGGTATAAGATGAGGCAGTGGTTTCTCCTAAAGGCTGTGGACCCTTGAGGTGCTGAAGAGTTGTACAAATCCTTAACATTTCCACAGACTGAAAAAAACAGTAGCCACACATTATAGAATGAACTCAAAATACATGCCTGCAGCTTTCCCCTACCCCATATTTCTCGGGTAAGAATTCTTATATTTCAGGCAGTTGCTAACCCTGGGCCTCTGTGGTGCTGGTCAGAAAAGTGGGTAGATCTATAGTCTGGAAGGCAGCAATTCAGAGGATGGCTGGAGGAAGGGAGAGAGACAGTAACAGTGATACGGGGACAAGGAGAGAAACAGAAACAGCACCTCAAGCTGAGTCTGGAGAAACTCCAGGAGAGTTTACACAAGACTATAGAGTTAAGACCACAGCAGGATATGAGGACGTGAGCAGAGTATGTTTTCCTCGGTGTGGAAAAAACTGAGGGGAATTTTAAGAAAGGTTTGCTGAGTGTTATTAATGACTTCTTTGACTCCACTTATGGAGATTTAATATAATATTCAAATTGTTTACAACAGATTTGGCTTTTTCCAGATATAATACTTATGTTTTGAATCTGGCATTGTTCTTAGATGGGCCACTAAATATACAGGTGATGAAACACCCAATGAGTTTTCAAAAGTATGTAGTTTTGTAATGAATAAAATAAAATCCATGTAAAAGTGGTATTAAAATCATCACAGTTTTACATTATTATGTATCTGCTAAATCAATATATAATGTATTTCTATCATGAGGAAAACTCAACAGTTTTTATTTTAAAAAATCTTTTTAAATTTTTATTTTAAGTTCTGGGGTACATGTGCAGGATGTGCAGGTTTGTTACCTAGGTAAATGTGTGCCATGGTGGTTTGCTGCACCTATCAATCCATCACCTAGGTATTAAGCCCACCATACATTTGCTATTTTTCCTAATGCTCTCCCTCCCTCCATCGCAACCTCCAACAGGCCCCAGTGTGTGTTGTTCCCCTTCCTGTGTCCATGTGTTCTCATTGCTCAGCTCGCACTTACAAGTTAGAACATGTGGTGGTTGGTTTTCTATTCCTGCATTAGTTTGCTGAGGATAATGGCTTTCAGCTTCATTTATGTCCCTGCAAAGGACATGATCTCATTCCTTTTTATGGCTACATAGTATTATATGGTGTATATGTAACACATTTTCTTTATTCAGTCTATCATTGATGGGCATTTGGGTGGATTCCATGTCTTTGCTATTGTCTTTGCTGCTATGAGCGTACATGTGCATGTATCTTTGTAATAGAATGATTTATATTCCTTTGGGCATATATATACCCAGTAGTGGGATTGCTGGGTCAAATGGTATTTCTGGTTCTAGATCTTTGAGGACTCACTACACTGTCTTCCACAATGGTTGAAATAATTTACATTCCCACTAACAGTGTGAAAGTGTTCTTATTTCTTTGCAACTTTGCCAGCATCTGTTGCTTCTTGACTTTTTAATAATTGCCATTTTGACTGGCATGAGATGGTATCTCATTGTGGCTTTGGTTTGCATTTCTCTAACGATCATTAATGTTGAGCTTTTTTTCGTACGTTTGTTGGCCGTGTGAATGTCTTCTTTTGAGAAGTGTTTGTTTATGTCCTTAGCCCACTTTTTAAGGGGCTCGTTTGTTTCTTTCTTGTGAATTTGTTTAAGTTCTTTGTAGATTCTGGATATCAGACCTTTGTCAGATGGATAGATTGCAGAATTTTTCTCCTGTTCTGTAGGTTACCTACAGGGTGGCGGAAAATGATGAAGTTTTTTTTTGTTTTTTTTTTCTGTGCAGAGGTTTTTCTTTATGTTTGAAAAGAGTCCTCATACTCAAAAAGGCCTAAAAGCAACTGTGATAATGACTATGAAAAAAGTCTATAAATCTTCAAAGCCCTGTGTAAATGCAAAGGCTTCTTACTATCAGTAAGAAGCTATCATAATGGGAGGCTTGCTTAGAGTAAATTCAAGTGACAGGACCTGTACTTTAGAAAAGTGGTCTCGTTCATCCTCGACAGCATACAATAATTATGGAATGGGAATAGAGTCCTAAGGAAGGAAAGAATCTTTCTGTGAGAGGTGGTCAGGGCTGCCTTCGGAGAGGACATGAGCATGGAGTTTGGTCTTCGAGTATATGGTAGACAGAGTGGGGCAGTCTAGGAAGACAGGTGTGAGCAAAGGTGGAGACATTTACACAGTAGGAGCATCATTATTGCCATTTGGGTTACTTGTGCCTGAATAAAGGTGCAACATCCTCAGCAGAATTGATTGTCATAAGGAGACCAATGTGGGTCTTTGCTTCTGAAAACCTGCAGCTCTCAGAAGTATAGCCTGGAGTTTGGTGAGGATTGGAACAACTGGAACTCATTCACTTCTTGGAGAAGGTGCGAGTTGGTGAAACCACTGAAGCACTCATTTGGTCATATCTAGTAAAGTGTAAAATATTCAGGTCTTGTGCTGTGTAATTCCACCCCACCTTTTCAAGAGGACACGTATAAAAATGTTTGTTGTATTGATGGTAATACTGAAAAGCTGGAAACAATTACATTGTCCATCAACAGGGAGACAAATATGTAAATTGCATTATCCTTTTTCAATGGAATATATACAGCAGTTAATGCACAGAAGTTACTCATCAACATGGTTAATTAAATTTCAGAAACACAGTGCGTAATAAAAAAAGCAAATGCAAAATGACATATACAATATGAGGCTACTTCTGTAAAGTTTGAAAGTGTGGAAACAGGGCAACATTGTTTATAGAGGTAAACCTAGAAAGCCAGGGTCTAAAAGCATGCAAGTGCTTGAAACACAGGAACTTCTCCAGGGACAGAGTAGGATTGAGATCAGGAAGGAGTACCAAAAAAAACTACTTTATTCTTAAAAAAAAATCTACTGCATAAACCAAATCCATTTGATATATGGATTCTCTATACATTTGTGTATTGTTTAAATAATTTGCAATACAAAATTAGAAAGTAAATAATATCAAATAATTATTAAAAATAAGTGGTCCTTTGTTTCTCAGTTTCACACATCTTTATTTCTATTCCCTAGAGGCAACTGTGCTGAAATTCTTTTGGTATTTGTGTCCATATTTTTAAATAACATGCTTTTACTGCTATTTTTTTCTTTATAAATTTAGATATTATCTATTGTCTTCCTAACTTTAGCCCCCAAGAGCAGCCTCCCACCCCATGTCTGCTCTCTCCATCCTTTTAAAATAGATCTCGCAATTTGGGATTAAATAAATATTGTGTTTGCTTTATTATGACCATATAAATATATTTTATGGCTGAGTCCAGTACTATTTCTTGTGGAATACTATCTTTTTTATTTCCCTATTTTTTTATTTTCTCTGTAGTTACTCATTGTATTATGTTTTCATTTACTGATTTTCTATATACCTATTGGTAATTTTCTCAGGTTTATAGAATACCTGTTCAGAATTTTTAAAAAAATGCTCTGACAGACAAAATAATCAGTTTCTTTATTTCCCTGGAGACCCCCTCCTGCAAATCTATATCTTCCTGCTCTCATACAAATTACTGCCTCTTTAAGTCTGGTTTGTACTTCTCTTACGGGGGCCTTCCTCTGCCAAAAGTTTGTGTTAGTACTTTTGTTTCCTGGATTCTCTGCCTTCCTTCTTCTATAATTATGCTCCTGATTTGGTAGAACAAATCTTTAATAGCTTCCTGAGAAAAGATACTTTGGAAGTGAAGTTGCTGAGATTTTACTCATTTGATTGATGGGTTGGCTGGATAGAGAATTCTAGTGGGAAATCATTTTCCTTTGAGTTTTTGAACTCATAGCTCAATAATATTAAAGTTTCCATGTTTATTGCTGAAATATTTGTTGCAATTTTGATTTCTGATTTGTATCAGTATGAATTGTTTTTCCCTTCTGAAAGTTTTTAGGATCTGTTCCTTAGCCTTGGAGCTCTGAGCTTTCCTAGTGATGTGAGTTGATGGGAACACTTTTCCTTTATGTGTCGGGTCCTTTGAAACTCCTTCTGTTGTAGACAAGGGAAACTTTCTTGTATTAATTTTTTTTTTGATAATTTTTTTTCCTCATTTTTCTTTCCTTACTTTCTGGAACTCCTATTGTTTGGATATTGGACACCCTAGATAAATGTTCTGATTTTCTTAACTTTTTTTCTATTGTATATTACTTCTAATTTTCTCTTCCAGGAGATTGCCTAAATTTTAATCTTCCAATACTTTTGTTGAATTGTGATTTCTGATCTTATTATTATCATTTTATTTCCATGAGGTGCCTTTTGTTCTCTGACAATTGTGATATCTTTTCCTTGAGGTAAAAGATGTAGTGTCTTATTTTATGTCTCTGAGGAAAGTAATTTTTTCCATTCTTCTCATATTATCTTCTTTTCCTATGACTTCGGTATATTTTTCTTTTTTTCCCTTTAATTTTCATTTTAATGACTGCTGGTATCAGTGTTAATGTTTCTATTTTAGAGTGAGTTGCTCAAAGGCTAACAGTTCTCTGATGGAAGACTTGTTAACCAGTAGGCTTCACAAATGCAATGGTTGGATAGCAAAGCAGCCATCTCAGTTGGAGGTCCCCAAATATAAGTCTCTAGAGATCTTTTCCTTGGGATTGCACAGTTTCTGCACTGTCTTGCTTAGATGATATAGTCTGGTTTCAAACACTCTGGGATGAGGACATTGGAGGGAGCGGTGTGTGGACTCTCATTTAAGCCTGTGTTTCAGTTGATTGCTTCTTGCTTATGCCTGCAAGTCGAGTCACTGTGGAACAGTTTCTCTGGACCCTGAGACCTGTTCCCCTTCTTGGTCTGGGATACTTATGTGCCTAGCTGAGTAAAGGTAAGAAGGGGTCCTGTGTGTCTTGTTTTCAGGTTTATGCCCTACCACAGGCCTTCATTGGGATTTCCAGGGGGAATAGAGATCAATTCACATGTTGAATAGTAGATGTGAGTAGGGGTAGAGCAAGTTACCTAACCTCTCTTTTCCTCACTTTCCTCATCTGCAGGATAGGAATAATAATGGTACCTGCCTCATAGAGTTATTGTGAGCATTATATGAGTTATTATGTGTAAAGTGCTTACAATGGTGTTAGAATATGGGGAGTTCTCAATAAAATATGGGGAGTTCTCAGTAAGTATTCCCCATTGTTATTTATTAATATTACTGTTCAAAATGCCAACAACTTTCTACTTGGCTTTGTGTACCTCTTGTTTATATATATATATATATATATATATATATACACACACACACACACCTTGGATCAGAGCATTGAGCAAGAAACTAGAACCATGTAAGATACAGAGTAGGTTCTCAATAAATGTTTCCTAATTTCTAATGTGTCCTTATTTTCTTTCCCCAATTAGATTCCAAGTACCTCTGTATACCCTGAGGGTCTGATTTAGTGCTTATACATACTAGCTATTCCCACAAGTATATGGACTGAACCAAACTGAATTTGTAGTGGGACCTCTTAGAAAACAGAGATACACTACAAATCTTAATTTAAATGTCAGTAAATTGAGTTAAAATATATAATTACTGAACAAAATATTTTTAGCAGTGTTTCTTCAAAATAAAAATAGTTTGAAGGATCTTTTCTTTTTATTACACTTTTTCCCTTCTATGAATACCATAAAAGAGTTCGGTGAGCAAATATTGCATCGTGTATGCTGTGGTTCTTCAGGTTTCATGCATTTCTATGAATTTGTTTTAGTGGTGCCTGCTCATCAGGATGCTGAATTTTCTTTCTTATATTTAACCTCCCTAGCAAATTTGAATCTGTGACAATGTCACAATGTTTAAGTTTTCTCTATTTGAGATATTAAGTGATAATTAATTCTTCACTTATTCTTAGGAAATGGATACTGTTTTCAATCCTGGCTCAGTACCTAGAAAGATAGTTATTTTGTTTTGAGTGTTCTGTAGACTAAGCCATATAGGTATGCATGTAGAACTCAGCATTGGCAGGTAGGTTGATGCAGCCCAGGGGCAAGGTAGATCCTACTTTGAAGACTCCCACCGGGAACCCTGTGACATAAGATTAGACAGCTCAAGGATATGGGCTCTGTATTCTCAAGAACCCACAAAGGAATGGAATCTGAGACTGTGTGCCAGTGCCATGTGGGGATTTCCATAGGGGAATCAGGGGAAATCCCGGACTGAACACCATGCACTATTTGCCTTTTGCTTCCTCGTCCCAATGTATGTAAAACATAAATCAAGAAATATAATTATATTTCTCTAGTCAATTTCAAAAGATTTGGACAAACTTGCACAACCTTTCTCCCTTCAGCCACCTGTTATCCTGTGGAACTGTATTTGGAGGTTATTTTAAATTACTTTAGGACATAATGTTCTTGTCTTGACTGCTTTTCATGTCAAGTAAGGTTCAGGGCAGCTCAACTGATACTGCAAGGGCTCATATTTGGGAGATAATTAAATATTCTAGAGGCCAACTTTATTCAAATATCTCAATCCAGTCCTTATCCCACCATCACTTGAAAGTTTTACCAAGCTATGTGTGCTCTACTTTGTGGACACTGTTTCTGCTCTTACATCTGCCTGAGCAAATTGTCTGCATGAAATGAGAAGCCAAGCCATCCTAGATAATTTTGGAATATACCTTTACGTGAACCCCCCTTTCTTCTACTCTAAGAGTACCTTTTGGCATGGAGCAAATAAATCTTGAAATTATTTAAAACATTGACCATTAGACTATTTGGTCTAGGCAAGCACATTTTTAGTTTAGTAAAATAACTTGGGCTGATTTTACATTAGAGGAGCTTAATTCTTCTCACAAGTCCATAACTCTTACCCACCCTGAATCATAAGACACTAGAAATACTTCTTTCTTTGCCTTTGAGTTTCTGGAACCAATCTTGACTTTAGGACATGGTATCTGCTTTGTAGAGAGCTGGCAAAGAGTTAATGTGCTTGTAATTCCCTGGGCCTTTCCCTGGGTACTTGGTTGGCAACTTTAAGAAAGTAAACTAAAAACCTGAGCAACAAGGCTAAATGGACGAACTCACAAAGTTATAAATATTTATAGGTGTTGGTGGTTATGCAAATGTTTAACACATACTTTTTTCTACAACAGACATAAACAATAAGTCATGCCACTTCTAAAAAGCCATGCTTCCATATGACACTAACAATGGGGTGGAGATGGCTCACAAGAAGACACTTCTATCCATCATGAAGGCAACTGACTATAAGTGGCAGAGCTCATATGCCCAAAGGGAAGGCTGGCCTACTTTATTTTTGCTGAGAGTAAAAGATTATTACCTTTTGCAGATGCAAGTTTGAAGGGAGTAATAGACCTAGTTATGGAGGCAGAGGCAACATTTCCCAACCTCAGTAAAGGACAAAGCCAAATGTACCCTCATTTATTTTCTGACTTTGCTTTCTCCAGAGACTAGATGTCCTTAAAATTACAAACTAACTTAATAGTCTTAAAGGAAGGTAAGAATTATGGGTATGCGAGACTTACATATATTTTCTTATCATCTAAAGGAGTTGAGCACTCCATGTTAAATATAAACTACTAAAAAATAAGAGAATTATCCAACCAATATAATGTCTAAGGAGGAATATCCACAGCATTTCCGATTAAAATTGAGGTCTGTGCAACCAATTTATAGGTCTGCAATATTTCAGAGTCCCTTTCAATGCTAAGTAATTCCCCACTCTCTAGAATGTCTGAACTTTCTTCTTCTTTACCATATTTTCAGTAAGAAGTACTTTATTCTTCGTGCTTCAAAAAATCACTGATGGTTACGAAAAAAAAGACATTCTTTGGATTTCTGTTGATGAGAAGTTTGCTCTGTAACTCAAGGAAAGGCAAGCCACATTGTTCTTCCTCTGAAAAGGTTTTTTAATGCTAATGTCCAAAGATTACTCAGTGATTTCATGGGCACTCCAAGCACTAGAAGCATATGCACATCCGTTCAATATCCCTGATCAATGTGACACTTGAATTAAGCTAATTTATTCAGTGCAAACTTGACCTTGAATTATAGAGTAATATTTTAAAGTTGTGTTAAGGAACTTTACCTACTAGGAAGAATTCTAATTAGTGTATGATGAGAAAAGGCACTTAATTTGGCTCATTGACTTGTCATTGTTCAGAAAATGATGACATTGTTTGGAAATCACAAAGGGTTTCACACTAAATAATCATTTGAATAAATGGATAACCAGGTAACTTTGCAGTGGCAGTAAGTGAGGGCTGAAATTGCTAGTTGTCTTGCTCATCCATGAATGAAATTAAACAATGTTGAAGATTTAAATGCACCCTATACTTGAAAGCATATCTTTGATAGAAGTCCAAATGTTTTCAATTTTTTTTTCCTCTGTCATTTTCTGGACATTTGCATGCAATAAGCAGCTATTTAAAAAGAAGTCCAGTAGTCTCACTGTTAATTTTCATCCATCCATCTATACATTCAAAAACATTTATTTAGAGTCTACCAGTGGCTTACTGGGGTTTGGTGTTTGAAACACAGAAGTTAATAGGGCATACTTCTGTTTTCTAGAGGCTTTTAGACCAACATATAAACAGGAAATTAAAATGTAGTGTTGCAACTGGGATAATAGGTAAGCCAGAGTTCTGTGGTCATCTCAGTGCATCCCAAATGAGGTAAAGTAGTGTATCTAAAGTTATTATAAATATCTCATTTATTGCGTTTTTTATAATTGTAAAGCTATGCTTATTATAGAATATAATGTAAGTATAAGAACACATTGGTGCTATTGTAACTGTAGATAACTTACATAAATTCAATCATCTTTTTTTTATTTTTATTTTTTTGAGACGGAGTCTCCCTCTGTCGCCCAGGCTGCAGTGCAGTGGCCGGATCTCGGCTCACTGCAAGCTCCGCCTCCCGGGTTTGCGCCATTCTCCTGCCTCAGCCTCCCGAGTAGCTGGGACTACAGGAGCCCGCCACCGCACCCGGCTAGTTTTTTGTATTTTTTAGTAGAGACGGGGTTTCACCGGGTTAGCCAGGATGGTCTCGATCTCATGACCTCGTGATCTGCCCGTCTCGGCCTCCCAAAGTGCTGGGATTACAGGTTTGAGCCACCGCGCCTGGCCAACCATCTATTTTTAACTTTCCTTTTAGTCCTCACAGATATTTTCTTTGACTTCTAATCTAAGGAGAGAGAAGAAAGACCCTCTTCAAAGAGTCCCACTCACAACACTCATGACTCTTCTTCAGAGTTCTTGTTACTAAGACAATTCCACATTAGTCTATGAGCTTATTTGATTAATGTTTTTACCCACACTATGTTATAAACTCTTATCAGGTCAGGGACCTAGTCTCTTTTTAATTCATTTTTGCATCCAGAGCACCTTGCAGAGTGCTCTTCTAACAGCAGATATTTAGTAAATGTTTGTTGGATGGATGGATGGATGGATGGATGGATGGAATGAAAGGATGAATAAGGAAAACTGGAATACTAGGAGGTAGAACTCTCTTGCAGAAATGATGTGGCCTGGATAGGGAAGGGCACTGGGGCTACAGAAATAAGAGATAGGAAAGTAAGGCAGGACTTGCTTTTGATGAAGTTTGTGAAGTGAGGGAGAAAAAGGCGACATGAATGACACCCAGATATATGGTCTCAAGAACAGTAATGCCTTTCCTTGAGATGGACTGATAAATTGTATCCTAGTACAATAAAAGGACTTACAGAGGTAAACAGCAATGGTCAGTAACTGGCAAGAAATGAAAGAGAGTGAGAAAGGCTCTAAAACATGGGGATCAGATGTATTCCAAAGAGCCTTCAGGAGAATTACTAAGAAACTTTGCACCTTGATTTAGTGAGGCATTTAGCAAATCCATTTCTGTTAGTTTTCTATGATGGTTATAACAAATTTCCAGAAACGTAGTGGTTTAAACAACAACTCTTTCCAAAGTTCTAGAGGCTAGAAGTCGGAAATCAAGGTGTTGGCAGGACTACACTCACTCTGATGGCTCTAAGAAAGAATACTTCCTTACCTCTTCCCGCTCCTGATGCCTCCTGGTATTCGTTGACCATGGCAGAATAATTCCAGTCTTTGCTTCTATCTTTATGTACAGATAATCTTTGACTTACAATGAAATTACTTTAAAATAATCCCATTACAAATGGAAAATATTGTCAGTAAAAATGCCTTTTATATACTTAACCTACTGAATATCATAGCTTAGTCTTGCCTACCTTAAATGTGCTGAGAGTACTTACAGTAGCCTACAGTTGGGTAATCTGTCAAAAACCTGTATTATAATAAAGTATTGAATGTTTCATGTAATTTATTGAATACTGTTCTGAAAGTGAAAAACAGAGTGGTTGTATGGGTACTACAGTTTCCACTGAATGTGTATTGCTTTTGCATCACTGTAAAGTTGAAAACTCGTTAAGTTGAACCATTGTAAGTCGGAGACCATCTGTAAAATCTCCTTTTATTGCTGTGTCGTTGTCTTATAAGGACACCAGTAATTGGATTTTGTGTCAATCCCAATTCAGTATGACTTTATTTTAACATAATTACATCTGCAAATACCCTATTTCCAAATAAGGTCACATTCAGAGGTTTTGGATGGAAATGAATTTTTGGGGGGGTCCTTGTTGAACTCGCTATACTATTTACCATATTCTTGTGAACAAGATGGAAAAATATGAGCTGAATGAAAAGCTTTACCAAAAGTTTTGACTGATGGATGTGTGTAGGCTTTCTTTTAGTGAAATTTTGAAGAGCCTTTGGACCACTATTATACGTGTTTCATCTATGACTTGGATGTGGAGAAATAATTTGTATGGCAGAAAGTAAGAAAACCCCTTTAGAGTCCTGACTCAACCACTTACTGGCTATGTGGCTTGAGCAAGACACACATCCATGTTTCAGACTAGGTAATTCTAAATCTCTGGGTTCAAATACCAAGTGATTCTGACTTAGATGTAACACACTTCCTTTTAACTACATAGTTGAATTAATAAACAGGATAAGTTGTGAGGGGCCAAAAATGAAGAGGAAAGTGCATAGAGGTTTAACACGTGAACCTAGGAGGCCAAGATATGAATGACTGGGGATTGAGTGAAACAGGCATCAGGCTTGGTAACTGGAGGGCTTGGAGACACAAGATGAGGTACTGTGAGGCAGAGCATTGGAACTGAGTCCTCTCCCTAGCTACACACATCTCAGGCCATCAGAGCTACTACATCTTAAGTAAAGAGATGGATCAAAAAAATCTCCCAACAAGGAAGCTGGTCTCATACCCTTAGGGAGCCCACTCCCTTATACATATCAATCAGCCACCACAGGACAGAGTGTAGCATGCAGGATTCAGCATGGCTCAATGCTGGACTAGACTTGTGACTTTTCTCACCTAAGTCTCTGGTAAGAAAGAAGCCTCCCTTTGAATTCACAATAATGACCCTTAATCTTTTATGGATTTGGCATGATCTGAGAGATTGACACAAAAATGGTGAGTGATTTCTCTGAGGTACCTAGAAGAAGCAATGTAAAAACCATTCTGGAGTGACACTATTTCAATACAGGCTATAAAAAAGAATCTGATATAAAGTCTTAGTGAAAATGAATTCATAATAAAAAATGTAAAGCTCCCCCAAAAGCAATCTACTATGAACAAGAATTAACAGGTAAACATACACATACAAATGGCAGTGTTAGATTCCTAAACCCGTTAGATAATGACACAATGCAATGGAAGCTATAAAATATGTATTTTATAAATAGTGTTTTTATTTAAAAACAACATCAGATTTACAGAAAAATTGTAACTATAGTACAGAGAGTTTAAACCCACACACAGTTTCCTTTATTATTAACAATTTGTTATAATTAATGAACCAATCTTTATATATTATTACTATTAGCATTATAAAGTAAAGTTGATACTTGTTCAGATTCTCTGTTTTTACCTAATGTCTTTTTGTGTTCCAGGATCCCACCCAAGATACCACATTACATTTAGTTGTCATATCTCCTTAAGCTCCTCTTGGCTGTGACAGTTTCTCAGACTTTCCTTGGTTTTCATGACCTTGACAGTTTTTTAGATATACTGGTCAGGTATTTTATAGAATGTCCCTAAGATTTGTTGGATGTTTGTCTCATGATTAGACTGGGCTCATGTTTCTGGGGAGAACACTACAGAGGTAAAGTACACTTTCATCACATCATACCAGGGGCACGTATTATCAACATCACTTATTAGTATCAACATTGCCCTTAATCACTGGGCTGAAGTAATATTTGTCAGATATCTACAACCTTATTCTTTTTTTTACCCTTTTCATACTGTACTCCCTGAAGCACATCTGTATGTACAGACTGCATTAAGGAGTGGAAAGGTATATTCCACTTCCCTAAGGACAGAGAATCTAAAAAAACGTTGAGTTCATCTGCATGGAAAAATATGCCTATTCTCCATTTATTTAATCATTTATTCATATCAGCAACAATACATGGATATTTAATTTATACTATAGATTACGAACCAGTACTGCTTTATTAATTTTGTTGCTGAAATTGTTCTAGCTTAGGCAGTCGAAAGCTTTTTCAGCTGGCTTCTGTGTCTTTCTCATGCCTTCATCATGCAGGGTTTTTTTTAATTTTTCTTAGCATATTTTTACTTTTTGGCATTGCAAGATACTCCAGGCTTATCTTGTACATTTTCTGCTCTAGTTCTAAAATCAATCATTTCTCCAAGGGGCCATGCTTCTTTCTATTGCAAATGGTATTAGAAACCAAGATCTTGGCACTAGGTATGCTCATTGCTGCATGGTTATTATTGTTTCTTGTTCTTTCAGCTGACAGAAAAGAAACATAAGTATCCACACTTACCCATGTATATAACACACATATAGATATTTACATATGTAACATCTGTATCTATATTAATTTACGCATGAGTTCATACTGATGTCTACAACTCTAGTCCATTACCATATAGATCGTTCTAGCCACCTCCCTTTGTTTATAAGTAACCTCCTTCTTCAACAATAAGAAACCTGGCTCCCACTATCCACCATCTTTAATCTTTCAATATATGGTGATATCAGAATTGTTAGCTATGGAAAACAACTTTATCAAATAAAGTACAGTGCTTACATAAGTTCTACTAAAATATATATTGTTAAGTGATTGCATAAATAAATGATATTAAAATATAATAAAAGAACCCATTGAGTGGGCTAAACTACATATTAAACTCAGATAAAGAGACAATTAGAATTTAAAAAACTGATCTCAGCAAATTTCCCAGAACACATCTATCAGAAAGAAATGGAAAATAAAAGATACATGACATCAAGGATAGACTAAGAAGGCGCAATGTTTGTTTAATAGGGATTTCAGAAATAGAATAAAGTGAGAATGGGAAAGAGGAAATATTTTAAATCATGGTAAAGACTTGGTCCAGAATATATAAAATAGATTAATTCTCAGAAAATAAAAGAAAAGTTTCCAAGCAAAAGTCATAGAAAGATATCCTCATCTTGATGTATATTGTAAAACTGAGAAATACTGACAAATCCTAAATGCAATCAGAGAAAGATGGATTACCTAAGAAAGGATTAAAATTTGTTTATCAGCCAACTTTTTCAACAGCAGCGTTAGAAATTAAGACTGCAAAAGATGTTCTATGTGCTGAGATAAATAACCGTAGCCTAAAACTCTACACTTTAAGTGCAAAGTCAAAATAAACACATTTTCAGATAAACACAAATGGAAGTAGTTTACCACTAATATATCCTCACCAGAAATGATTCTACAGAGTTTACTTCATGTGATAAATTTACAAAAATGCATACTTTTCCTCTGTTAGGAAGGAGAAAATTAAACCCAAAATGAAGAATTGTGAAGCAAAAATATTGACAAACATGGAAATTTATAAAATAAGCATTAACTGTTTAAACAACATTAATAATGAATAAAGTTAAGAATAAATAAGTAATAAAACATTAAACTACTGGATAACAATAGGATTTAAGGTGGAGAGTGATTGGGGTAAAGCATTCTAAGAATCTTAAATTTAGGAGAAGTGGATTTGATTTTTGTAAAGTTGAGAATACATGTTAAACAGAAAAATAATCTAACTTTCAAACAATGAGAGGACAAAATAGAGGAATAAAATAAATGTGATCAGGAGATGAATAAGAAAAACAGGAGATGAATAAGAAATAATAAGTAAAAAGGCACAAAATAAAAACCTAGAATTAACTCCAAGTACACAATGATAATACTATGATTAATCATATTTAAAATACCAGTTAAAAGACATGCAGACCTTTCAGCAGAATCCCTACAAGCCAGAAGAGATTGGGAGCCAATTTTCAACATTCTTAAAAGAACTTTTAACCTATAATTTCATATCTGGCCAAACTAAGCTTCACAAGTGAAGAAGAAATAAAATATTTTTCAGACAAGCAAATGCTAAAGGAATTTGTTATCTCCAGGCCTTGCAAGAGCTCCTGAAGTAAGCACTAAATGTGGAAAAGAAAAACCATTACCAGCCACTACAAAAAACACACTGAAATGTACAGATCAGTGACACTATGAAGCAAATACACAAACAAGTCTGCAAAATAACCAACTAGCATCATGATGTCAGGATCAAATTCACACATAACAATATTAACCTTAAATGTAAATGGGCTAAATGCCCCAATTAAAAGACACAGAGTGGCAAGGTGGATAAAGAGTCAAAATCCATTGGTGTGCTGTATTCAAGAGACATATCTCACGTGCAAGGACACACATGAGAGCAAAATAAAAGGATGAAGGAAATTTTACCAAACAAATTTAAAAGAGAAAAAGCAGGGGTTGTAATCCTAGTTTCTGACAAAATAGACTTGTTGGGAATAGGCCCCCCAAATCTGGCCATAAACTGGCCCCCAAACTGGCCATAAACAAAAGCTCTGCAGCGTTGTGACATGTTCATGATGGCCATGACGCCCACACTGGAAGGTTGTGGGTTTGCCAGAATGAGGGCAAGGAACACCTGGCCCACCCAGGGAGGAAAACTGCTTAAAGGCATTCTTAAACCACAAACAAAAGCATGAAGAATCTGTGCCTTAAGGACATGCTCCTGCTGCAGATAACTAGCCAAACCCATCCCTTTATTTCGACCCATCCCTTTGTTTCCCGTAAGGAATACTTTTAGTTATACTTTTAGTTAATCTATAGAAACAATGCTTATCACTGGCTTGCTGTCAATAAATATGTGGGTAAATCTATGTTCAAGGCTCTCAGCTCTGAAGGCTGTGAGACCCCTGATTTTCCACTCTACACCTCTATATTTCTGTGTGCATGTCTTTAATTCCTCTAGCACTGCTGGGTTAGGGTTTCCTTGACTGAGCTGGTCTTGGCAGACTTTAAATCAACAAAGATCAAAAAAGACAAGGAAGGGCATTACATATTGGTAAAGAGATCCATTCAACAAGAAGAGCTAAGTATCCTAAATATATATGCATCTAATACAGGAGCACCCAGATTCATAAAACAAGTTCTTAGTGACCTACAAAGAGACTTATACTCCCACACAATAATAGTGAGAGATTTTGACACCCCACTGTCAATATTAGATCATTGAGACAGGAAATTAATAAAGATATTCAGGACTTGAACTCAGTTCTGGACCAAGCTCAGAAGTAAATCAGTCCTCAGCAAATGCTAAAGAACTAAAATCATAACAGTTTCTCAGGCCACAGCACAATCAAATTGGAACTCAAGAGTAAGAAACTCACTCAAAATTATACAAATACATGGAAATTGATGAAAGTGACCCTGGGTAAATCATGAAATTAAGAGAGAAATAAGAAGTTCTTTGAAACCAGTGAAAACAAACAGGGTACCAGAAACTCTACGATGCAGCTAAAGTGGTGTTAAGTGGAAATTTGACAGCACTAAAATGCCCACATTAAAAAGCTAGGAAGATCTCAAATTGCATAAGAACTAGAGAACCAAGAGCAAGCAAACTCCAAAGCTAACAGAAGACAAGAAATAATCAAGATCAGAGCAGAACTGAAAGAGATAGAGGCACAGAAAACCTTTCAAATATCAATGAATCCAAGAGCTGGTTTCTTGAAAAAAAGTAATAAAAAAGACTGCTGGCTAGACTAATAAGAAAAGAAGAATCAAATAGACAAAAATGATCAAGGGGACATCACCACTGACTGCACAGAAATACAAACAACCATCAGAGAATACTTTAAACAGGTCTATGCAAAAATAAACTGGAAAATCTAGAAGAAATTAATCGATTCCTGGACACATACATCCCCCCAAGACTGAACCAGGAAGAAGTTAAATCCCTGAATAGACCAATGACAGCTTCTGAAATGGAGGCAGCAATAGATAGCCTACCAGCCAAAAAAAGCCCAGGACTAGATGGATTTACAGCTGAATTCTACCAGAAATACAAAGAGGAGCTGATACCATTTCTTCTGAAACTATTTCAAACAATTGAAAAGGAGGGACTCCTCCCTAACTATGAGGCCAGCATCTTGATACCAAAACCAAGCAGAGATACAACAACAAAAGAGAAAACTTGAGGCCAATACTCCTGATGAACATCAATGCAAAATTTCTCACTGGCAAACCAAATCCAGCTGCACATCAAAAAGTGTATATACCACTATCAAGTTGGCTTCATTCCCGGGATGCAAAGCTGGTTCAACATATGTAAATCAATAAATGTTATTCATCACATAAACAGAACCAAAGACAAAAAGCACATGATTATCTCAATAGATGCAGAAAAGGTCTTTGATGAAACTCAACATCCCTTCGTGTTAAAAACGCCTAACTAGGTATTGAAGCAACATACCTCAAAATAATAAGAGCCATCTATGACAAACCCACTGCCAATATCATACTGAATGGGCAAAAGCTAGAAGCAATCCCCTTGAAAACTGGCACAAGACGAGAATGTCCTCTCTCACCACTCCTATTGAACATAGTACTGGAAGTTCTGGTCAGGACAATCAGGCAAAAGAAAGAAATCAAAGGTATTCAAATAGGAAAGGAGGAAGTCAAATGTCTTTTTTTTGCAGATGATATGATTCTATATCTAGAAAACCTCAGCATCTCACTCCAAAAGCTTCTTAAGCTGATAAACAACTTCAGCAAAATGTCATGATACAAAATCAATGTGCAGAAGTCACAAGCACTCCTATACACTAATAGCAGGCAAGCAGAGAGCCAAATCATGAATGAACTCCCATTCACAATTGCTACAAAGAGAATAAAAAGAGTTAACAAGGGATGTGAGAGACCTCTTCGAGGAGAACTACAAAACTCTTCTTAAGGGAGCCAGGGAGGAAGGACACAAACAAATGAAAAATATTCTATGCTAATGGATAAGAAGAATCAATATCCATGAAAATGGCCATACTGCCCAAAGTAATTTATAGATTCAATGCTATTTTCATTAAACTTCCATTGACATTCATCACAGAATTAGAAAAAACAATTTTAAAATTCATATGGAACCAAAAAAGAGCCTGTATAGCCAAGACAATCCTAGGTAAAAAGAACAAAGTTGGAAGTATCACCCTACCAGTATTCAAATTATACTGTAAGGCTACAATAACCAAAACTGGTACAAAAGCAGACACACAGACCAATGGAACAGAATAGAGAACTCAGAAGTAAGGTTGCACATCTACAACCATCTGATCTTTGACAAACTTGACCAAAAAAAGCAATGGAGAAAGAATTCATTTTATTTTATTTTATTATTTTATTTATTTTATTTTATTTTATTTTTTTGTGAGGTAGTCTTGCTCTGTTGCCCAGGCTGGAATGCAGTAGTTCAATCCTGGTACACTGCAACTCTTGCCTCAGAGGTTGAAGCAATTCTCCTGCTTGAGTCTCCCAAGTAGCTGGGATTACTGGTGTCTGCCACTATGCCTGGCTATTTTTTGTCTTTTTAGTAGTGACAAGGTTTCACCATGTTGGCCAGGCTGGTCTCAAACTCCTGACTTCAGGTGATCTGCCCACCTTGGCCCCCCAAAGTGCTGGAATTACAGGTGTGAACCACCATGTCCAACCAGGCTTTAATAAATGGGCTGGGAGAACATTGGCTATCCATTTGCTGAAAATTGAAACTGGACCCCTTCCTCACACCTTACAAAATTAAGTCAAGATGGATTAAAGACTTAAATGTAAAACCAAAAACTAAAAAGAGCCTAGAAGAGGCCGGGTGTGATGTGGCTCAAGCCTGTAATCCCAGCACTTTGGGAGGCCGAGGCAGGTGGATCCATGAAGATCCAGAGATCGAGACCATCCTGGCTAACATGGGTGAAACCCCGTCTCTACTAAAAATACAAAAAAAAGTAGCGGAGGCCCGAGGGTGGGCTGAGCCTGTAGTCCAGCTACTCCGGGAGGCAGAGACAGGAGAATGGCCCGGGGAACCCTGGAGAAGCGGGCTGCAGTGAGAGCTGAGAGATCCGGCCACTGCCTCCAGCCAGACTACAGAGCAAAACTCGATCTCAAAAAAAACAAAAAAACCCTAGAAGAAAATCTAGGTACACACAAAGATTTCATGATGAAATCACCGAAAGCAATTGTGACAAAAGCAAAAATTGACAAACGGGATCTAATTAAAGAGCTTCTGCACAGCAAAAGAAACTAACATCAGAGTAAACAGGCAACCTACAGAGTAGGAGAAATATATTTGCAATTTATCCATCTGACAAAGTTCTAATACCTGGAATATACAAGGAACACAAATTTACAAGAAAAAAAAAACCCATTAAAAAGTGGGCAAAGGACATGAACAGACACTTCTCAAAAGAAGACATTCATGCAGCCAACAAACATGAAAAAAAGCTGAACATCACAGATCATTAGAGAAATGCAAATCAAAACCACAATGAGATACCATCTCACACCAGCCAGAATGGCCATTATTAAAAAGTCAAGAAACAACAGATGCTGGCGAGGTTGTGGAGAAACAGGAATGCTTTTACACTGTTGGTGGGAATGTAAATTAGTTCAACCATTGTGGAGGATGGTACGGTGATTCCTCAAAGACCTAGAACCAGAAATGCCATTTGACCCAGCAATCCCATCACTGGGTATATACCCAAAGGAATATAAATCATTCTATTACAAAGATACATGCATGCATATGTTCATTGCAGCACAATTCACAATTGCAAGGATATGGAGTCAACCCAAATCAGTGGTAGACTGGATAAACAAAATGTGGTATGTGGTACATATACACCATAGAATACTATGCAGTCACGAAAAGGGATGAGATAATGTCCTTTGCAGGGACATGGATGAAGCTGGAAGCCATTATCTTCAGAAAACTAATGCAAGAACAGAAAACCAAACACTGCATGTTCTCACTTATGAGTGGGAGCTGGACAATGAGATCACATGGACACAGGGAGGGGAACAACACACTGGGGACCTGTTTGGGGTGGGGTGTGGGAAGGGAGAGTATTAGGAAAAATAGCTAATGCATGCTGGGCTTAATACCTAGGTGACAGGTTGATAGGTACAGAAAACCACTGTGGCACACATCTACTTATGTAACAAACCTGCACATGTACCCTAAAACTAAAAATTAAAAAAAGACATAAATTATCAAAGTGAAATTAAAATACTGCCACATGCAGATTATAAGAGATTCATGTAATTATAATGACATAGAAAAAAATGTAAAGGATAGAAAATTATACTATACAAATACTATCCCAAATAAAGCTGATACAACTATATAAATATGAGACAAAATAGTGTTTACAGCAAAAAAAGAATATTCAGGATAAGGAGTGATAACATATCCCTTATCCTGTACATAAGGAACACATCACTGGGAAGATATAAACATTCCAATGTTATGTGTAGCTAATTAAAAAAAAGAGTTAAATTTAGTAAATACACTATAACATTGGTAGATTTTACTCATAATTTTTAATAACAGGTAACATTTATTGAGATTTTACTATAAGATGCATGGTTTTAGTTGCTTAATATGTATCAACACATTTAACTGTCATAACAACTTTATAGATAGATTTTATTATAATTGCCCCTTGTATGTATCAACTACTTTAAAATAAATAACAACTTTATACAATATATTATTATTTGCCTCACTTTGCAGATAAGAAAACTGAAGTATATGAGGGCTAAATAAATTGCTCAAGATCTCAGCTTGCATATGGTAGAACCGGCTTGAAATGCAGCAAGTCTATACTGTAAACTACTATAGAATAATGCTTCTCAGTAAAAAAAGAAAAAAGATAATAAGGTTAAGATTATACACATTTTGAGTAACACAGTCCATAGTTCGTTCTAATGAACATTTACTAACTTTTTACTCTAAAGAAAGAAATATTCTTTCCAATTACACATGGTTCACTGATAAATATTGTGTGTTAGGGCATAAAGTAAAAGTTAATGAAAACCAGACATCAATATCTTATACACCTTGTTTTATGATTGCAGTATATTTAAGTTAGAAATCAATGATTAAAAGCTAACTACTCTAAATAAAATAGATTTTTCAAATACATGTTGCTAAATAATGTTGATTAAATAACGATTATTAAATTTAAAAATATTTAGATTATAATGAAAATAAAAATACTATAAAAATGTATACAGATACATTATATTTACTATTATATTTACAACCTAATCCTCAAAACTAAATGCCATAGTATGTATCACGTTTTCTTTATCCGCTCATTAGTTGGTGAGCTCTTAGGTTGATTTCTCATCTTTGCAATTGTGAACTGGGCTGTGATAAACATGCACATGCAGGTATCTTTTTGATATAATAACTTATTTTCCTTTGGATAGATACCCAGTAGTGTGTTTCTGGATCGAATGATGAATCTATTTTTTTTTTTTTTTGAGACAGAGTCTTGCTCTGTGGCCCAGGCTGGAGTGCAGTGGCGTGATCTCAGCTCACTGCAAGCTCCGCCTCCCAGGTTCACGCCATTCTCCTGCAGCAGCCTCCCCAGTAGCTGGGACTGCAGGCGTGCACCACCACACCCGGCTAATTTTTTGTATTTTTAGTAGAAATGGGTTTCACCAGGTTAGCCAGGAGGGTCTTGATCTCCTGACCTCGTGATCCGCCTGCCTTGGCCTCCCAAAGTGCTGGGATTACAGGCGCGAGCCAGATGAATCTATTTTTAATTCTTTGAGAAATTTCCATATTGTTTTCCATGAGATTTCACTAATTTACATTCCCACCAGTAGTGTGTAAGTGTTCCCTTTTGACCATATCTGTGCCAATATCTATTTGTTTCCTGACTTTTAAGTAATGACCATTCTGGCTGAGGTAAGGTGGTATCTCATTGTGGTTTTAATTTGCATTTCCCTGATGATTAGTGATGATGAGCATTTTTCATATGTTTTTTGGCCATTTGTATATCTTCTTTTAAGAAATGTCTGTTCATGTCATTTGTCCACTTTTTAATGGACAATTGTTTTTCTTGCTGATTTGTTTGAGTTCCTTGTACATTCTGGACACTAGTCCTTTGTCAGAGGTATAGTTTGCAAGTATTTTTTTCCATTCAGTAGATTGTCTATTCATTGATTATTTGTTTTGCTGTGCAAAAGGTTTCTTTTTTAAAATTAGGTCCCATTTACTTATTTTTGTTTTTGTTACACTTGGTTTTGGGGTCTTAGTCGTAAATTTATTCCTAGGCCAATGTCTAGAATAGTTTTTCCTAGGGTTTCTTCTGAAATTTTTATGGTTTCAGGTATTAGGCTAAATCTTTAATCCATCTTGAGTTAATTTTGTATATGGTGAAAGTTATGGGTCTAGTTTCATTCTTCTATATACAGGTAGCCAGTTATCCCAGTACCATTTATTGAATAGGGAGTCCTTTCCTCATGCTTGTTTTTGTCAAGAATCAGATGCGTGATAAACACATTTGTCAAAGATCAGATGACCTGTGAAAAATCAGATGGTTATAGGTGTGCAGCTTTATTTCTTGGTTCTCTATGCTGTTCTATTGGTATATGGGCCTGTTTTGTACCAGTACCATGCTGTTTTGGTTACTGTAGCAGTATAGTATAGTTTGAAGTTGGATAGTGCGATGGCTTTGACTTTGTTCTTTTTGCTTAGGATTGCTCTAGCTATTAAGTCTCTTTTTTGGTTCCATATGAATTTTAGAATAGTTTTTTTTTTTCTTCTAATTCTGTTAAGAATGACACTGGTAGCTTGACAGGAATCGCATTGAATCTGTAAATTGCTTTGCACAGTGTGCTCATTTTAATAATATTGATTTTTCCAATACATGAGTATGGAATATTTTTCCATTTATGTCACTTCTGATTTTTCACACCATTTTTTGTAGTTCTCTTTGTAGTGATCTTTCACTTACTTGATTAGATGTAGTCCTAAATATTTCATTTTTTTGGTGTGTCTCTTTTAAATGGGATTGTGTTCTTAATTTGACTTTCAGCTTGAACATTATTGGTGTACAGAAATGCTACTGATTTTCTTACATTGATTTTGCATACTGAAACTTTACTAAAGTTGTTAATAAATTCCAGGAGCTTTTTGGCAGAGTCTTTAGGATTTTCTAAGTATAGAATCATATTTTCAGCAAAGACAGATACTTTGTTTTTCTTTTGTTATGTGCATGCCTTTTATTTATTTCTCTTGCCTGATTGCTCTGAGTAGGACTTCCAGTGCTATGTTGAATAAGAGTGGTGAGAGTGGCCATCTTTGTATTGTTCCAGTTCTCAAGGGGAATGGTTCCAGCTTTTGCCTGTTCAGTGTGATGTCAGCTGTGGGTTTGTCATAGATGGCTTTCATTGTTTTGGGATGTATTCCCTTGGTGCTTAGTCTGTTGAGGCTTTTTATCATGAAGGGATGTTGTATTTCTATCAAAGGCTTTTTCTGCCTTGAGATGATCATATAGTTTTGCTTTTAATTCTGTTCATGTGGTGAATCACATTTATTGATTTGCATATGTTGAACCAGGCTTGCATCCCTGGAATGAAACCAATTTGATTGAGGTGAATTAACTTTTCTGTGTGCTGCTGGATTCAGTTTGCTAGTATTTTGTTGAGGATGTTTGCCTCTATGTTCACCAGGGATATTGGACTAGAGTTTTCTTTTTTTTATTGTGTCTTTGCTAGATTTTGTTATCAGTCTGATGCTGGCTTCATAGAAGCAGTTAGGGAGGAGCCCCTCCTCCTCAATATTTTGGAATAGTTTTAGTAGAACTAGTATCAGTACTTCTGTATAGATCTTGTAGAATTTGGCTGTGAATCCATCTGTTTCAGAGCTTTTTGTTTTCTAGTTTTTTTTTAAATATTTATTACTGCTTCAGTTTTTAACTTATAATTGGTCTGTTCAAGTTTTCACTTTCTTCCTGTTTCAATATTGGGAGGTCAAATGTTTCCAGGAATTCATCCATTTCCTCTAGATTTTCTAACTTGTGTGCATACAGTTGTTCGTAATGGTCTCTGATGATATTTCGTATTGCTGTGCAATCTGTTGTAATATCATTTTTGTAATTTCTGATTATACTTATTTGGATATTCTCTTTTTTTCTGTGTTAATCTAGCTAATGGTCTATCAATTTTACTTATTATTTTGAAAAACAAAATTCTTGGTTTTGTTGATCTTCTGTATGTATTTTTGTGTCTCAGTTTTATTTAGTTATTATTATTATCTAATTTTAGTTATTTATTTTCTTCTTCTAGCTTTAGGGTTTATTTCTTCTTTTTTTTCTCTAGATCCTATAGGTGCAACATTAGATCGTTAATTTTAGATCTTCCTAACTTGTTGACGAGGCATTTAGCATTACAAAACTTTCCTCTTAACACTGTATTAGATGTATCCCCAATATTTTGTAAGTTGCATCCTTTTTTCATTAATTTCAATTTACAAAAAATTCTGCTTAAATTTTATTGTTCACCCAGCAGCAAATTGTTTAATTTCCATGTATTTGTGTAGTTTTGAGAGATCTTTTTGATGTTGACTTTTATATTTAATACACTGTGGTCTGGGAGTGTGCTTGGTATGATTCGAACTTTTTAGAATTTATTGAGCCTTGCTTTATGACTGAGCATGTGGTCATTCTTAGACTATGTGCCATGTTCAGATGAGAAGAATGTATACTCTGTGGTTGTTGGGTACAGTATTCTGTAGATGTCTGTTATGTCCAATTGGTCAAGTGTTGTGGGTTTTTTTTTTTTTTTTGAGACGGAGTCTCGCTCTGTCACCGAGGCTGGAGTGTAGAGCGCAGTGGTGCGATCTTGGCTCACTGCAAGTTCCGCCTCCCAGGTTCATGCCATTCTCCTGCCTTAGCCTCCCGAGTAGCTGGGACTACAGGCATGTGCCACCACATCCGGCTAATTTTTTTTTGTATTTTTAGTAGAGACAGGGTTTCACTGTGTTAGCCAGGATGGTCTCGATCTCCTGACCTCGTGATCTGCCTGCTTCGGCCTCCCAAAGTGCTAGGATTACAGGCATGAGCCACCACGCCCGGCCAAGTGTTGTGTTTAATTCCAGAATCTCTTTGTTATTTTTCTTCCTTGATGATGTGCCAAATGCTGTCAGGAGGTGTTGAAGTCTTCTGCTGTCTAAATGTTTTCATAGGTCAAGAGGACCTGTTTTATGAATTGGGTGCCACATTGCTTGGCACATTTATATTTAGAATAGCCAAGTCTTCTTGTTGAATGGAGCCCTTTGTCATTATGTGATGTCCTTCTTTATCCGTTCTGATTGTTGTTTTAAAGACTATTTTATCTGATAGACTTCCAATTGCATTATATAGTTCTTGTAATGAACTTTTCAATTCCAGAAGTTCAGTTTGGTTCTTTCTTAAAATGGCTATTTTGTGTTTAGCTTTAGATCATTTTGCTAGATTTTCTGGATTGGGTTTCAACTTTCTCCCTAAGCCTGATGAGCTTTCTTACCATCCAGATTCTGATTTCTATGGCTGTTTTTTCAATCATTTCAGTCTGATTAAGGATCATTGCTGGGGAGCTAGTGGGTGCATTTGAAGGTAAGGGAATACTCTGGCATTTTGAATAGCCAGGGTTCTTGTGCTGAGTCTTTCTCATCTGGGAGGGCTGGTGTTCTTTTAATTGTGGTGTAATTTGAGTACAGTCAGTTGTCTTCAATTCTAGATGCTTCCAGAGGGTCAAGGGTCTGTACAGGATTTTTATTCGTTACTGGATTCTTGCCTCTGGTATCACAGGGGTGCATATTAGCAGAGTATTTTCTGGTGGTGTAGTTTGAGCTTCCATCCAGTAGATGGCACTTAGGACTAATGGCCAATAGATAGGCTCTTAGCTTCATGACTCTTGTACTTCCTCACATTCACAGGCACGCTTTGTATTTGAGGTGGGAGTGAGTTGACTCTCTCACCAGTCTCCTGGGCCTTGGAGAAGGGCACACTGATTACTGGTGCTACACCACATTTCTTTTGTTAGGTGTTTTAGACTGTGGGCTCCCTCAGGTGGAGGCCCTGGCAGCAAGATAGGGTACATCCTTTCTCAGCTGACCCTGTCGATGGAGAAATGCCCCACACCCATGCTGGGCCATGAACCCACTTATCTTACCCCTCTCAGCACTCTGAGAATGGGGGCTTCTCCTCTGCTCAAGTGTCAGTCACAGATCTTGGCTTGGTACCCCTGAGCTGTGCAACATAGCCCTGAGGTGCTGCGTCTGGCCTGCAGCTTGGGGTTGGGCTCTGGCTGTGCTGGGGCATCTAAAGTGCTCCCAGGTCACCAGGAAAGTACTCAGATGGAGCAAAGCATTCAGGCTGGGCAATGGAGGCTGCACTGTTCACATGCTCCTCTGATGGCCAAGATGGGGCCCCGGGATGGGCTGACAGGCAGAAGGGCCTGTAGAAAAGACATGCTTCAGTCCCATGGGGTTGCTGATACCACTGTCTCCTGGCCTGGTGGTCAGCTGGGGCTAGAGCTTCTTAGATGAGCGGGGGGAAGCTCTGGAGGATGGGTGCTAATGACCCTACTTCCCCAAAGCTGTCCACATGCAAAAGCCCATAGGCTCTTTGCTGCCTGAAGCCTTATCTCTGCCTACTCTTTGGGAAGATCCACCTGCCAGCTCAGATGCCCATGGGGCATGTGGGGTCCCCCATAGCTAGGATCCCAGAGGTCTGCAGTGAGAGTGGGCTGTGCCTCAGTTCCTTCACTCACCCCTTCCCCAGGAGCCATTCAGATACCCTATGCAGGATTCCCAGCTTCCCCCCTCTTTATTTTTAGAATCTGCATCATCTCTCCATCCAATAAGTATTTTCTCCCTGAATATCTGCTCAAATTATCTTGGTTTACCTGATATTTTGGTCTCTCTTAGTGGGAGCAGCACTTCTTGGCTGTGTCTAGTTGGCCATCTTGTCCCCCTCTTCCATATATGGCTTTCATTATTTTGATGTGTTTCCTTCTGTGCCTAGTTTGTTGAGGGTTTTTAATCATAAAAGGATGCTGGATTTTATCGAATGTTTATTCTGCATCTATTGAAAATGATCATATGATTTTTGTTTTTAATTCTGTTTATGTTGTGAATCACATTTATTGACTTGTGTATGTTGAATCATCCCTGTAACTTTGGGATGAAACCCACTTGATTATGGTGAATTATCATTTTAAAGTGGATTTGGTTTGCTAGTATTTTGTTGAGGATTGTTGCATCTATGTTCATCAGGGATACTGGCCTATAGTTTTCTTTTTTTGCTATGTCCTTTCCTGGCTTTTGAAAAAAAAATCAGGGTGATATTGGCTTTGTAGAATGAGTTAGGGAGGATTCTCTTCTTCTCAATCTTTTGGAATAGTTTCAGCAGGATTTATACCAATTCTTGGAATATGGGGGTAGAATTTGACTGTGAATTCATCTGGTAGGACTCTATTTTGGTTTTGAATCATTTGTGTGTGCACACATGGGTACCTGCCTGAGTATATTCATTGCATAATCATTTGTAAGAACAAAATATTGGAAGCAATTTAAGTATCTATCACAAAAAAAAATAAAAAAACAAATCGAGGTATCACATAACAAGTTATACTATTAAAAATTAATATACTAGAATTACATATATTAACATAGAAAAATGTATTTCAAAGATCCAGTGTTTAGTGAATAAAATAAAGTTGCTGAATGATACGATTATACGTAGTTTGAAATGTTTAAAACTCTATATTATCAATTATACATTATAAATTATATAAACTTTCCTAGCAATAATAAAAACTACATTTAAGATATTGACTCTGAGATAGGAGGAAAGAGAAGAGTGGATTTAGGGGGCCTGAACTGAACCTGTTACATTTTATTTTGAATGATTATATCTCAGGGAGATATGTCAACCTGTTAAGTTTTGACAGAGCTATTAGGTTGGGGCAAAAGTGATTATGGTTTTTGCCATTGAGAGTTTGTGTTTATTAAGTGAATACAAAAATGAACAATACAAGTGTGGATGGAATTTTAAAAGGTTGAGAGAATAAAAGAATTCCAGATTAGAACGTGGACAAGGGCAGAGGCATGAGGCAGTGATGTGTAAGGCATGTTGAGAAGTCAGAGAGAAAACTACATGCTCTCAGAGACAGCGTAGTTCAGAGAAAAGCAGTCAGAGAGAAGACTTAGTTCTAGGTTCAGCTTTGCTTTTTCTTAACAGTAATTAACCTCAGGCCTCATGGTCCTCATCTTTGAAATGATGATAGTAAGAGTGTTGACCTTTCAAGGTTGTTTGAAAATCTAATAAGAAGTGCAGGGAAGGTCTGAGCACAGTACTCATCCCTTGAACTTCCTCCACAAGTGCCTGCCCTTAGTGCTGGGTAGTGACTGTGGGAAGGAGAGGGAGTATGGAGGAGGGGCAAAGGTAGCCTGGCACCAGATCTCTGCAGATCTTGAATGTCTTCAGACTCTATTCTGAAAACAGTGAAAAACGATTGATGATATTTTAGTAAGAAAATAACCTGAGGAGGCCCCAGTGAAATGGCGGCTGTGAGGGCTAAGAGTCATGTGAGAGACCTTCCTAGAGGAACCCCGTCAGAGTTTGATGACAAATTATACAAAGGGAGCAGATGACACTGGAATTTCAAGTACAAGTGAGTTTAAGAGAAAGGTGCTAATAGCATAAATAGAAAAGGAAGCATACAGTTACTTTGGACATAAATTGGGTTTTATAAGAAACTTTAAAATTGGCACCATTGGTCTAAATTTCCTCTCCCCCACCTTAAATCCATCAACACTGTAGAAGTCTTCAATAAAGCTTTGTAAACACTCTTTCCCTGCAAGCACTGTAATGATTTGTGTCCAGAATGCCTCAATTTAAATCCTGGCACTGCTAACATACTTCAAGTCTCAGTTTGCTCATCTGTCAAATGGGAATAAGAACACCTAATTCATAGGGTTCTTGTGAAGATGAAATGCACTGTGTTCCAGACCCATAATTCTGCATAAGAATGTGCCCTGGGGCTTTAACCAGAAAGGAGGATGAATTGTTGCCAAGAACTTTAAAGTGAATGTGCTTCTAGTTTATTACAGGTTTACAGAAAGATGATGACATTTTCTGGCTTAGGCAGTAATGAAGAAGTTCAAAACAGCAATTCTCCTTTTGTACAGCATAGCTATTTAGCTTGAGCAAGTTAAAGCACTGGTGAATAATTTATTGCAAAATATGCTTTACAATGTGTACAGTTTAATCAAAGAAAAGCTCAGAAAGGGTCAACTTCAGAAAGAGAGGTACTAACTCAGGCTATAGGTATAGTTTTTCTAGTTAGAACATCGAAACATAGATGAATTAAGGAAAATTGATAGTCACTTATTTGAGAAGAAACACTTTTAGTGTTGGGTGGGTCAAGAGTTAGTTGCTTAGCAGGGTTTTGGTGTTCACTGGCTTCAATCCTAAGAACTGAATAAGAAGCCACTGCAGCCCTGCATTAGGAATGGATGTGCAGGCTTAACAATCCATGTCTGCAAGGCCAGGGCTCTTCTGGCTGGGATTCAGATGGGCACATACAGGTATGGCAACGTGCAGTTTGTTTTCTAGGCCTTGAGTAGGTGAAAAAAGCTAAATTATCATGATTCTTATGAGTCGGTAAATGCTAAGGGTCTGTGATGGTAAGCAGTACTTTCAGGTTTATTGTAATTGACTTAGTATCACAACAACATCCTCTCAAACTTTTTCACTCTCCTCTGAGCACCTACTGGTCAGAAATTTCAGCACTGTTTTACATGAATAATTATACATTCGTGTGTTTGTTTGTATTTTATAATTTTTATTTTCTTTTTTGTGGGTGTATTTTAGGTGTATATATTTATGGGGTACATGAGATGTTTTGATAGAGGCAAGTAATGCATAATAATTACATAATGGAAAATGGGGTTCCATTCCCTCAAGCATTTATCATTTGTGTTATAAACAATCCAATTATATCCTCTTAAAAATATATATTTCCAACTTTTATTTTAAGTTCAGGGGTACAGGTGCAGGATGAGCCAGTTTGTTACATAGGTAAACATGTACCATGGTGGTTTGCTACACAGATCATCCCATCTCCCAGGTATTAAGCCAGCATCCATTAGCTATTCTTCCTGATCCTCTCCCTCCTCCCACCCTACACCATCCAACAGGCCCCAATGTGTGTTGTTTTCAAATGTACAATTAAGTTATTATTGACAACAGTCACCCTGTTGATCTATAAAATACTAGGCCTTATTCATTCATTCTATTTCTTTGTACTCGTTAACCACCCCCACTTCTCACCCATCTCTCTACTACCCTTCCCAGCCTCTGGTAACAATACTTCTACTCTCTGTCTTCATGGGTTCATTGTTTTGACTTTTAGATTCCACCAATAAGTGAGAACATGTAATGTTTGTCTTTCTGTGCCTTGCTTATTTCACTTAATATACCGATCTCCGGTTCCATCCATGTTGTTGCAAATGACTGAGTCTCCTTTTTAAAGAATTTTTTTATGGCTGACTGATACTCCATTGTGTATAATTACCATGTTTTCTTTATCCATTTATCTGTTGATGGATACATAGGTTGCTTCCAAATCTTGGCCATTTTGACCAGAGCTACAATAAACCTGGGAGTGCAGACATCTCTTTGATATACTGATTTCCTTTCTTTGGGGTATACCCAGTAATAGGATTCCTGGATCATATGGTAGCTCTATTTTTAGCTTTTTGAGGAACCTGCAAACTGTTATCCATAGTAGTTGTACTAACTTGCATTCCCACCAACAGTGTAGGAGGGTCCCCTTTTCTCTACATCCTCACCAGCATTTGTTAAGTCATTTTAACTGGGGTGAGATGATATTTTATTGTAGTCTTGATTTGTGTTTCTCTTATTGTTAATGATATTGAGCAGATTTTTATAAGTCTATTTGCCATTTGTATGTCTTGTTTTGAGAAATGTCTGTTCAAATTTTCTGTCCATTTTTTTGATCAGATTATTGGATTTTTTCCTATAGAGTTGTTTGAGCTCCTTATATATTCTGGTTGTTAATCTCTTGTCAGAGGGATAGCTAGCAAATATTTTATCCCATTCTGTGGGTTGTCTCTTCACTTTTTTGGTTGTTTGCTTTTCTGTGCAGAAGCTTTTTAATTTGAGGTGATCCCATTTGTTCATTTTTGCTTTTGTTTTCTGTGCTTGTGGAGTATTACTCAAGAAATCTTTGGCCAGACCAATGTCCTGGTGAGTTTCCCCAATATTTTATTGTAGTAGTTTCATAGTTTGAAATCAGATTTAAGTATTTTATTCATTTTGATTTGATTTTTGTATATGGCAAGAAATAGGGGTCTAGTCTCATTCTTTTTCCCACTGTATGTTCTTGGCACCTTTGTTGAAAATGAGTTCACTGTAGGCGTGTGGATTTGTTTCTGGGTTTTCTATTCTGTTCCATTGGTCTATGTGTCTGTTTTATGCCAGTACCAAGCTGTTTTTGTTACTATAGATTTGTATTATAATTTGAAGTCAGGTAATATGATTCTTCCAGTTTTGTTCTTTTTGCTTAGGATGGCTTTGGCTATTCTGGGTCTCTTGTTGTTCCATCTAAATTTTAGGATAGGGCTTTCTATTTTTTGAGAAGTGTTATTTGTATTTTGGTAGGGATTGCATTGAATCTGTAGATTGATTTAGGTACTATGGACATTTTAACAATATTAATTCTTCCAATCCATGAACATAAAATATCTATTTTTTTGGTGTCCTCTTCAATTTCTTTCATCAGTGTTTTATAGTTTTTATTTTTATTTATTTATTTATTTTAGACAGTCTCACTCTGTCACCCAGGTTGGAGTGCAGTGGTACAATTTCGGCTCACTGCAAACTCTGCCTTCTGGGTTCAAGCGATTCTCCTGCCTCAGCCTCCTGAGTAGCTGAGATTACAGGCGCTCACCACCACCTCCAGCTAATTTTTGTATTTTTAGTAGAGATGGGATTTTGCCATGTTGGCCAGGCTGGTCTTGAACTCCTGACCTCAAGTGATACACTCACCTCAGCCTCCCATAGTGCTGGGATTACAGGCATGAGCCACTGCACCTGGCCAGTGTTTTATAGTGTTTACTGTAGAAATTTTTTACTTCTTCAGTTAATTCCTAGTTATATAATTTTATTTGTGGCTATTGTGAATGGGATCACTTTTTTTTTTACTTCTGTTTCAGATCGTTCGTTGCTGACATATATCAGGTTGGTGCAAAAATAATTGCGGTTTTTGCCATTAAACATAATAGCAAAATAGCAATTACTTTTGCACCAACCGAATAGAAATGCTACTGATTTTTGTATGTTGATTTTCTATCCTGCAACCTTACTGAATTTATTATTAGTTCTAACAATTTATTTGTGGAGTCTTTAGTTTTTCCTAAATGTAAGATCATATCAATTTTAAACACGGATAATTTAATTTCTTCCTTTTCAATTTTGATGCTTTTTATGTCATTCTATTGTCTGATTGCTCTAGCTAAGATTGTCAGTACTATGTTGAATAACAGTGGTGAAACCAGGCATCCTTGTTACGTTCCAGATCTTAAAGGAAAGGCTTTCAGTTTTTTTCCCTATTCAGTATGATGCTAGCTGTGGGTCTGTCATATATGGCTTTTATCATGTTGAGGTATGTTCCATCTATCCTCAGTTTTTTGAGGGTTATTATCATGAAAGGATGTTGAATTTTATTAAATGCGTTTTCAGAGCAAATTGAAATGATCATATGGTTTTTGTCTTTCATTCTGTTGATATGATGTATTTAGTTGACTGATTTGTGTATGTTGAACCATCCTTGCATCACCGGGGTGAATCCCACTTGGTCATGATGAATGATCTTTTTAGTGTATTGCTGAATTTGGTTGGCTAATATTTTGTGGAGGATTTTTGCATCAATATTTATCAGGGTTATTGGCTGGTAGTTTTCTTTTTTTAAATGTGTTTTTGCTTGGTTGTGTTATCAGGGTATTGCTAGCCATGTAGAATGAGTTTTGAAGTATTCCCTCCTCTTTGAGGTTTGTTTGTTTGTTTGTTTGGAATAGTTTGAGTAGGATTTGTATTAGTCTTTAACTGGTAGAATCATCAGCAGTGAAGTCATCATGTCTCAGGCTTTTCTTTACTAGGAGAAGGTTTTTATTTACGGCTTCAATATCATTATTTGTTATTAGTATGTTCAGGTTTTGTATTTCATTGTGGTTCAATATTGGTACATTGTATGTATCTAGGAATTTGTCCCTTTTTTCTAGATGTTCCAATTTATTTGGCATATAGTTGCTCACAGTAGCCACTAATGATCCTTGGAATTTTTGTGGTGTCAATTGTAATGTTTCCTTTTTCATCTCTGATTGTATTTATTTGGATCTTCTCTCTTTTTTTCTTAGTTAATATGGCTAAAAGTTGTCTATTTTGTTTAACTTTTGAAAAAACTGCTTTTCTGTTTCATTGATATTTTGTATTGTTTTCTTTATTTTAATTTTATTTATTTCTCCTCCAATCTTCACTATTTCTTTTCTTCTAATTGTGGGTTTGGTTTGCTCTTGCTTTTCTAGTTCTTTAAGATGCATTGTTAGGTTGTTTATTTGAAATTTTTCTTCTTTTTTGATGTAGGCATTTATAGCTATAAACTTTCCTCTTAGTACTGCTTTTGCTGTATCCCATAGCTTTGGTATGTTGTGTTTCCATTATCATTTATTTCAAGGAATTTTTCGATTTTCTTCTTAGTGTCTTCATTGATCCATTGGTCATTCAGGAGCATATTATTTAATTTTCAAATATTTATATAGCTTCCAAAATTCCTCATGTTATTGATTTCTAGTTTTAATCAATTGTGGTCAGAGAACATGCTTGTTATTACTGAAATTTTTTGAATGTTTTAAGACTCATTTGTGACCTAACACATAGTCTATTCTTGAGAACAATCTGTGTGTGAAGAAGAAAATGTGTATTCTGCAGCTGTTGGATGAAATTCTCTGTAAATATCTATTAGATCCATTTAGTCTACAGTGCAGATTAAGTCCAATGTTTCTTTGTTGATTTTCTCTCTGGAAGATCTGTCCAATGCTGAAAGTGGAATGTTGAAGGCTCCAGCTATTATTGTATTGGAGTCTGCCTCTCTCTTTAGCTCTAATAATATTAGTTTTATATATCTGAGTGCTCCAGTGTTGGCTGCGTATTTAAAATTGTTTTATCCTCTTTTGAATTGACCTCTTTATAATTGTATAGTGACTTTCCTTGTCTCCTTTTACAGTTTTTGTCTTAAAGTTTATTTTGTGTGATACACGTATAGATACTTTTGCTCTTTTTTGCTTTCTATTGTCATGGAGTATTTTTTTCCATCCCTTTATTTTCCACCTATGTGTGTCTTTATAGGTGAAGTGTGTCTTTTAAACAACAGATCAATGGGTGATTTTTCTTTTTAAATTTTATCTATTCAGCCACTTTATGTCTTTTGACTGGAGAGTTCAGTTTCCAACTGATCTGTTGTAGGAAATGGATCAATAGGTCTTGTGTTTTTTTCATCCATTTAGTCACTCTATGTCTTTTAAATGAAGAGTGAAGAGTTTAGTCCATTTACATTCAATGTTATTATTGATAAGTAAGGACTCACTCCTGCCGGTTTGTTATTTGCTTTCTGGTTGTTTTGTAGTCTTCTCTTCCTTCCTTCCTTCCTTCCTGTCTTCCTTTTAGTGAAGGTAATATTCTCTGGTGATATGATTTAGTTTCTTGCTTTTTATTTTTCATGTATCTGTTGTATGTTTTTTGGTTTGAAGTTACCATGAGGCTTCCAAATACTATCTCATAACTCATTATTTTAAGCTGATAAAAACTTAACACTGTTTGCATAAACAAGCAAAAAGAAAACTAATAAAGACTGTATTTCTTAACTTTTCCACTCTTCAACACTTTAACTGTTTGTTGTTACTATTTATATCTGTTTGTACTGGCTATGTCTTGAAAAGTTGTAGTTATTATTTTTGATTGGTTCATCATTTCATCTTTCTTCTTAAGTCATGCAGTATTATAATATTTTGTGATTTTCTGTGTACTTACTATTAAGAGTGAGTTTTGTGCTCTTAATGTCCTTTTTTTCTGATTGAAGTACTCCCTTTAGCATTTCTTGTAGGACAGGTCTGGTGCTGATGAAATACCTCAGCTTTTATTTGTCTAAGGACGTCTTTATTTCTCCTTCATGTTTGAAGGACAATTTAGCCAGATACACCATTCTAGGGTAATTTTTTTTTCCTTTAGCACTTTAAATATGTCATGCCACTCTCTCCTGTCCTTTAAGGTTTTCACTGAAAAGTCTGCTATCAGATGTATGGGATCTCCATTATATGCTATTTGTTTATTTTCTCTTGCTGCTTTTAGGATCCTTTCTTTATCCTTGGTTTTTGGATGTTTGATTATTAAATGCCTTGAGGTACTCTTCTTTGGGTTACATCTGCTTGGTGTTCTATAACCATTCTGTACTTGAATATTTATATATTTCTCTATGCATGGGAAGTTATTTGTTATTATTCTTTTGAATAAATATTTTTACCTCTGTCTCTCTCTACTCCCTCTTTAAAACCAATAACCCTTAAATTTGCTGTTTTGAGGCTATTTTCTAGATCCTGTAAGCATGCTCCATTGTTTTTTATTCTTTTTTCTTTTGTCTACTCTGACTGTGTATTTTCAAATAGCCAGTCTTTATGTTCACTAATTATTACTTCTGCTTGATCAATTCTGCTATTAAGAGACTCTGATGCATCTTTCAGTATGCCAGCTGCATTTCTCAACTTCAGAATTTCGGCTTGATTATTTTTAATTATTTCAATTCCTTTGTTAAATTTATCTGATAAATTTCTGAATCCCTTCTCTGTTCTCTGAATTTCTTCAAAACAACTATTTTGAATTCCTTGTTTGAAGAAACATATCTTTGTTTCTCCAGGATTAGTCCCTGATGTCTTATTTAGTTCATTTGGTGTGATCATGTTTTCATGGATTGTTTTGATACTTGTAGATGTTCTTCAGTATTTGGGCATTGAAGAGTTAGGTATTCATTTTAGTCTTCGCAATCTGGGCTTGTTTGTGTCTATCCTTCTCGGGAAGAGTTTCCAGATATTTGGTGTTGTGATCTAAGCTATATCTGCTTCAAGAGGGGCACCAAGCCCAGCAATGCTGTATTTTTTTGTAGACCCTTAGAGGTACCACCTTCATGGTCTTAGACAAGATCTGAAAGCATTCTCTGGATTACCAGGCAGAGATTCTTGTGCTCTTCCCTTACTTTCTTCCAAACAAATAGTCTCTCTCTATCTGTTCTAAGCAACCTAAAGCTGGGGGTGAAATGATGCAAAAATTCCTGTGGCCACCACTTTTAGTACTGCATAGATCAGACCTGGAGCCAGCACAGCACTGGGTCTCACTGAAGGCCTGCTGTAATCATTCCCTGGCTACTGCCTATGTTTTCTAAAAACCTGGGAACTCTACAATTAGCAGGTGGCAAAACCAGCCTGGCCTATGCCTTTTCCTTCAGGGTGGCAAGTTCCCTCATGCCCTGAGCAGATCCTAGCTCCCAGATTACATTTCTAGACACACCCTGGGCCAGAAGGGAATCTGCTGCCTTGAAGGGAAGGATCCAGTCCTGGCGGGATATCATCTGCTAACTGAAGAGTCCGTGGGCCCTGAAAAACCAGCATCAACACCCAGGCACTATGTTAAGGACCTTGGGTGAGCCTCTCAGACTTGAGGGTTTCAGGTGAGACTCAGCACATTCCCAGTTATGATGACTATGGGATGAGACTACTTCTGCTTGAGAAAAGTGGAGGGAAAAGTAAAGGGAATTTGTTTTGCACCTTAGGTACCAGCCTGGCCACAGAAATGTAGAGCAGCAAGCAGGCTCTTGAGGTCCCCAATTCTAGGACTTAGTTCTTGCACAGCATTTCTGGACTGAATCTAGTGTAAATGTTTCTTGTGCACATTGGGGAGTTATGAATAGCTTTGTAAATGAGGATCACAGAAAATGAACTCCAGATTCTCCAGTGCTATCCCAGGGTGGAGAGCTAGACAGGAGCCTATTGCCTTGAAGGGTAAGTCCCAGGCCAGGCAGCATTCAGCACAAGCTGACTGAAGAGCCCCTGGGCCTTAACGGAACATTAGCAGTAGTCTGGCAGTACTCCCCATGAGCCTGGCCGTGGTGATAGAGTGAGGCTCCTCTGCCTTTGGAAAGGGGAGGGAAGAGTGGGAAGGGTTGCAATTTGTTGTTTGAGTGCCAGCTCAGTGACAATACAATGGAACACTGGGTTGACTTCTAAGGCTTTTAACTAGAGTCCCTGACTCCCTCTGAACCTGCTCAGGACTTGAGGGAACTTGCCACCCTGAAGGGAAAGGCATAGGCCTGGCTGACTTTGCCAACTGCTAAGGACAATAAGCAGACTCTTGAGGTCCCCAGTTCCAGGACTTGGCTCTTAGAGAACATTTCTGGACTGAGTCTAGTGTGAATGTTTCCTGCACACAGTGGGGAGTCATGAATACCTTTGTGAATGAGGATCATAGGAACTGAACTCTAGGTTCTCCAGTGCTGCTCCAGGGTGGCAAGCAATCTGCCATTACATGTACTCCCTAGCCTGAAACCAAATATGCAGGTGGTCCTGTACAATTGCACCATTATGATCAGTAGATCCAAATAAGCAAAGCCATAGAAAGGGGCTGCCTGCAACCCTGACATCTCCTATAAAGCTGTGGAGTCCTGTGGGGGCTTGGAAAGTAATCACACTGATGTTAATTGATGTCAATTGGAGAGCATTTTTAGTGATTTGGAAGATCAAAAGAAAATCCTTTAATGTAATTTTCAAGATCAGACCATGTGGCAGCTGTAAGGAATGAAGAAACCAGTGCCAGTGGACTCACTTATTACTGTAGGGGTCTACTGGTCACCAAGGTCATCTCCACTTGGATGTGCCCAGTCAGCAGGCAGACATAATTCAATTGTTGTCCCTCCAAGGGCAACTCCAAGCCTGAAGCCTGTCACAGGGAGTCAGAGAATCAGAGAAGGCTAGCGCTGATGAGTGCTCAGAAGCCTTTATCTGTCCCTGCTTCTGGCAAATAGAGGATCAGAGTCACAGACTGCAAAGCAGAGAAGACTTAATCATGGAGCCCAGGAGCCAGTGATGACAGTTGAGCACTGTAAGGGACAGAGAATTGTAGCCTAAGGCTCTATGCTCTGTCACCATATTTTCCAAATAAAAAAGCCAGGGCATGTACTCTGACAAAGGATGTATTCCTACTTGTGATTAATTTTCATGGAAAGACAAAGGGAGAAAACATTTACAGTATAAACTGTCCTGGGAAATTCACGTGGAAAATGGATGCACAGTCTTACAAACTGGAGGAGGACCGGGAATCAATTGGCTGCAGTGGTTTGAGAGGAAGCTGTTCCAAGTTGCAGTTCTGTGTTTGAAAGGATAAAAGTGAAGTGCCAGCCACAGCAGGAAAAAAGAGAGAAAGTGTGACATCTCCTAAAGGATGCCTGTCTTAGAGTATGCATTCAATAAATATTTATTACTGAATAAATGAATAAATAAATTGATAGCCACAAACTACACAAGGAATATCAGCTATACTAGAAGCAGATAAGCAATGATGTTCCCAGGCTATAGAAAGAATTGCAGTCATTCCTTAGACCTTCCTGTTCAAATTATGATCACTGAGCAGCAGCACTGGCATCACCTGGGAACTTGTCAGAAACGCAAAAATTTGGAATCCACCGTGACCTAATGAGTTAGAGCTTAGATTTTAATCAGCTCTCCAGGTGATCAAGTGCACTTTAAAACTTGAGAAGCTCTGCTCGGAGGGCACGCCCAGTTACAGGAAGTAAGAAAGACAGATGGATAGGATCCGGGGTGTGTGGGAACCGTCTGAGAATTGGGTAATCCGAGATCTAAACAATCATAGTTTAAGAGCTGTGAGGAAAGGTAGTTAAAAATCACAGGTTTCCTGAAGGACAAACCCACAGAATGAAGTATAAACAGAAACAACCACAAGTTGAGAGAGGTGATTATAGTCAGAGGTTGTATGAGAAACAGACCAGGCACAGGAACAGAATAAATGAGAACTGTCTAATGTAAGGGTCTACACACATCTAAATAAATAAATAGATATTGAATTCAAAACTTTCCCTGGTGCCAAACATAAAAGAGAACTCCCTCCGCCCCTTTATTTTATTTTATTATATTTTATTTTATTTTATTTTAAGCATTCCTTTGGAGAGCTTGGAATGATAAATGCTTTCTGTGACTGAGCTGCATGTAAATCTTTTTAAAAGCTAAATAAGACTCTTAACAGTTTTGCTTCCCAGGAATGCCTTTCTTGTGGGCATTAAAATGTGAAATCAGGGAGGGTACTGCCCTGTCTTCCTGCCTCTGAGGGAGTTTACCTTAGGTGCCGGCTCCAAGCTGCAACTAACTGCTCACCATAAAATTAAAGTCTTATTTTTCCTACGATTAGAGACAATTAACCTGTATGTAATAGATTGTATCTGTCTAGAAATATAATTGGCGAGATTTCTTTCTGTTTTGTAATCTCTTTAGTGGACTGTCTGTGACCCACATCGCAGTCTGGTTTAATGCTTGATTATTAATATGACTTCATTCATTTTTGCATTTTGTAAAGATGATCATTTTGGGTTAGCAGGATATTTTACTTTTAATTATTTCCCCAACAGCAAAAATGGGGGCAAGAATTGGACAGTCTGTTACTGACTGTGTGTAGATAAAATGATTCTCATTACAACTGTTGAAGGACAGCAGAGTCAAAGTGGATGGTGGCTTGATTTGTATCTGAGAGTTCATGATATATAGTAACAGATATTCATTACATCTCTTAAAATGGAATTAAAACTGTTTGATGGTGTAAAAGCAGGAATTGCATTTTAGGTAGAAGAGACACAGTTCTGAGAGTCTAAATCTCTTGAGTACCTTTACCTCTGTGGGAGCCAAGGTCCTAAAGGTTTCCTGAAAAAATACTGACATGATGCAGGAGAAAAAGCATACAAATCTATTTAATGTGTATGCATGGGAACCTTCAGAATAAAGACCAAAAGATACAGGGGGAATTGTGAATTTTTATGCTTAGGTTCAAGAAAGCATGGACAGCCATGTAGAAGCATGGTTGGAAAAGAGGGTGTGATCTAATGTTAATAGACAGAGTGGGGAAACTCAGCAAGGCCTGTCTGTCTGGATTCCTCTTGGCATCTCTGAGCATGTGTTCCTTCTTTCTGGGTATGGGGCAGGACCCTCTCTAGAATGGGGGTTTTATGACCTGCAATCAAACAAGGTAGGTCAGATAATTTCCTTATGGCCAGTTTTTACGAAGAAAGGTAGAGGTAAACTTAGAGCAATATTTTTAGGTTTTACGACTAGCTTTGGGAAAAAGGAGTTCCAGTTTCTATGACCTGCCTTAGGAATGAGGGATTCTAGTTTCTATAGCTGCTTTGGGGTAGAATGGGACTGACAGACAGAAGGCCAGAAGAAGGTCAGAGATAAACTTTTGCATCTGAGATTTTCATTTTGGGATTTTGTTTTCTGAGCCTCAACATCTCAAACTGGCAAGAATAGTGGTCTGTCTGGTTCTCAAAGTCACTGATGGTGGCCCTGTGGAAAGCAAGCCTGAGCAACCTACCCTTGCCACCCCAGGAACCCTGCCTCTGAGGGCCTGGACACAATCATATGTCCTGGCTCACTGATTTTGCACAAGGGGATTATAGCCTAGAGCAGTAGGATTATCTATGAAACTGGTACTTCTTCTCCAGAGGGTCCCCACAAGTGTTTGTTTCCTCAAACAGTTATTAAACATCCTGTGGTACCAGGGTCGGCACTAGGTACTGGTGGTATATGCTAGATAAAGCTCAGGTCTTACTCTCGAAGAGCTCCTAGTTTCTTGAGGAAGAAAAGCCTATCAATGATTATGGCAGAGGGTGGTAAGTGCCATTATGAGTTCTGAACAAAAAATGGTGAAAGTTCTGAGGGAAACTGATAGCCTGGGGAAGGGTCAGGAAAGCCTTCTAAAAGGGAGGACAGCTGAGCCCTGTCTTGAAGCTGGAAATCCAGTCTCTTTAGCCTTGACTCTCACATTGCTTCTCTGTGGACTGGCTAGTTCCTAAGATCTAAACTTTCCAAATCTCAGCTTATGCAGCCTCCACCAGGATCCCTTCAATGGCTCTGCAAAGCTAGGATAGGTGATGCTTTTGTGTGTCTCATGAAGCCCTGCCAGTCAGCCTCACAATACATTGTGAGCTCCTTTAGGGCAGGGACATTTTTGTACTCACCTCTGTATCTTCTGCACCTAGCATGGTGCCTGGCATACAGGTAGTAAGTACTTAATACATACCTGTGAAATGACTGAATGTTAGGTGAAGAGCAGTTATTGAGGTGTATGAAAGAGGAGGTTTGGGAGGAAAGGGACATTATTGACATTATCAGTAGAGGGAACAGCATGAACATATGAAGGCAAAAAGCAGTTAAGTATTCTGTGTAATGAGTGACAAACACTTCCAAGTTGCCAGAGCACACACTGGAAGGGAGAAAGTGGCAGGAGATACTACTGGGAAATTAAGCAGAGAATGTGCTTCAGTTTAATGGTAAATGGAGTCAAGTGCCCTCCTCCATTGAACTCTGTCTCCCTTTGGCAGTTTCTGGGAGGATTGCCCATCAAAATTGACATCTACTTAATGTGTACATGGTACAGATGAGTCTCCCGTGTGACCCACAGAGATGGAACATTTCCAGAAGTGGAATTAGAAAACAAATATGCTGGTCTTAAGTGCAGCCCATTGTGAACCTCTGGGGGACCTTCCCCAGAAAGACAGTATTCATCTCAGAGGGAATCCTCATGCAAATTGGATTCAGGAATTTGGCATAACATGCAACCACAAATATATAATTAGCACCTAATATGTTGCAGAATGTCTGACAAGACCCTGCTTGGCTAATAGGAGTTTTCAGCATAATTGTGTTTATGGACAAGGTCCATGATACACAGACACTAAATCATTTACAGCTTAGTGTCTGTGTATCCCAATCTAACCCAGTTTTGAGACTTAGTACAATATAATCTTTAGTGGGACAAGAGCTGACCTCAGTAATGATATTGGGAGGAACCATGGAAATCAGGCAGGGTGGTGCATTGAGATAGATCTGAATGCGGTGTCAGAGGATCTGAATTCTGTTCCTTCCTCTGTCCGAAATGAGTTCTGTGTTCACTGACAAGTCATATACCTCTCTGACCCCCACATGCCTTATCTCAAAACAAGTTTTTACTGAGTTGTTTTGAGAATAAAATGAGATCGTGGGTGTGGAACTCTGAAATAATAAACAATTTTGGCATTTTCTTCTTACTAATAAAAATCAGTGCTGAAATTGATGAAGCAGTCACTATGAGAGTAGCCCAGTGCCAGGGGAAATAAGGGACACAGAGAAATAAAGCTTCCTATTCCCACCTTCAAAATTTTGTTCTGTTTTACTTTGGCAGTAAAGACAAAACCAACATGTACATATAATAGAGAACAATTAAGCACTCACATTTAATGAAATCTGAGTTCAAATAACACAGTAATTATTGACAGATGGAGTTGCTAAGGAAGGCTGCAAGCTGAATGAGTTTACCTTTTCTTTTTTCCTCCCTTTTCTTTTCTTTCTCTATCATCACTTTCAGAAAAAAACCATCACAAGTCTCCACACTTATTCATCATAAAAACTCTCAGCAAACCAGGACTAGAAGGGAACTACCTTAATCTGACAAAATTTACTTATGGAAAAACCTACAACCAATGTAATATTTAATGGTTACATTCAAGGCTGTCTGATCTCACACATTAATTCAATACTCTACTGGAGGCTGTGACAATCCAGTGAGGCATGAAAGGTTAATAAATGTCATTAAGTTTGGGAACAAATGTGCAGCTCTCTCTTATTGCAGGAAACATTATTTTCTGTAGAAAATGCTAAGGAAACTACAAAGAAATAAATAGAACTAAAAGGTGAGTGTATCAAGGTTGCAAGATACAAAGTCAATATACAAAATTAATTGTAGTTTTGTATATTAGCAGAAAATTTCAAAAATAACAAAAATATTTACAGTATCTTCAAAAGATAAGCATAGAACACTTAGGTATAAATTCAATAAAATATGCTCAATACCCGTACTGTTAAAACTACTGAAGATTGCTAAAAGAAATTAAGAAGACCTGAATAAATGCAAGATATACTATGTTCATGAGTTGGAAGACTCAATAGAAAATTATCTTCCGATTATATAAAATTCTAGAATAAGCCAAAGTAGTCTAGAATTGAAAAAAATTCAGGACACTCTAGAGGAACAGAATTACTGATTGATCAAGGAATGGGCAGATATATGCATTTACCAAAACTCATTAAGTTTTATATCTAATAATTTTATGTTTCACTGAATGTAAATGTTATCTAAGGAAAGAATATAAATCATATTGATCATCTGTCTATGTCTCTGTCTCTCTCTCTCTCCATACATTTGGTTGTGTTTTAAATATACATATATTTTTTAGATATTAATCATTGAGAGGATCTAAAAGCTGTGACACACCAGTAGCAATGAGCACATTTTGAGCCCAGATTTTGATTTCTAAATGTCATTCTCTGGTATAAAGAACTAAATCTCCTTGGAGAAACGGATGACCCCAGAGCTGAGGCAGAGGAACTATGAGCTGATTTTGGGACATTTTATTTTTCTAGAAAGTAAGGACTACACACACAAACACACACACACACACGCACACACATTCATAATAAAGCAAATGATCAAAATGTACATACATGGTAAATCTGGGTAAAAGTTACATAAGATTTTCTTGTACTTTTCTTGCAATTTTTGTGTAAATTTGAAATTATATTACAGTAAAAATTATCAAAACAGTTGAGGGATAATTAAAAGTAAGAATAATGGTTACATCTTTAAGGAAGAAGAGACAGAAAGAGGCTGTGGGGAAAGGGCGTATAGGAGCATATGAAGACTTCTGAGGTGCTTGGAAATTTTTATTACTTAATCTCAGTATTAAACACATGGTTATCTTATAATTATTACTGACACTCTCAATTTATACCTATTTCTGTAGATATGATTACCTTCATAAAACAAAAAGAGACACCAATGGGACAGTAAGTTAGCATTCAAGATGACACTGTTTATTTATGGTGAAGTCAAGGCTAAAGCCCAAATCCATCAAGTCTATTTCTCTATCAGGTGATAATATTGGCAATGATAACAAAGTTAATATGCAGTTAGCCGGAGAACTCCAAATCCTAACCTCAACCATCCATCTTTCTCTACGTGGTCCTGAAGGGAAACACATACACAGAAAAATGCCCTGTTGACTGAGAAGGCAAAACTTTAATGCTGACCAGATTCTTGATCCCTAAATGAGTAAGCTAGGCTAAGTGTAGACTTTTTCTAGACTAGAGACAGGCAGGTCTGACAAACATGGCAAGTTAAGTGGTCTTCTCCATCCCAGTCTCCCTAACTATACCAAAGTTTTGGATTGTGTGTGATCTTAATGATGACAAAAAGTTTTCACCAGAGCTCCCCAGTTGGCAAGAGGAACAAAAAGTCTCCGTCTGTCTAGACTTATTTATATTCTGCTAAAATTTTTTTCATTCTTAGTAAAAGCTGCCCAATTAGGGTTCTTGCCCTCAACCAAGTAAAAATGATACTTACACTTGAGAATGGAGTAGAAAGTGAGTTGTGAGCTTGTCGTGGCCAGTAGACAGTATCATTTGTCTTTATTTATAAGCTATCCTAGTTACCAACAATGAGACCACAGAGGCAGGTATACAACTAGAGATTCACCAGTAGTGTAAATATGAAAAACTTGACAAATTAGAGTCTGTGGTATCTCATGAATAAGTCCAATCATAACAATTCTTTGTCTGCTTTCTTATTATGTGACTATAAAAAGATGTCAACAATGCATTTAAATTTTCCTGCAGAGAGGAAATATGCAGATCACAATGAAGGTAAGAATATGCTCACAACCATATGTTTGTTCTCACAAAAATATGTGCCAATATAAGAAATGTTCCATTTTGAAGTTTTTGGCACCATGTGGTGGTGGTGGGTTGAAACTTCCGTGGTGGGTTCTTTTGTTGTTTTTTTCTCCTTTCATATTATATCTTTACATTTTTCAATCTAAAGGTTTCTTTACTACCACCTCCTCCCTTACCTCCTCCCTGCTCCCCGCTCCCCAACCTTGATCTTTTGTACTAAGCACATTCCAAACAATGTCATATTTCATATACTTAGAGACAAAGGAAATGGTTGCTTAGCAACAAGGTCCTGGTAAAAATTTTAAGCATTCTTTTACTTTTACTTTCCATTTAGGGCAATGCTCAGGAAGCTGTTTTCAAGGAGATCCAGGACTACAAGAGAAAGTCTTCAAAAAATGTCTATGTAAAACAGAGTGAGGAGGAGGAGGACAATAATTAAGGGTTTGTTGTCACAATGCAAGAGGCATTCTCAGTAACAATGAGAATGGAGAGAAAGGATTGGAGAGACTTGGTCTAGGGTGGGACAGAGAGCTTCACCTTTCCATTTTCTATCTGGTTCCTCTGACTTCTCCAAAACTTAACGTGGGATTCAAATCAATTAGCTGAGAATGAAAGGCACAAAGGGAAGCCGACCCACACTGTGTCAGCCACTCAAAGTGATCTTGTTTTGAGGGTTTTAGGTATAGACTGGGAGTGGCAGAAACTGAAAGCTTATTTTGTCTGTGATAAGATCTCCTTAAAATATCTATCTCACCTCTATAGGATGACTATTATTATATTTCAACTGATTTTCTATCAGGGACATTTTCCCACGTTATTAAATATTACATGAAAATATGGTTTTTGAGAAACTTATGCTATGAGTGTTGCAGGACTGACTTACCTATCCCTAATTGTACGTTCAGTTTATTCTGAGAAATTTGCTTCTCTTGATGTTACTTCTATTAATGTTACTTCTATGAATTTATTCTTATACAACTCTCAGAAAATTTCCATAGAAGAGGCAGCTAATAGCAGAATTGATAGATCTGAAAAAGTCTTTTGTTTCCAACTTTTAAAATATTCTTGATATATGTAGGCTAATTGCTTCCAGAAAACTTGTACTAATACACAAGTGAATATTTTCTGATTTGGTGGGAAATAACATGATGATTTATTTAGATATTATTTGGTTACTAGTAAGATTATATACGTATTTGTTTAGAGACCATTTATTTTTTAATGAAGTTTCTGATCATGTTATTGCCCATTTAGTTTCCATTTGAGTATTGTCTTTTTATTGATTTATAAAGCTAATTACACAAATGCACATACACATGCACAGAAGTATTCTTTATACAATGACAAATGAAGTAAGAAGGTGGAGTCACACAAGAGGAGGAACTAATATAAAGGAAATATATTTGTGGTCATATTTGTTAAAAATGTTTTTCTCAATTTGTTATTTGCTTTTTTATGGCTTTTATTCCATTTATTTTTGATGTACGGATGTTTTGTGTGTTTTTATAGCAGACTAAAGAGCACAGTAGTGAAGAACAGAGACTCTGGCCTCTCTGTGATGCATTTGACTCTTGGTTCTGACATCTCTGTGATGTGTGATTTTCATCAAATTACTTTAATCTTTTCCTGCCTTAATTTTCTTCTCTATAAGATGGGCATCTTAATAGCTTGTGGGAGATGGTGAGATTTCATCAAATTAAGACATACAGAAAACATACAGAATGATGCCTGGCACACCACCAATGATGCCTGGCACAACACACCAAACGCTCAATAAGTTAGAGTAGCCAGCATCATGTAGCAAATATACCGATCTATTCCATTGTGATTTCTCCCATAGCTTTTATGTTCAGAAAGTCCAAATCTCTAAAAAAAACTATGAAGTGTCTGTTAATCTCTTGTCTTATTTTCTTCATAATCTACTTATTTATTTAGTTTATTTCTTTAATGAACCAGGATTAATGTTGGTCTGTGGTAAGAAGTGAGTTAACTTAATTTTTCCCCAAAATGTAAATTTTTTTTGTCAATTCAACTTCCACTTATCATTTGTTTGTTTAATTCCTTTATCATTTACAAGATTTTACATACCCTTGGATCTGTTTCTGAATTATCTGTTCTATTCTGTTGTTTTGCCTTTTGATTTCTATTCTAGTGGCATATTGGAAAAAATTAGTACAAGTTTTAATATTTAGCAGGTGAATTCTGATCTCATCATTTTTAAGATTCTCTTAGCTATTTTTAAATGTGAAATAGTTCAGGTGGTTACTTGAACTATTTTAATATACTAAAAATATTATTGAGATTTTTGAATAGGATTATTCTTATCTATTAATTGATTTAGGGAGAGTGACAGTTTTGAAATAGTTTTTAAAAATTTAATTTTTTCTTTGCAAAATCCTCACTTATATCTCCCAATGGATTTTTTTTAGTGTTTTCATAAAGCTTCCCACACATTTCTCGATATTATTAAAAGTTAATAGTTATTGCTAATTGTAAAAATAATTTTCTTTCTTTGTATATCTAACTAGAGGTAGGAGGAAACAAGTTACAGTCAAAGTTCTCAACTCAGTCTCAGTTTTCTTCACTTACAGTGCCTTTGTGTGTTATTTTTGCAAGATATTTGGATTCTGAATCAGAGAACACTTGCCAAACATCATTTAAACTTGAAATGGGGATACTCTTTCTAAAAAGTTATTTTTACTAATTAAACACATTTTTATTCTGTCTCAACTACATGCTAGGCTTGCTTGTGAAGATAGAAATGATTCCTGCTCTACAGAGCTTACATGAGAGAATTGATTTAATGACAGCTGTGGTAAATATTAGGCAGAATGGCTGGTGCACAAGTTGAGGGTCTAACTTGGGATCCAGCCTCACGTAAGGTTAGAGCAGATCTTCTCTAGGAAGATTTGACATTCGAAGTGAGTTCTGAGGGATTCATAGGAATTAACCAGGCAACCTGTGGATGTTCCTGACAGAGCAGTTGTCAGAACGCAGGATGTTGAAGGAATCAAGACAGGGCCTTTGCAGCTGTAATGCAAAAATGGGGAGTGAGGAGGGATGTGGCATTGGGTGCGACAAGTCATTGGTGAGAGGGCCATAGTAGGGTTTTTATCTTTAAAAGGAAAACAAAAGTCACCTTGAAGAAAGTTAAAAATAGAGAAACTATCAAAGTATCTAGTACCAGGTATATATACGTATCTTTTTTTCTTGGAAACTGGGATACTTCCCATGGTTATTTTGCCAGGGTTCTTGAAGAAATAGTTCTGTGATAGTCAACTTTCTTTAGCCTAGGGGGAGGAAAGTCTAACTTCTCCAGATTTCTCGAAAGAGGAGTTTATTGCACTAATCAAAGCCCAACCAGGCTGGTATCTGCTGCGAGATGGAAAAGTATTGCAGGTACTACTGACTTACAGCCCTGTGTGCTATTGTCTAGTCAGTACTATCAGGAGCAAATCACGGCTCCTTTTGTAAAAGTGGCTGTGAAACACAGTTCTTTCTGGAAGTTCAAGGGTGATGAATCCCAAAAGGGCTTAGAGAATGTCAAATCGCCAGCACAGCCCGAAGGACAGCACATTCTCTAATTGAGGCAAGATAATTAGTTAGGGTAAGGTTTCCCAACTTTGGCTTTTCCGGCCAACTAATTCTTTATTGTGGGTGGCTGTCCTGTGCATTGAAGGATGTTGACCAGCAGCAGGTCTGGCCTATACCCACTAGATGGCAGTAGCACCCTCGTCTGGTTGTGGCAACCGACGGTTGTCCCCCGGGGAGCAAAATCACCATGGGCTGAGAAACACTGAGTTGCAGATATTATAAAAGTTATTTCTTTCACAATTAAAACTATTATACTCATTTTTTTTTGCCATAAATTCACTTACACACTGCAACATTAACAAATTAGATTCCTAATTATCAAGGCTAACTCTCCTACAGTGTACAAAGCACTGCCATGTGTCCATTTACTTATGCAAACATTTACTTATGCAAACATTTATTAAACGCCTGCTTTACGTAGGTACTATCCTTGTTGCTAGGGTTACAATCAAATGAGACAATATTGCAATATCTGCCCCTAAGCTACAGGGGGAGATAAAAACATGAGTATATCATAAGGGTCTGATAGAAGTCTACTGAGAGGTGAAAGGAAGAAGCACGGTTAGAATCTTAGGGGTGGAGCTCCCGGGAAATACAAAGCCGAAGTGAAGCTTGGTGTGGAAACCTGAAACACAGTATTTTTCAGACTGATAGATTTGGAAAGTGGTCAGGAAGCTTAAGACTTACAACCATATATACATATACATATACATATACATATACATATACATATACATACATATATACATACTTTTTTTCTGGGGCAGGGGACAGAGTCCCGTTTTGTTGCTCAGGCTGGAGTGCAATGGCGCCATCTCGGCTCACTGCAACTTCTGCCTCCCGGGTTCAAGTGATTCTCCTGCCTCAGCCTCCGGAGTAGCTGGGATTACAAGCACACGCCAACGCGCCTGGCTAATTTTTGTATTTTTAGTAGAGATGGGGTTTCACCATGTTGGCCAGGCTACTCTAGAACTCCTGGGCTCCAGTGATCCACCAGCATTGGACTCCCAAAGTGTTGGGATTACAGGTGTGAGCCACTGTGCCCTGCCACAGCCATATTTTATAGACATGTATTATAATCATCTCTGTTTCAAGGATGAGAAAACTGAAAGGTTAAACATTTAGCTTAGAGTCACTTAGCAAATACCAAAGTTAACCTGTCAATTTAACTATTCCCTGGTTTAACAATGTTTGTCTTTTCCAGTGAAACTTAGTAGTAGAATAAGAAAAACTCAGGGAATACTCTTAACAAATAATTTTAAAAGACAACCTCCAATGATTAAAAAAAAAATTGCTTTCTTCTATTTGTGTATTTCAAAAGGCACATTCACAGACATTATCTTTTGTGATTCTTCTACAAACCCTACCGGTTAGAAAGGGGATGCATTAACATCTCTGCTCCATGGAAAGAAAGAGCACTCTCAGGGAGTGTGTTTAGGTATAGTGCTCACAAGGCATGCTTGCCTTTCTCAGCATGGATATATAGTTCCCAGAGGACAATGTAATGGTTCCTTGTATTTTAGCTTGTCATTGTATTTTAGCACCAGGGTACTGCCATCATTTTCCTATCCTTGAAAGCAGTTCAATTTCTGCATTTAGAACTGAAATTATAGTGTCTCAAAGCTGAATTTAAAAGAGCAATTTACTGCTGTCCCCATGAAGAAACAGAACCAATCAATGTAATAAAAAAAATTTAAGATCATTCTGTACTTCCAGTTGCTCTTGCAGTCATGTGACTCATAGGGAGCAGCAAACTGCCTGTCATTATGGAATATTTAGAAAGCAGAACAGTATTTGGTCTTAGGTAGGTATGCAAGAAATTCATGCTGGTTAGATGAATGGATGGAAAAGTGAGTGGAAGGATGGGAAGGAAGATGGAAGGTTGGTTGCCTCCAGGAATGACAGACAGTGACCTGTTTCTCAGCATCCTGCCCCTTGTTGCTTTCCTGTTTTCTGTCAAAAACAAGTTCCTTGTTATTGATTTCAACAGGGTTTCTAATTCCATTTATTACCTGAAAGAAGGACAAAAGCAGGTGGAAAAATGCTAAAATGAACATTTTAGTTTAGAAATCTTCTTCCCGAGAGAGAGGTGCTCAAAACCCAATGTGTTTGCCATGGATACTGTAATGATCAGACTCACACTTGGCCTCTCCTGCTTCCTCTCTGCCAGGTTCAGTGGGTTAATCACTAAGTCCCATCACATCTCCCTCTAGGGAGGTATTTCAAAACTGTCCCTTAATTTTCCTGTCTGTTCTTGTGTTTGCTCAAACTCTTATCACCTCATCTCTGGCCTAAGTGTCTCAACTAGTCTATTTTTTTCCATGTCTTTCCATTATATCTTGAGCAGTATATTCAAACTAAAATTAAAAAACTTATTTTGTTTATTCTTATGTCCTCCAAAGTTTTCAATGACTGTTCATAATAAAGGCTAAATTTCTCATTCTACCAACCAGACCTACCATAACGCGGTTCTTCATATTAATTTCTGCATAAACACAATTCAAAGCTGAATGGTCTCTTCGCTTTACCAAGAACAGGTTTTCACATCACGATATCACATCCACCACTTATTCTTATGTACAATATTTATTGAGAACTTATTATGTAGACTATAAGCCAGATCATGAGCATCAGAAAAAGACAGAATATGAAAAGACAAACTCCTGTCCTCAGGGAGCTCAGTTTCCCAGAATCTACAGATAAGCTCTTTTATCAGAGAGGAAATGTGCTGCAGCTGGATAAGAACAAGATACTGGAGGAGCTCAACAGAGGGCACCCCCAGACTAAATTGAGTGCTTTTTTTCCTTGGATCACCTCTGTATCTCTAGCTCAGTACTTCCTGTATTATAATTTTACATCTATCCTGTTTTGCAATTATTGATTAACCCTGAATTAAAAGATGGAGTCTTATTCAACTTTGGCTCTTAAAAGCCCAGTTTAGTGCCAGACCAACACCCATCAACACATATAATAGTGAGCAGTTGCTGGTTACTTACTTTATGAGAAGTGCCATGCTAAACGCTTATGTGCATTTTCCCAATTGATTTCCACAATGCAGTGGGTATTATTAATGTATTATTAATAATATATCTATTTTACATAGTGATATAAAATACCTTGACCAACAACTATTAAGTGGAAGAGCTAGGATTAGAAATCAGGTCAATGTGATGCCAAAAATTGAATTCCTTCTATGAACATATAAATCATTTAGTGACAAATGAATAAAGCTTCTCTTTCTCTGTGGGTATATTCTCTTTCCCTAGAACTTCATAAAGCCTTGGAAGAAGTCAGGCACATTCAAAATTTAATTTTGCTTTAAAATGACATTTGTTCAAGCTTAATTGATAGAAATGAAAATTAGTTATTTCAGAGAAGCCACAAGCTCCAGGCACATGCAAGGTGTTTGGACAGATAAGTGTGATGAGTACTGTATGTTGATGTTGAAAGGGTTGGGAATGGAGCCCACACAGTTATGTAAAGGGAATCACATTATGTGTTTGGCTTCATGTGACTGATAAAATAACGGAATCAGAGGAAGGAGATAGTTCCTTTTCGAAGGGCTTCGTGAAATTTCCTTCCTTCCCCCACTAGCCAATCAAGCTGCCTCTTTGTCCTCTGCTGAGAGGTGACTTTTCATTCTTCTCCAGGTGCAAGGCATCAAAGAAATGGAATCATAGGGGAGGAAGCTTGCCCGTGTAGAGGGAAAATGAGCTGCACTGGATTTGGCAGGATTTGGTGGTTGTTTCATGTTGGCTAATGTAATAAGTTAAGGGAATGGGAATTATGCTAATGAACAATACTAGTCAGTTGCCTCATTCCTTTTTCCTCATCTGAATAAATCCTTGGGCTCAGGAAAGGTTTTGTAGCCTTGAGGGCTTTTTAAATCCTCTTATGATCCTGGCTCAGCTGAAGTAAACCTTGAAGATACACCCAGGTCAGAGCTTTTCGGAGGAAGGAGCTATGATAAAGTGGAAAGAACATGGAATTTGACTACAGGAAGTTCAGGTTCTGACTGTGACTTGGCCTCTTACCAGCTATGAGAACCTTCCTGAGATTTAGCTTACTGTTTGTAAATGGAGATAAAATACCTGCAAAGGGGTTTTGAAGATTAAAAACAATTTTACTTGTGAAGGAGTCTAAAACATGAGAGACATTTCATATGTTTTCTTGTTTAAATGTCCAAGGTGAAGACTTGTTCCACCCTCATTCCTGTCCCAGTGGATTTTAGTGAAAACTGGTCTTTGCTGATTCATTGGAATAAGTGATAAGGACTAAGACCAAAAACTAAATAGTTGTGTAAGAAAGGCCCAAACCATAAATGCATAAATTATCTCCAGTTTCTTTCCTTGGGCACTAAAATAAATTCTGGCATTTCCTGCTCTTCTGATATTTGCTTGGTCATATCTCCCTTTACAGGTTTGCAGATCTCCTGGGATTGACCAAACATTTAACATTTTTTCTCTTTCTCTCATAACTCTATAATTGTTATCTATTGTACTTATTTAACATACACTAAGAACTGAAATCTTGTCTCAAACTAATAAAAGATATATAATGTATTAATAGATGAGGAAATGTAATGATATCAAAATACTATGAGAATAGCCTCTGTCCAAAAACTGTTGGTTTTCTGTTTGAATAGTAGAAGAAACTTGCTCATAGAATCTGCCTCAAATCAGTCAAGACATTTGCCATCTTACTTTACCACAGTCCACCATTTACACCTAGATGATATAATAAAAGACGGGACTAAGCTCTCCTGAAGGCACATTTGTGCAAGTTACTAACTCTGGGTGGAAGCAGCCTAGTGACCTGATGAGTAGAGTGCAGGCCTGTACAAACAAATATCAGGGCAGAATTTTAACTTGAAGTCTTTCTCCAGTCATGTCCTTTTACAGAATTATGCTGCCTTAAAACATTCTATGTGTGTGATGTCAAATTCCCTTTATCCCAAGGCTTCTTACACATTACAGTATAGTTGATCTATAGATAATCCCTCTAAGGTGAATATATGGGAGATTAGGCTGTACAGCATGGTTTTAATTTGGATAACTTCTTTTTTATTTTCTTGATTTATTTTATCTTTGCTTGCCAGTGAAGTTAACTGGTCAGAAAAAATAAACACTGATCCATTTGACCTATCAGCAACCATTAGGCAATGTGCCTAATAAGAAATTTATTTATTAGTTCAGTCATTCATTCAACACATAAACATGTATTGATGCTTTATTAGACTTGGCTGGGCACCATTGAAATTTACAAAGATAAAAAATAGGACTCCAAAAAAGAATTAAGCTTAAGTGGGGGGAATAAAATCACATAAACAAGTAATTATGATACTCGTCCTTCAAAACTCTGCAAAGGTGTTGTTATCTCTAGAATACATCTCAGGTTTTACTAGACACTCATCTTTTGTGTTACCATAGCACACCAAGCATACTGCTTTGTGAGCATTTAGCCATATAATATTGAAACTTTCTTGCTATTTTTCATCTTCCAAATGGAAGGTGTGCTACTCATGGGCAGAGGCTTTCTTTTATCTTTATAATTCCGTCCTTTATCCCGTGTCTGCCAAATATTTGTTTTTACAAATATTTGGGGAATAGGTTGTATACTACTAAAACAGAATAATGAACCAGCTCCAATGGGAGAATAATGAATTAAGATCTACCTAAAGAGTTGGGGAAGATTCTCAGAGGAGGAGAAAAGGATAGTCAATAAGTACCAAAATGGATAGGATAGTTGAAAATACCTATGAAGGAGAAAAAAAAAAAGACAAAATAGATGTAGTCACAGTGTACAGCATGAGTAAAGAGAGCCATGAGTTATAAATGTGGCTGGTGTGCTAAGGAAATAGTGAATGATCTGAGAGCTGGGAATGAGACGTAATTAAGCACAAATAGGAAAGAGATGGCGCAGTGTAGGTACCCTGAGAATAGATTTTGTTAAAGGAGTTGTATAGAAGGATTAGAGTTTGAGCCATGTTGCACTGGGCAATGTGGGGCTATACAAGACTTCCTGGGAAGGGGCCTGACACATCGGATAGATATTACTATTTTTGAAAGATCTCTGAGGTTTCTGTAAACCCCTTTTAGGTACATTTTCTTGTCCTTTGGATTTTCTTGATAGAATGCAAGGATGATAGTAAGGAAATTAAGTGTCAAGGAGGCAGCCATGATAGGGGTATTGGAAGGATCGCCATCTAAGCTTATACTTTTATTCTCTCTGTTTAAGACTATTTCTCTGCTCCCCTGACTTCCTAAACAATTTTTGGAAAAATAACAACCAAACGCACACACACAGAACCTCTCTTCATTGTACACCCAGTAGTTTGGTTAGGCAATTCTGCCCACTCCTCTTCCCTTGTCTCTGGACCTTGCTGTAACTCTGCACACTTAACAGATTCATTTTCCTGCGAGTTTGCTTGCTTGTGTCACATGTCAAATCACTGTCTAATTATTGGGTCATATCCCCTTCTTGGCAGCATTACATTATAAAAATAGTACGGACTTGGCTTATACACAATATACAGTTTTATGAAATTGTGCCTATTTAACCGGAGCTGGGCACTGCTATCATTAGAGCTTCGCATTAGGTGCAACAGGATAATGCTGAGCAACAAGTCTTAATGAAAACCAGAACACCTGTATTTGAGTTCCAGCTCGGGAAATGATACTAACTTCACTTTATTTTTCAGAGTATTTCTGTGTGAAACACATGAACAGATGAAAAAGCCCTTTTAATTGCAAAGCAGCACATCATTATCTTAGCATTTAATGAGTAAGTGCATGGGCTTTGGACTCAGAAAATGGATTCAAATCCTAGATCTGCCATCTACTAGCTAAGTGATCTCAGGCAAGTTCCTTATTGTCTTTGTGTATGACTTTCCATATCTGTAAAACTTCTTTAGTCCATCTCACAGCGTTGTTGTGAAGATTAAATATAATAATGTGTGGTGGTTATATAACATATCTGCATATTCTTTGACATACTCCCCATTGGGATATATGCTCTTTGCCCCCTTACCTTGAATCTGAATGGGCTTAAGACTGTTTAACCAACAGAGCCCAGCCATAGAGTAAAGTGGAAATGATACTATGTGATTTCAGATGCTGGGTCATAAAAGACCATATGGAGTCTTCCTTGATCCCAGACATTATAATTATCTGGTAAGGATTTTAAAATAGCATCACAAAAAAATCCTCAGTGAATGATTATGCATACATTTGAAACAAATAAAAGAGTAGATACTTTACAGTTTCTGAAAGAGTAGATTTTTAATGTTCTCACCACACACACATACACACACACACACACACGCACATGCCACTACATAAGGTGAAGGATATGTTGATTAGCCTGAGTAGGCTAATTATTTCACAATGTATACATGTATCAAAACATCACGTTGTACAACTTAAATACATACCATTTTTATTTGTCAATTTTATCTTAGTGATGCTGAAAGAAAAAGAAAAAATAGAAAGTTTTAGTAATGAAATAGAAGATATAAAGGATATCCAACTAGAAATTTTAGAACTGAAAAATAGAATAACTAATATAGAAAACTCAGTAGGTAAGTTCAACAGCTGAATGAAAAGGCCAGAAGAAAATAATAGAGAATTTGAATACAGAACAATAGAAATTACCCAATCTGAAAAACTGAGACAATAGATTTTAAAAATACAGAATTTCTGGAAACTGTGGGAATATAACACAAGATTTAAAGTTTGAATCATCAGAGTCACAGAGGAGAGGAGAAAGAGTGTAGAGCTGACAAAAGTATATGAAGAAGTAATGGCTGAAATTTTACCAAATTTGGCAAATGACACAAATCTAAAGATTCAAGAAGTTAAGTGAGTTTCACATGGGATAAACCCTCCGAAATCCATGTAAGGTACATCATCATCAAATGCTAAAAACAAAACAAAAAAATATTGAGAGTAGCAAGAGAGAAATTACGACCTATAGGAAAAAATAATTCAAACTATAGCAGAAATAGTAAAGGCCAGAAGTAAATGACATACCATTTTCTAGTGCTAAAAGAAAAGAACTGTCAACTTAGAATTTTATATTTAGCAAAAATATCTTTCAGAAATGAAGAAAAAATTGAGTGATTCTCAGATGAAAGAAAATTAAGAAAACCTGTCACAAGTAGTCTTGCCATAAAAGAGTTGCTAACAGAAGCTTACTGCATAGAAAATAAATTATAAAAGAAGGACTTTTTGAACTTAGGAAAGGAAGAAAAAATGTGAAGAGTGAAAACATATAGGTAAATACAATAAACTTTCCTTCTCTTGAATTTTTCAAATTCTGCCTGAGAGTTGAAGCAAAAATTATAACACCATTGGATATGATTATCAATGTATACAGAAGAAATATTTAAGAAAATAATATTATAAATATGGAAGAGTAATAAGGCATAAAGAGAGGTAAGTTTTTTGTACTTCACTTGAATTAGTAAAATGTCAAATAGTATAAACTGATAAGTTATATACATATAATACTTAAAAGCAACCACTAAAAAAGCTATGTGAAGTGATGTACTCAAAAAACTATAGACAAGTCAAAATAAAATTTTAAAAGATGTCTAAATAACTCATAGAAAAGCAAGGAAAGGAAAAAAATAAATGAAAAAACAGAACACAAAAAAGAATAAAATGAATTTCATTTGTATGACCCCTTCTCAGAATGACAACATTATAGAGATGAACACATTAGTAGTTGACAGCATTTAAGAACGGCTGGAGGGAGTAGTATGAAGGAAGTCTTGGTGATGTGATAGAATAGTTCTGTATCTTGATTGAGGTGATAGTTACACAAATCTACACACATGATAAAATGGCACAGAACTATACACAGTTGGGGGAAACTGGAAAAAGAATACAGGGCATCTCTTGGTAAAATCTCTGCAATTTCCTGAGAATCTATAATTATTTTAAATTAAAAAGTTTCAAAAACTAGTAAATATTAGAATGAAAATAAGACATTGGGTTTTTAGCTCTCTTTCTCTGTGTTACATGGCTAGTGAAACAGGTAGTACTAAAATATTAAGGATATACAGAAAGTAGCATACATCTTAAATACTAATTTTATTTATTTTTTGAAATTACCTGACAACTTTGTCAGAATTCCTGTACCTATAACATCTATGGTTGCAACATTAGAACTCTCCTTGTTTCAACTATTCTATGAATATTTTCCTAATTCTGCCAACCTCACACTTGCATTAAGAATTCTTTTTTTTTTTTTTTTTTTTTTTACTTTTATTTTAGGTTTAGGGGTACATGTGAGGGATTGTTATATAGGTAAACTGCATGTTATGTGGACTTGGTATACAGATTATTTAGTCATCCAGGTAATAAGCATAGTACTCAACATGTATTTTTAAAAACTTTTCTCCCCGCTCCCACCCTCCACCCTCAAGTAGGCCCCAGTGTCTGGTGTTCCCTCTATGTGTCCATGTGTTGTCATTGTTTATCTCCCATTCATAAGTGAGAACATATGATACTTGGTTTTCTGTTCCTGCATTAGTTTGCTTAGGATAATGGTCTCTAGCTCCATCCATGTTGCTGCAAAGGACATGATCTCACTCTTTTAAGTGGCTGTGTATTATTCCATAGTGTGCCATTCCATATATGTGCCACATTTTTTACATCCATTCTACTGTTGATGGGCATTTAGGTTGATTCCATGTCTTTGCTATTGTGAATAGTGCTGCAATGAACACATGCATATAGGGTCTTTATGGTAGAATGATTTACATTCCTTTGCGTATATACTCAGTAATGGGATTGGTGGGTCCAATAGTAGTTCTGTTTTAAGTTCTTTGAGAGATTGCTAAACTGCTTTTCACAATGGCTGAACAAAATTGCACTCCCACCAACAGTATAGCAGTGTTCCTTTTTTCTGCAACCTTGCCAGCATCTGTTATTTTTTTGTGTGTTTTTGACTTTTTAATAATGGGCATTCTGACTAATGTAAGATGTTATCTCATTGTGGTTTTGATTTGCATTTCGCTTATGATCCGTTATATTGAGAATTTTTTTCATATGCTCGTGGACCACATGTATGTCTTCTTTTGAAAACTGTCTGTTCATGTCTTTTGACCACTTTTTAATGGGGTCATTTATATTTTCTTGTAAATGTGTTTTCATTACAGATGCTGGATATTAAACCTTTGTCAGATGCATAGTTTGCAAATTATTTTCTCTCATTCTGTAGGTTGTCTGCTTGCTCTGCAGATAGTTTCTTTTGCTGTGCAGAATCACTTTAACTAGGTTTAATTTGTCAATTTTTGTTTTGTTGCAATTGCTTTTGGCATTTTCCTGATGAAATCTTTGCCAGATCCTATGACAAGAATGGCATTTCTTAGGTTTTCTTCGAAGATTTTTACAGTTTAGGTTTTATATTTAAGTCTGTAATCCATCTTGAGTTGATTTTGTATAAGATGTAAGGAAAGGGTCCAATTTCAATCTTCTGCCTATGGCTAAGGAGCTACTCTAGCACCATTTCTTGAACAGATTGTTTTTGTTGGCTTTGTCAAAAATCAGATGGTTGTAGGTGTGCATCATTATTTCTGGGCTCTCTATTCTGTTCCATTGGTCTATGTGTCTGTTTTTGTACCACTACCATCCTGTTCAGGTTACTATAGTCTTGTAATATAGTTTGAAGTTGGGTAACATGATGCCTCCATTTTTGTTCTTTTTGCTTAGGATTGCCTTGGCTACTTGGTTCCATATGAATTATAAAATAGTTTTTTTCTAATTCTGTAAAGAATATCATTGGTAGTTTAATAGGAGGAATCTTGCTATCAATTCTTCCCATCCAAGAGCTTAAATGTTTTTCATTTGTTTGTGTCATCTCTGATTTCCTTGAGCAGTGTTTTGTAATTCTCACTTTGGAGATCTTTCACCTCCCTAGGTATCTATATTCCTAGATATTTTATTCTTTTTGTGGCAATTGTGAATAGGATTGCATTTCTGATTTGCCTCTCTGCTTAGATGTTGTTGATGTATAGGAATGTTGTTAATTTTTGTACATTGGTTTTGTATACTGAAACTTTGCGGAAGTTGTTTATCAGCTGAAGGGGCTTTTGGGCAAAGACTATGGGGTTTTCTAGGTATAGAATCATGTCGCCTGCAAACAGGGATAGTTTGATTTCCACTCTTCCTATTTGGATGCCTCTTTTTTCTCTTGTCTGATTGGCTGGGACTTCCAGTACTATGTTGAATAGGAGTGGTGAGAGTGGGCATCTTTGTCTTGTTCTGGTTTTCAAGGGGAATGCTTTCAGATTTTGCCCATTCAGTATGATATTGGCTGTGGGTTTGTCCTAGATGGGTCTTATTATTTTGATGTATGTTCTTCCAATGCCCAGTTTATTGAGGGTTTTTAACATGAAGGGATATTGAATTTAATTGAAAGTCTTTTCTGCATTTATTGAAATAATCATGTGGTGTTTGTTTTTAGTTCTATTTAGGTGATCACATCTATTGATTTGCATATGTTGAACCAATCTTGCACCCCTGTGATGAAGCCTACTTGATAATGGTGGATCAGCTTTTTGATGTGCTGCTGAATTTGGTTTGCTAGTATTTTATTGAGGATTTTTACATCTATGTTCATCAAGAATGTTGGCCTCAAGTTTTCTTTTTTGTTGTATCTCTGCCAGGTTTTGATATCAAGATGATGCTGGTCTCACAAAATGAGTTAGGGAGGAGTCCCTTCTCTTCACGTTTTTGGAATAGTTTCAGTAGGAATAGTACCAGCTCTTCTTTGTACATCTGAAGAATTCAGCTGTGAATTATCTGATCCTGTGGATTTTTGTTTTTTCAATTTTTTTTATGTGTGTTTTTTTGGATGGTAGGCTTTTTATTACTGATTCAGTTTCAGAACTTGGCAGTGGTCATGTAGGGATTCAATTTCTTTCTGTTTCAGTCTTTGGAGGTTATATGTGTCCAGAAATTTATTTATTTCATCTAGGTTTTCTAGTTTGTGTGTAGACCTTCAAATTTCCCCTATATCACTTAACATAATCATATAATCTAGTGCTTTTCACTATATTCCATATGCTAGCCCTAGTCACTTAACCAGTTTATTAGCTCCTTAAGATCAGGCATAAGTTTTATGTTTTTTCCTTTTATAGCCTGATTCAAAACTTTGTTAAATCCTTTATAGGTTGATGGAATGATAGTCAGGTGCATTCGTTAGAAGGTTGTTTGCAAAGTTTTGAGAGCAAACCCTTTTCAAAATTGACTCAAAATGACATTTTAGAGGCATATTTCCCCAGGGTTTCAAATGTTGATCTCAAAAAGTATCTATTTCCCATTGCCAAAAGTTTAGCCACAGCATTTAACATAGCTTTTTGTTTCAAGAAAAGAAAATCCAATTCAAATCGGCTTGAACAATAAAGAGAATTCATTAGTGAATGTAACTGATAGTTTAGAGATAATTCAATACTAGCCTAATTCAGGGCCAATGGTGCCAACAAGGATCTGACTTTCCAATCTCTGCAAATGGCTGCTCCAGTTCTAGTCCTGACATATATATACCACACCCTCTGAAGGAAGAGAGTTTTCAAAAGGACAAAGAAAAAGAGGAATCTGTGCTTTCTCAGATTACTCAGCAAAAATCACTTTGCTTTTCTTGGAATCTGACTGGGTTCTGTGTCTGTTTCTAAAATCTATTCTTCAAGTCAGGGGGATTAAATACATGAATTATTTAGGACCAGTCTGACATTACTTTGTATCTGAGGTGGATCAATAGTACTCAAAATGGCCAAGAATATGTAATTAATGATTTCCCCAATGCAAAACTTTGGGTACTACTGATGGATAGAAGGGGATGTGGATGTTGAAAACATAACCAACAATGTCCACCAAACCAAACCAAACCAAACAAAACAAAACTGGAGAAAAGCACTTATAGACAGCGGAGACTCTGACTGAGAAAACCTTCAGAATCTCTTTCATTTGGAGCTGGGTCTAGACCCGGAAGACTAAGGTTTTCAGATCTGACTTTGTCTTCTGCAACATTAGTCAAATTAATTTATTTTCTGTTTCAGCTTTAAAATTTTATTTAGCTGGAGATAATGCTGCTTTTCTCAATGATACTGAGGATCAGATAAAATAGTCATTGCAGAAATGCTTCAAAATCTGTAATTAGAGTTGAATAAAGATGACTTTTATATCTTCCATATTTATTCTATTACATGTCGTTTTCTATTTCCTAGAGTTTGTGTATTAAAAATTTTTACCTTAGAAAAGAGAAAATAATATTTGTGATAAAACATGTACTATATTCTCTTCAGCTATAAATACACAATCTTTGTACTGTTTGTCAGTAAAGAAAGGTGTTTGTAGGGAGTGAATATCTGTAAGTTATTTTATATGTGCTATCTCACTACATTTTCCCCTACATCCCATAAAGCAAGTGCTATTAACCCACCTTTACAGATGAGGAAACTGAGTTGAAATATCTTATCATACATTAGAAAACAGCAAAACTAGATTCAAACTTAGGTCAGCCTGACACCAAGCCAATTCACAATGGAATATATTTGTTTTAAGGAAAACCTAAATTTCCTGGAGCAAAAAATATATGAGTTTTGAACAAATATCGCCCCCAAAATCAGAATTTATGAAAGGATATTTTCAGTGTCCTTAGCTGTTGGATAGATGTTTATATTCTAGTATTTAAGATTTCAGAGTTTAGCCTAATCATCTTGCCATCTGCTATGAAATGATGAGCCCATCTGTCATAATATTCAAGACAGTATCAGATTCCATTTATTCTATGAGAAGACAATGACTTTTGAAATACCAAATTTGAATGTGTCTGATTATAACATTGTGTTATGGAGAAATTTCAAAGCTAGTTCCACACAATTTTGAATGATAGCTAAAGTCCTAGCATTGATACAATAGTGATGAGGGCAGCCAAACTGGAAAAATCCAGACACTCCCAAAAGCTGATTTGGAGATTTTTCAGATCTGGTACAATGGTCCCTGTCTTAATGACTCCTGCATTATGTTCAATAATACACATTATCTAGAGGTTTTAGAAGTAATATTTTTATTCTTAAGTATATAGCATTTTATAAAGTGCTTTTAATTCCATTACTAATATAGTTCTCATTTAATTATTATTCTTTATTATCTCACCTTTATCCTTTTTCTATTTTGTTTATGCTCTTCCATTCTATGAATTTTTGTCTACTTATTTTAGAAATAAGCAAGCTATGTTCTAAGTGGAGTTGCCAATCATGTGTTTCTGAAAGGGAAACACATGGGCAATTAAGAATGCCGAGGCTGGGGACCGAACATGAGATATTACAGAGGAAAAATAGGTGGTGGATCTTTATTATTGTTGTTATTTTTGGTCAACTGTGTTTAAATAAATGGGTTCTTGGGTTTTGAGATGAGTTGACTCATTAATGTATTTTAGGCTGGATTGGTAGTACCAGTCTTACTTTATTTTAGTCAACTCTACGGTCATCTAGGTTATAAATAAAAGTTAAAATTCCCCAAATAATACCTCCTCAGTTTTCAACATAAATTCAACTCCCCAAATATGTATAAAATATCTCCTGTCTCACCGCCCTCATTTTCTTTTATTCTGTCCCATTTTAGAAAAGTACTAAGTTCTCAATAACTATTTTCAAGCAAGTTTGACTGTGTGTTGTAGTAACTTAGGATCTCAGGGCACCAAATATATGTTAGTGTACAGGTACGTGGCCTAGTATAGGAATTCAGACCAATTATAGGGTTATAACTGGCCTAAGTTATGAAGTTCATGGCCTAAGTATAGGAATTCAGTCCAGTTACAGGGTTTAGTTTAATAGACAAGTCTGGCTATCTTGTGTTTACCTTTCTTCTACTCTTGTCCCCACTCCTGCAAAGATTCCTTGGTCCAGGAAGGGCTCTTTCTTAGCCCTCAGATGCTAAACACCAAGCTGACTCACTGTGACCTATATTCCCAGACAGATCCTGGCATTCTGTGCAAGAAGCCTTATCTTTTACTCCTTTACCTGTGTGGCACCTATATTTGTGTTATCTCAACCCTTGTCTTTTTTTCCAATAGATTTTGTTAGTTCTTGGTAAAAGAGTCAACCTAAATATCTATGTTTGTACCAGCTCCCCTCTGCTTTGGCCAAAGATGATTGACTCTAATGTAGAGACTGACTCAACTTGAACCAGATGAACTCTTCCTCTTTCCTCTCTTTTTGTCTTTATTTCCTTTTTTTCTTTCCTGTCTCACTTTCTCTTATTTTAAATGCAACAAATTGTTTCCATGTGGCTTTGGACACTAAATAAGTCAAATTCAATTAGAGCCGTGGGTGAGAAAATGAGCAGAAAAGCTCTGAATTTAACATCTTTACTCTTGAGGAAAGGCACGCAGCACTGATTGAGGTGAGTTTGTAGCCAAAACTTCCAGCTCCTGACAACTTTTCAAAGGTGGAAAGTAATAACCTAGACATGAGCTGTAACCAATTTTCAACCCAGAGAATTGGGTTTTCCATTCCTCTTTTGTTGTCCCTACTTTCCTTCATCAACTCATAGGAAAAATTGAGAAGTGTTGAGGATAGAACACAAATTAGAAAACTTGTAGTAATAGTAGTGTTTGTGGCATAGGTGGGGAGAGGTCCGTGAGTTTTGCATCCTTCCAGAAATAACCTTTATTACAAAGGGCATCTTGTAGTTGAGCAGAAAATATGAAACAAGTGATGATGCTATTAAACCAGCGATGTAACCCTAAACACTTAGTGAGGTGGACCTGGAGTTTAGAACCAGACTCTTAGGAACCATGGTCCTGTCCACACCCAGCCAGCATTTGCTGTTATAATGGACCAAGTCTTGCCCTTGGAGATCCTAGGTTGAGTGTAGGTATTATGTAATCTTGGGTAGAATCATTTGACTCTTTTTAAGTGCGAGTTATAACATCTGTCTCTTTTCATGATGAAATTTGTGTCAATAGAAATATTGCAAAGTAAATAAAACGTCCTAATTGGTAGAGTAATGTCAACATTTGAACTGTTAACCTTCAGAAACAAACAAACAAACAAACAAACAAAAAACAACTGGGAGGCAAAAGGAGAATATGTGAGGCTGCATTCTGAGGAAATAGGCTGCTGTGCCTAAGAACATAGGAAAACCTGACAGGAAGATGAAAAGATATTAAATGCACCCCCATGCTTTGCTCCATGAAGCACCACAGAGGCCATTAAAACCCCAAATTAGTGACTTCTGTATAACTAGGGGCCACTCTTTTGTCTTCACTTCATAGAATGAGTTTCTTACGTAAGTCCTCAATCCAAAAGAAATGCATGGCAACAAAACATAGGATTTTTACCTTGAATGATTCTACTGTAAATTAAAGTCTTTAGTATTTTATGCTTAAAATGCTGATTCTTTTAGATATTGTTGCTATTCAAAAAGGAAAAGAGAGGAGGGAAGAAGGGAGTGTGAGAGAGAGAATATATATATATATATGAGAGAGAGAGAGAGAACTAGACTTACCCCAAAACTGAAATTTTCTTATTCCTCCAGCACCAGGTTCAAAGGGAAGTATTATTCTTTTAAGTTTCATGTCCTAAATTCTTTTCCTTTGAGCTCAAGTACTTTTTTCATTGAGTCACTCTCCAGAGGAGAGGAACACTCAACTTCTGGATCTGATTTAAAAATCTTAAGATTGCATTTTGGATTTCCTCAAGTTTCACATTAAGCGTAAGAATCTTTGCCAAGTGCACACAATTGCATCCTTTTGTATTTCACAGTAAAAGAGCAAGGTAGTCAGAAAAAGTTTGTATGACTCATTTCTTTCTGTAACTCCAAAGTTTGAAAAAATTCTCTCTTTCAATAAATTATTTCTGTTAACACACTTCTACCTCCAGCATCCTAATGACCTTCATCTTCAACTCTAGGTCAGAGTCGTACATTTATAGCAGTCCTGCCATATGCCACATGTTTAATAAAAATGACCTCACATAAGTCTAAGAAAAAACTTAAAATGCAAATGTTTTCCCCTATTTTGCAGATGAGGAAACTGAGGATCTAAGGAGTTTAGAATTATACATTTACAGGTAGTAAATGACAGAGTTAGAATTTGAACCCAAATACTTCTTCCTTTAAAAACAATTTATAATGCAATAATCTCTCTTTACCTGGGAATAAAAATAAGAGAGAGTTATTTATATTCTAACTGATGACAGTGCTGGTGAGAAAGTGCTGGGAGTACAAAGATAAACACTTTACATTCCTTTCCCTTAGGGCATTTTCATAGTCTAGAAGTGAAGATAATGCAGTAATGGACTGATAATTGCAAAATTCTGTGATAAAACATTATATCATATAACATTCATTGAATGTACTCTATTTGCAAAGCACTGTTCTAAGTGCTTTACTTACAGCAACTCATATGTTACATGATAAAGGAATTTATGAGGAGCATGTTGGCCACAGAAAGGGAGGAAGCGGTTCTGTTGAGGGGATTTATGTTGTTGTAAGAGAAGGACACATCAGAGCAGGCATTGAAGGGTGAGTAAGAATCCCCACCCCCCCACCACCATAGGTATGTTTGGGTGGGAATATTGGAAGCAAAATCAATTATATATGCAAAGGGAAAGAGATATGGAAAAGTTTGGGCACACAGTTTGCCCAAGTATAGGGCATAGATGAGGGAGCAGGATTGGATCAGTTTGAACATATAGGCAGGGCTCAGATCCACAAAGGGCATGCATGCCATGCTGCACTGTGGATTTTATCTTACTGGCAGTGGAAGGCCATTAAAAGGTATTAGGTTTGTGAATGACATGAAACCTCAGCTCTCTAATTACACCAAAGGGAAGTGTCTTTTCCAACTCCAAATGCAGATGTCATAAAACAGGACTAGAGGCCAAAGTTCTTTTCAGGTCATGATGCCGAAACTACAAGACTTGGATTCCAACCCTTGATTATATCAGTTTAAGAGTTGGTGCTTCTATGGTCATGCAACCTAAAAGTCCCAAGGACCAAGGGTCATGGTCTGCCCCCAAGAGTCTGATGTCAGGCCAGCTAGATGCCTGTGTGCTGCCCCAGATTGTGATGGGTAGCAGAAAATCCACACATTTGCAACTTTTCCTGTCTTCAGAATTTCTCCCAGTAAATGGAGGGAAAAGCATGGCATTCACTCTTATTTGCCTATCAGGTAAATATTTGTATAAACCATTGCCTAGAAGGCTGAGTGGAACTCCTTTGCTGTAAGTTAGGCATAGCCCAACTTTCACCTGTGTTGGATTAGGTGTCATTCTTCCAGAAAGTAAGGGACTAGAACAAAGGAGCTTTTGATAGTCCCTCTTGACCCTGTTTCTACAATAGGCTGCTCTCTATTCTGAGGTACACTCATCACTCAATTCAAAGAAAAATTGTTTATCTGGCTCCAATTTACTCTTATCATTTTTTCCAACTTCAATCAGCATCTCTTCAGAGCTTGCAGTCTCAGGCAGATGTGGGATCCTGGTGTCATGCACAAAAGTGGCTTGATTATAATCACGTTCCTCTAATGATCTCATTCTAACTAGGCAGCAGCTTGATGCCCCTTATTCCCTTCACAGATTTGCCTTGGGAGCTCAGTTCTAACTTCATGGATGCTCCTCTATTTTTGCTTCCATGCTATTAAATAAAGCTATGGCTTCCTAGTTATTTGGCATCCACTACTTATGAAGTACCCAGCCCATCAAGGAAGAAAGTGAATCCTTCATTCCTTTTTTCTAGAAATAATTGATTAGTTAGCTCTTCTTGCCTCCAACCCAATTTGTTACTGAGCTCTCTAAGGCACAGCATGTCCTATGAGAATTCTTTCTGCCAGGCACTTTCTTTTCTCTGCACCATTGACACTGAAAATTTGTCTCCTTCATTCCTTCTGAAGCCCATCTCATGGAATTATTTCACCAACCTCATTTTCCAAGTCAATTATGATCCCATTATCTCCACTAACTTGCTATTTTATACACATGTAGATTGTTGATGAAGAGACTATGATCTTAATATTTAGTTGCTTTTTTATGATGTGGTATTTGTTTGAAAATAAAACCCTGATGTGGCCCTTTCTGTATTATATACTATCCAATGGCAGTCACTAAACTGCAAAACAAAGCAAAACAAAATCTTCATTGTGATTTTCAGGAGGAAAGGGCATTTCTGTTTAAACCCAGATTGCTGATATTCAGCTGCTTAAAATAAAAAGTAGAACATGAAGACCTTAAAGAGAAGCATTACCTCAGAGCAGTAGTAAACATTCTTTCTCTGATGAGAATAAAGTGAAAGTGAGGGGAAAAATTCATTCCTCATCAATATAGATATTATAGATATGTAGGTCAGAATCATGTATTCAGGTCACTCATTTATTGTCATTTATCCCATTCAGGAATAAATTGATTTACTCATATAGTCATCCACTAAAATATTTATTGAGCATCGCACTTGTATCCTAGGCACTGGAAGTTCAGGTTAAATAAGACATAACCAACTGCTCTGCCTTTAAGATCTCACATAGTAATAGAGGTGGCAGAATAATGAAGAAGGGACACTTTAGGAGAGAGTTTATCCAAAATGAGGAGATCTGTGGTCAGAGAAAGCAATGACTAAGTTGAGTGCAGTAGCTCCCCTTATCCGCAGTTTTGATTTCCACTGTTTCAGTTACCTGTGGTCAATCATAGTCTAAAATAGGTGAGTACAGTAAGATATTTGGAGAGAGAGAGAGCCCACATTCACACTTTTATTACAGTGTATTGTTATAGTTGTTCTATTGTATTATTGTTGTTAATCAACTGTGCCTAATATATAAATTAAACTTTATCATGGATATGTATGTATAGGAAAAGACCATAGTGAATATAGAGTTCTATACTATATGTGGCTTCGGGCATCCACTGAGGGGCTTGGAATGTATCCCTTGCAGATGGGGGGGACTACTGTATTGAAGAATTAGTTGGAATGAGTGAGACAAAGAGGAAGGGAATAGAGATATTGCTGATAGATGAAACAGTATATGGGGGGAACACAATCAAGGATTATAATCTGTCTGCTTGCAATTGGAATAGTTCTTCAAAGCAGTCTGTTTGAGTTCAGCGTAGTGTTTTAAATTTGAGTTTAAATGCTTTCCATGCACTGCTCCCTATTACCTTTCATATAGGATGTTATACATGCTTATGTTATCTGCTTGACCTAAAAATATATTTGAGTTTTTGAACCTTGGCATAGAGACAGGAAACAGAAAGAGGCATTAGAGAAGCTTCAAGTAGCTCAGTATGGACAGAACAAAGGGTGAATGCAGGGAAAGAGAAGAAAGAAATCTGCAGAAGTGTATGGGAATACAAATATGAAAAGCCGTGCATGCAATGATAAAGAATGTAAATTTCATTCAGAAAATTAAAGGAAGCAATTAAAGTAGCTCAAGCAGAAACTGCCAGGGTCAGATGTGTCTTATAGAAAGATCATGGGGCAGTGGTGTGCAGAATGGATTGGAGGAGAGAAAAAATAGAGACGAAGATAAAAGTTATAAAGGTATTGATTAAATCAGGCTGTATATTATAAAGGTCGAATCACTAATAAAAATAAAGGGGTGAGGCATATTTATTTGAAATTGGAAAGAGGTTAAAAGAAGATAACCTGGCAAATAATTGAGTGGGGAAATTTAAAGGGAAATGTCCTGGGTGAAGGCAATTTTTCTGTCTTAGATGGCTGGATTCATGGTGATGCCATTTGCCAAAACAGGGAAGGAAGATTAATTTGCAGGAATTTAAAACCCTCTTTTGTCCTCACTATTATCCCTTTGCTTAGAGATGAGTGCTCTGCCTATGTCTATTGTCCTGCATTTTTAAACAGGATACCAAGGATTAGATCATAGCCTAGTGAGCAGAGCATTAGACTTATAATCATTAGACACGGTTTTGCCCAATCTCTTTCTTTATGCAATCTTGGACGTATTATTTTCACTGTGCTTCAGGTATCTCATGTGTAAATAGAGATACCAAAAATTTTCTGCTTAACTCAATATTTGAGGATAAAAATATGCTGAAAGAAGTGAACGTACTTTGGGAACTGCAATGTGTAAGGAAATATCTAAGTGGTTAATTAAGCCTCCTGGCACACTCATGTCAAGAGAGTCAGCATTGATCCAGAGAGTAAGGTACGGGCAGATTAAAAAGCATTGAAAGCTATAATAAGCTCACTGTGTCAAAACCAGGAGCAAATGAAACTGAAATAAACAAAATGTAAACTGGTGAGATGGAATGAAACTTTCAAAGTCAGGTCAGATTGAGAGGGAAATGATCTCTCTGGGGAGTCAGGAAAGATAACACTGAGGAGGGAGGTCCAATTGGTTTGATAGTTCTTCCTCTGGAGACGTGCAGGCTGAGAGGCTCACTATGAAGTTCCAGCTGCCGACTCTACAACTCCTCCACACCTGGGATGTAATATTGACGAGGATGCTTGTGAGCCATCCAGGGTACCTTGGGCTATGGTCTACCCTGTGTAGCTCTCAGAGCTGCTGCCTCATTTGGGGCTGAAGTTTCCTTTGTGGGTGCTGAGGATTTCATGTGACAGTGACCTCTACTTCAGGTTTTTCTGTAATCTTCTCAAGCAGATGTTAGTGGATTCCCAAAACAAGGTCCTACAGAAGCTGCCTGAAACATATGGTGGTTGTATTAATGAGGATATAGACTAGGAGACTATAACAAAAAGACTCCCCAAATACAGTAGTGTAAATGAGAGGATTTTATTTCTTTCTCCTTTAGAAGTTTTGGTAGGTGGTCTGTGCCTGTGTTGGTGGCTTGACAGGGTGAGACCCCAAGCTCTCTTTTTCTTAAGGCTCCATCACTGTCAAACCACATTTGAAGTTGGCTGAATATCACATCTGCTAGGAGTACATCTTGGTTGCAGAGAAAGAATAGGGGAGAACAAAGCACTCGCCTTGCCTGTTAAGGATATAATCTAGAAGTTGTATACATTACTTACTGTCAATTAGACAGAACTTAATCATATATCCACATCTAGCTTCAAGAAAGACTGAGGAGTGTGGTCTTCAGCTGGTGGTCCATTTGCCCAGCTAAACTTGGGAGTTACAGAAACAGAGGAATGATTGGATATTGGAGTATAATTATTAACAGTATCTGCCATAGAGGTAAAAGCAGCTGGGGCTGGAACTTTAGCAACAAAAATAATGTTAGAATTGGTTTTCATGGCTATTCATAGAACTAATCATCAATCTAAAGAGATAAAGTAAAATACTAGTCTGACCAAAAAACTTACAGCTCCTGCTGTGTTTTCTTTTTTATCAGTCGGTGTGATTTATATACAGTATAATGTAAAGATTCTAACTGTTACAATTAATGAGATTTGACAATACCCCATCTAACCCACACTGTATTTAAACAGCGAGCATTTCCATCACCCCAGAACATTTCTTCATGTCCCTTCTCAGTTAATCCCCTAAACTCAGGCAACCACTGTTTTGAATACCATCACCATAGAACAGATGTGCCTATTCTAGAGTTTTATGGGAATGAAAGCAGAGTATATACTGTTTTACTTCTCTCACTCAGAAAAATGAGTTTTAGGATTTCCACTATGCAAGTTTACCCTAGCTTCTTTGTCCATTCTTCTATTTATGAACATTTGAATTATTTGTGTTTGGAATGCTATGAATAAAATGATGATGAATATTCACACATACATATTTTTTCTGGACATTTATTTTTACTTCTTTTGGGTAAATGCCTAGAAGTGGAATTACTGGGTCAGAGGATTGATAAATATTCACAGGAAACTGCTAGTTTCCCTACCAGCAATTTATGAGAGTTTCAGTTGCTCTAAATCCTCACCAATATATGCAGTTGGTAGAATTTTCCATAGAAGCTATTCTTATGGATTTGTTTGGTTTTGAAAGAAGAAAAATAAAATTTTGTCTCTGACTACTCACATATTGTCATGTTTTTCAATAACTTCCTTTCTTAAGGTAGTAAATAAACATTAAAAATGTGTATAACATTTTGAAATATAAAATCTTCTTCAGAAAAAAATGAGCCTATGTCGATTTCTTAATAAGGACTCTTGAGAAGAGTTTATAGCGTAATGGAATGCTTGGAATTAGAAGACCACGGTATCGCCTCTGAGACCCAACATTTTTCATCTGCAAAGAGGAGATAGCAATAGCCTTTTCAAGGTTTTTGTGAAATCTTTTTAGTCTATTAAAATGCCTAACTCTAGCACAGTGCCTAACATAGAGTAAATGTACAATATGTTTAAATGGAATTTAAGATGCGGTAGTCATTCCAATAATCTTGATCATGAACATTATAATCACCACCATCATCATCATCATCACTATTATCATCATTAAGTCGTATCACTAACTTTAACTGAAATCATACCATCCTTCAGGAACTGCTGAACTTGTATTTTCTAATTAATTTCTCAAAACAAGCCTTAACTTCAGTATTGATATTTAAAATTTTCATGCAACTTCTGAACCTTCTATTAACAAGTTATAGCTTGCAGCAAGAAATGCTTGCTGCACTGGACCATTTGCTTGCTAGAGGAGTTGCTGTTATCAGGAGCTTGGACTAACAAGGATTCGTAACCTAGGGCAGACTAGAACTCATGGAAAGAATGCCACCATGGCACAGGTGCTCCATTTCCTCAGCACCCTGTGGGGAGGGGACCTTCTCCCAGTGCCTAACTCCATGATGTGTTTAGCTGTGGCTCATACCACGCATGCTCTCTGCAGTATTCTAAGGGAAATAGGGGCTTGTGCATCTGCTCACTCTCTGGCTGCAGTTTTCTAGCCTATTCCAAGGGACACTGTAAATGTGTGTTTAAATACATTTCATGTACCATATAATAGATGATGAACTGGGACTCGGAAAAGGTACATGATTTGCCCAAGATTGTAAAGTTAGCAAGTTGAAGAAACAAAATTCAAATCTGGGCTGTGTGGCTCAAAGCCTCTATTCTGAATTGCTGTGTTATATGAACTTAAGTGGAGTTTTATTCATCATTTATTTTAAAACCTAACTCCAAGTTTCTTTTTAGTATACAATTCAAAACATCCCCCATGCTGCACAAATGAGAAATCAAACACATGATAAATCTGTACATGCAGTGACATGGCAACAGAAAATGATAACATTAATCCAGTTATGACCATTTGGCTATCTAAGTCATTTCAAAGCAAATCTCTGGAACACAATTTTGTCTCAAAGACTGGAGAGAACAAAAATCTGAGTCAGAATTTTAATTCTCCATTTAATAACCCCGTAACTTGAGATATGTTACTTTACATTTTAAGACTGTTTCATTATGTGTAAAATAAAGATACTAGACTGGAATAAATTCAAGAGCTATATTGTACAATGTAGTGACTATAGTTAATAACAATGTATTGCATTCTTTTTTTTTTTTTTTTTTTGAGACAAGGTCTCACTCTGTCACCCATACTGGAGTGCAGTGGCACGATCTTGGTTCACTGCAACCTCTGCCTCCTGAGTTCTAGTGATTCTTATGCCTCAGCCTCCCAAGTAGCTGGAATTACAGGCACATTCTACCACACCTGGCTAATTTTTGTATTTTTCATAGAGACGAGGTTTTACCCTGTTGGCCAGGCTGGTCTCGAACTCCTGACATCAAGCGATCTACCCACCTCGACCTCCCAAAGTGCTGGGATTTGGGCATAGCCACCATGTCCGGCCTAAATATATTGTATTCTTGAACATTTCTAAGGGAGTACATTGTGTTTCCAACACAAATAAATGATTACTATGTGAGAGAATACATAAATTAATTTGCTCAACTTAGCCATTCCACAAGGTATACATATTTAAGAACAACAGGTTGTATACAATAAACATATAAAATTTTTATTGTAAAATAAAAAATTATATTAGAACTTTCTCACAGGTTTGTGTGAATATTAAACAAAATTTATGTTGCATATTTTTTTGATTCTAAGAAATCATTGATTATAAATAGCATGGATTATTTTATTTTCAGTTAAGAAAAAATACAAAAAATTGTAAATTGTCATTGATTATGAGACACATCTGGATTTCAGATATGTTAAAGTGCAGAAGATGTATGTCTTAAACATGAATAAAATGCTTACATGCCTGCTGCATAGGCTCCCACTAAATGATTACCCTTGGGATTTTTGTTATCACTATTATTATCACCATGCACACGCATAAAAAACTGGCACAGAGAGAAGTTCCTAGAGAAAGATGTCTCAAAACATAGAAAAATGATTCCCTGAGGTCTCCAGGTGTTCACGACTCTCTCCATTGGTATATCAATCACTGTGATACCAGGAACTCACTCATTTGCCAACTACAATATCTGCTTTATTTTATTTAAATTGTGTTAGCATTAAACCACTATTGGTGAGAAGGTTTTCCAGAGGGAATTATGAAAAGGACCAGAGAAAAATTCTCCTAGTGATACAAATAAAACCAAGTCCCTCTTGGTTATGTGTACTGAGCAATACAACTCTCATGTTTGAAAGTAAGGTATTTTTTTCTATTAACATCCATGAATGTGGAGAAAAAAAAAATCCCTGACACAGAAAAGTATCTCTTTGTTTTAAAAAGGTAATATACTGATGACGGATGGATAGAGCTCCTTTTATATATTCTATAAGGAAGATAACTCCTTAGGAAAAAAGATGATTTGAATTCAAATCTTGAGATTCAGTATTTTCTCATGTGTGATCTTAGAGCTACTCACCCTCTCTGAGCCTAAGCGTTCTTAGCTGTAAAATGGCACAATATCACTTGCCTTTCAGGGTTGTTTAAATGTCCTTCCCATGTGCAATTCCTTCTGTTCTTCTTGCTTTCTCTTGGTAACCTCTACTTGTACTTTACATCTTAGTTCAAGTATCTTCTCCAAAGAAAATTATAGCAGTACTCCAAATAACTCTCTTTTTGGGACATTATAAGTTTAATTGGAAAAATTGCTTTTGACAGATATGTTTTAAATTTGTCTCTTCCGCTAGATTATGGCTTCTGTGTTGTTAGAAACCATGTATATCATTGTTTTATTCCAAGTCCCTACTACAGCACCTGACACACTGTAGGTGCTTCATCATTTTTTTTTCAAATGAATGCATGAATAAATGGATGGATGAAAAAAATGAGGTAGAATGCCTAGCTTAACTCTTAGCATTGAACAAGTCCTCAAATGGTAGTTATTGTAATTTCTCCAATAGCTCAATGCCATTTTTATGAAAACCTTTGGAAATTCCATTTTATCTTCCTCCTGTGATGCTGTGTTGCAATCATTCTAGCCGCATTAAGCCTTCCTGTCTGGGACCTAGCTCTATTTTCAGAGATTGTTTGGACCCACATGTCTGAAGGAAGCTTTCTGAGCATGTTTGTTATTGCATGGTTGGTTGCAACAATCTGTATCCATCTGATTGGACTTTAGTGAAGATTTGTTTCTTTACAGATTTTGGCATTTCCTCCTACTGTGGGTGAGGGCAAATCAACAGCTGCTGTAGAACTGCCAGCACTTACGGAGGCTTTCCAATTATCCATGAAGCCCAGGTGACAGAAAGGGCAACAGTCTTTGTTTGCGAAGTTGCCTTGGGGAGAAGCATAGCCATTTTCATGTGCACTGAGCAAGTGGATTGGAAAGAATAAATGAGAGCACCTGAATGGACCCTCAGTAAGGGAGAATGTTTTCATCATGATAATCTCTGCCAGGTCCAGTCCATCATTCTTAGGGTGCAGAGAGTCCTATTTCCACATGGCAAAGATGTACAGAATGAGCTGGGTAAATATTCTTAGAGATTGCTGAAAAATAATGCAGCTTATTTCCATGTGTATAAATTCGGCATGCAGAGACCATTGACCAAAGCTGTAACAGTCTGGTTTTAATCTAACAATGGAGTTTTTTCTACTTCACCTGGATTCTGAAGTCAGACTGTGTGGGTTTGAATCCCCATTCCATCACTTATTGGATGGGTCTAATACTATGTCCATTACCAGTGTTATTCGAGTGGTTCTAATAATTGTGTAATGCAACACCACTTTAAAGAAATGTCACAGGTAGTAATGCAAAGAATGGAATTTTAACCCAGTTATATCTGGTTGGAAACTTCAAGTTCTTTCCACTGTACAATGACATTCACTCTAATAACACTATTAACTAAAGTGTGCTTAAGTGCCTCCCATCACAAACAGAATGCCATGAGGTATTTTTGACACAGCTTTTACTATTTAAATCCACAGTATTTGGATTCTGAGGATGAGTGATTGGAAGTCCCAGGGGCTAGGGTCAGAGACCAGGCCCTAATAACCCTTATTTCTCCGGTGCCCATCACAAGGCATGGTAGACAATGGGACTTAGTGTATGTTATAATGATACTGTCAGGAGGAAATGAGATGTCAGAAAGAAGAACAAACTGGGTGGGAAAATGGCCAATGGTCTTGAACATCCCTAGCTGCTTTTATTGTTTTTTGTTGTGTTTTCCGAGTCACTAAGTATTTTTCTTGTCCCCCAGTTTGTGTACACTCTGTTTATCCACCACTTCAGATACGAACACACCGTCCAGGTATTATGTGCTAATTGACACGTGATTGCTGCCACATATAAAATGACTATTGTTTCTGCTAGGTTAGTATTCTTCTGTTAATGCAACCTCTGACTAAGAGTTTTTTTTGCAACTGCAACCCATTTACCCAGGTCTAGTCTAAGTTTGTTGTTAACCAAAGCCCAAGAACTTTGTGACTTAATCTCCAATCTCTTGCACATATATAATTGATGTTCTTGAGCTAAAACTCAGGACTTGACAACTAGTTCTGTTGGGTTACTCATTGGGAGGTGGCTTTTTTTGAAAGAAGTAGAGTTGTAGGAATTGTTTAGATAATGGAAGTGGGTAGGTTGAACTTAAATGCAGGTAGAAAGGACTTGTCTGGTTGAGGGTATGTTCTGGAGTTGCTAAAGAGATTGACAGCTCTAAGGTCCAAGGGATGGCCTGGCAGAGGAAGGAAGACAGCTTGAGAGAACACCCTGCAGCAGAGGATGAAGGATCTAGAGACATGTGCTGTAATGAAAAAATGGCTGTAAAGCCTGGTGAGGGCTAGGAATATGTGAGCTTTGGGGAACTTAGAGTGTTTCATCTTTCCCATCTCCTTGAACCCCTTCAAGAAGACTTCCTGTACTTCAAAATACCAAACAGTGGCTAAAGTAATACATTTTCTGTGCCCAGCAAATTGGAATGTCTACCTCCATTGGTTAAAATAAGGGTAAAAATAGCTTGAGCAATGCAAGCTTGATTTGAGGGCAGCATTTCTTCTGTAAGTCCCATATATTGAGGATGATTCATAATTACAGTGGACGCTAGAAATAGGAATTCCATTGTGGCACTGCAGAATATTCGAACATTCAATTATTGCCTTTTGCATACTATGCCTAATGACTCTCAGCAGTTAATAGCTAATATGAAAAGCATAAAGCCATTTGTCACATTTTAAAAATATTCAATTTCTGGCTGCTTTTGTGGTTTTCTACTCTGAAAGCCAAGATTTATCTTCACCACCCTTTCATTCTTTTCCTTTTTACCCATTCTAAATAACTAATTTTCTTCATGCCCTGACATCATTTCTGCTTGAACTTCTTTCTGGAAAGAGTTTACAAAGTATTTGTTTTATAGCCTTAAGATTTGGTTAGGGACATTGTGATAAGTGAATTAAAGGTAGGAGCACAACCCAAAATGTATTTAAAAAATAATTATGGAGCCCATCTGGCTTCAGCCATCATAAGCAGAAGCTATTCTTGCTTTCAATGGCTTAGAGTATTATTACTAAAAAAAAAATAAAGACAAAAAATTTAGTAATTTAAGAAAGATTAAAGAAATGGAGTTCCTAGCATGCTGCCATTAACAGATCTTTTGAGAACAACATACTTTTGTTAAAGCTACCCTGGACAACAACAACAACAAAATGAATCTATTCAGATCTTGTCAATCATTGGTCTCTGCAGCAGTGGGTAGGGAGGAGGATACTGGCATACTCACAAATGATACACCTGCCAGGGGCCAGACAGGGCTTTGTCCTAGTTACCTGTAAGATGGCATTTAGAATAGGGTTGTCTTTAGATTATAGCATTGCTCCATCAACCTCAAGAAGCCTAAAATCCTCATCTCAAAGATAATCAAAGTATATAGAATATCTTCTTGGAAGCCACAGCTTACTCTTTCAACAAAAGTGTCAGTTTGTGTATTTTTCTCTCCTTTTGCCCTAATTTCTCCATCTCCCTAAGTTGTTGTCATTGTTCTTTATTTGTGAGACAGGGTCCTGATTTGTTGCATAGGCTGGCAGGCTACTCTTGAACTTCAGGGCTCATGCTATCCTCCTGCCTTGGCCTCCCAAATCACTGAGATTACAAGCATGAGCCACCTTGCTAGCCTTTTCCTTCTTTCTTTCTTGCAGGAAATAACCTCCATTTTCCCATCTGCAAACATAGTGGATAACCATCACATCACCTACTTCACAATGTAGATGCATTTTCATAGAAAGTGGTAATCACACATGACATATGCTATTTGTACTTTCTGTATGAGTCGAGGGCAACATCTTATTTGTGCAGATGAGAAGGAGTTCCTTCTGTCACATAGATCCTTCTCGACCATAGCAACCCATCTCAGATTGTCTGTCACCCAGAAGAGGTTTTCAGCTCTGCTGTTCCATAACTGTACCTCTTAGCTCCAGCGACAGTGAAATTAAGATCTTAGGAGGCTGACAATTGGCCTAGTCAACATACTGGGCAGATCTGTGTCTGTGATGGCCTAGTCAACATACTGGGCAGATCTGTGTCTGTGATGAAGAAAGTAGGTTTTCTTTATATTGTCTCATCCAGACACATGAGTGGAAAGACATATAGCATCAACAGGGCTATGCAGATGAATCCTGGTATATATGCAATATTTTAGCTAAAATCCTCCGCTAGAATTCAGCAAATTTTGGAAGACGTTTAGGTGTTAGGAGGAAGGTGTGTCTTGATCTGGTAGTTGGAGAGGGCCTGTTTTGTAATCCAACATTGGAGGCCATCCTGAGAGATTGAATGGCCACCTGAGAAGGTTGAAAGGTCTGGAGAGGGGCAGGTAATATTTTACTTACACACGAGTTTAACTGTTAGTTCTGCTTCTCTCAAAAAGATTTTTAATAACGATGTGTGCATTGGAATACATTATTTTCACTAGTAGAGCCGTGGCTATAAATAGAAAAGATAAAGAATAAAATCCATATATCACAAACAAGGGAAGAGTAGTACATATGACTAGGTGAAGGTTATTCTGAATGACATCTGGTATAAGATCCAAAAGGAATACATTTATACTACCCAAAGAAGTTTAGGTTAGACTTAAGAAAGCATCTTTTCTGGGATAATTATATGATACTAGAAAATTTCAGTGGTTGTGGAATCTCTGGTGAAATGTCCAGTCATTTCCATTTATGTTCCTCATTTTCTTTCCCTTAAACTTTCTTTGGAGACTATTTGAACTAGAAAACTGATTTACTTTGTTTGTTTTATTGAGACTAACTAGACTTTGGTCAAGTAAAGACTCTTGATTAGTTTAATTTTAGATTTGAGAAAGAATTAGAAAGATGTTTTATTTCTATTCTTGTTAAACTCTTTTCATGGTCTCTTTGAACCCACTGCCTCTGCCTAACCAAGTCAAATATAGTGAATATTGGTGAAACTGTTTATTTCAGATAACGACCACAGTGACGTACTTTTCACTCCAGTCAACAGAGCATTCGCAAGTGGGCCTAGTGACGCAGTAATGCCTAGTCACAAGTGAGATGGGCAAACATTATAAACATAAAGACTCAGACTCTGCCATTAAAATTATTACATGTAATATAATATATATTATATTTGTATAACATGGAGATTATATATATTTAGTGCAAACTTTTGTGAGAAGAGACAATGCCCAAATGAAAGAAGAGTGATGTCATGTTCAAGGTGAGGGAATAGGGATAATAATAAATGTAGGGCCTAGTCCTAGAAATGAAATTGTACTAACTACCAACTAACCCAAGGAAAACTAGTAGGAGTTGCTACATGAGTATAAAATGTTAACAAACAAATGCTGAAAACTGCCGGGTAGTCTCGGGTATGTACTGCTATGGGGAAACTTGTTGAGTGCAGTTTGGATTTAATTTGAGTATATTTTATTATTTAAATTTTCAACTTATATCTGATTAGCAAAGACAAAACAATTTAGCATATTTTATATTCCTCAATTTTTCAATTTTTAAGGTTTTAACAAATGTTCTTCTCTACCCTGCTCATTTTTTTTTTTTTTTCCTGTGAGAGAGCTTCATTGTTAGGATAACTGCTGATATAAATTTAAGAGTCATGAATCAGGATGCTGCTTAGAAAATTATTCTCTCTTTATGGAGTAAATTTTTATTAGTTCACATGCATTGCCAACACCTCTCCTCCATTTATTTCTTAAGGTTCTATCTGGGAGATGTTGTGTCAGTCTGACCTGATTCATTAAATTAACTCACAGGAACAATTTCTTGAGGTATTGGCTTCATGCCTGATCCCTGAAGGGCTTGTGTAATCACTGAGCTACTAACGCTCTCTTGAAGCCATGTTCAAGATAAGACTTCAGAAAAGGAGGTGCTGGATTTCATTACTTGTTTCTAGGATAATTTCCTTCCTTCCTCCTTCCTTCCCTCCTTCCCTCCCTCCCTCCTTCCCTCCCTCCCTATGATTCACCTTCATCTGCTCACTCCTGCTTCTTTCCTTCAATTGCGGTTGACTCCAAAGGCACTCCTTAATAAACACCCATATGCTTAATTCCATCTCAGAGTCTGCTTTACTAAGAAGACAAACTTCACTGAAGGAGGCTTTCTGTAAATGATGAAGGAAATAAAACGGGAGAGTCACATGATGACAACTGTGGCTTAGGAAGATCCACTTAGTAACAGTTTGGAGATCATATTTTAATAGATCAGCTATTAGTCTATTGTCATAGTCCACATAAGAGCTGATAAGCAATTGAGGTTAGAAAGAACAGGCATAGAGATGCAGAAAATAGAAGAGGTGCTGTAAATACAGATTAGGGGGAAATGGGTCACGAATGTAATATGGAGAAACAGGTAACATAAGTTGGAAGAATGAGGCTCACTGAGCTAGGGAACTCAGAGAAAAACTTCTTGGCGTGTGGGAGATATACACGGGGAAAAAGGGAGTCCATATTGGCTATGTTGAAGGTGAGTGACTGTAGGGTATCTAGATAAAGATGGCCAGGACATGCAGAGTGGGTATGAATTTCAGCAGTGAGGTTTGGACTGGGAAAAAGGAATGTGGCTTTCAGTATTCTCTGTGTGGAGGCAAATGAAGGGCCTTACAGTAACAGCAGTACACTCAAGGACAAATACAAATAAACAATTCCTGGGAAGTGGGATAAGAGCTTTGATGAGAGTACTTACACAATGCTAGGGAGAAACCGAGTGAGTGGGGAGAGTTGCTCAGCCAATCTAGTCTTTCTGGAGCAATTAATAGATGAAAAAGTTTGGGGAAGTGAATAGGCTTCACTAGGAGAAAAGTAGAGATGCAGTCCACGAAGGATCAAAGATATGAAAAGGTCTATTTCAACATCAATGACTCATTGTTCATCTAATGGCCAAAAATGAAAGAACGACATTGAGTAGTTAAAGCACATTCTAAGGTTCCAGCAGGCTAGACGCAACTGCCTGCAGTTTCCCTTCATTCTTTGAAGAATTACATTCAGTGCAATTTTTTTTTTTTCCAAAATCAAATCACACGAGTCACATTTCATGCAAGAGAGAGGTCCAAAGAGTAGAGGGCTTTTCAAAGTTTATTGGCTGAAGCTGTCACTTGCTCTGGGGCCCCATAAGTAAAGTCTTATTTCTAACAAATGTAGCTTTTAGTTTTCTGCAGCCCAGGGACCAGAATTTTGAACTTGGAAAATAATGCTCTTTCTCAGATTAGATTTTCAATGCTATTTGTCCACCTTCTTTTTAAAAAACAGCATTTCTTTCCTTTTTTTCTTTTCTTTTTTTTCTTTTTTTTTTTTTTTTGTGACAGGGCCTTGCTCTGTCACCCACGCTGGAGTGCAGTGGCCTGATCATAGCTCACTGCAGCCTTGACCTACCTAGGCGCAGGTGATCATCCCACCTCAACCTCCCAGGTAGCTACAGGTGTGTGCCACCACACCCAGCTAATTTTTGTAAAGATGAGGTTTCGCTAGGTTGCCCAGGAGCATTTTGTTTCTGATTTTATAGTCATGCCTTTTGACACACATAGAGGAAAGAAAAAAAAAATCCTGTAGTTCCAGCACCTAGAGATGACTAGTTTTAACAATTTGAAGAATTCCTTCCAGTAGTTACTTTATGTGTATGTTCTGTCATATTAAAATTCTATTTACTGTTTTGTGTCTTGCTTTTTTCTTTATGGAAACATTCTCCTATGATATTAATCTTCTGGCTTCTCAATAATCGACATGATTCTTCCATCCAGTGATGTCTCTACATAGCATATACCCCTGTATTTCATCTGTTACCTTTTCTTAGAAACATTTTCTGAATGCCCCCCTTCCCTGTGGAATTGAAGGTTGCCACTTCATGTCCTGCCCTGTATTTTTTATTGGCTCTTTTCACAGGACATTAGACCTCCTCATAGTGTATATATTTGTTGGTGAGGTACTCTAAGGCAAGAGTTATGTCTCATTCATTTTTGTCTTATGATATATGATAGACTTTTATTATATATCTGTTGACTTAATAATGACTCTAATGATATAAAAATAAGTAGCATTTTTGAAAGCCTAGGTGGAATGCATTGTGCCTGGGATTTTATCTATTTTATTGCTAATTTGCATCACAGTTTTCAATTTCACAAGTAGTATTATCCCATTTTTCAGATAAGGAACCCCATGTTAAATTTAATTTATTCTAAGTTATGAATTAGAAATCTTAATTAAGGAGAGTAACTGGAACCAGGCAAATTACTATGGTAAGACCTAGACCCACTCCTCTCACGTAGTCGTAACGTTAATGCCAGTCTCCATGAAAGCGGCAAATTTAAACAAGATATGGAAGTGGTCCTCTACAAGTTAATAAACAGAAAATTTGAAAAAGACACACTTATAAGATGAATAAATAAGGAGAAAAGGAGAGGGAGCTTTCTACTGCTTGAGTAGTATGTCAACCTAAAATACTCAAAAAGATCAGAATCCAGTCTGAAAGAGTTTAATCAAACACAAAGCCGGGAAGAGTTGTTTGGGTAACACAGATTCCAAAGGAACAGTGTCAGTGCTTTGAAGTTAAAAGTTATGGTTTTGTTTATATAGGCAGAAAACAGTGAACTTTAGTGGGATTATAACATTTCTATACAAGGCTGGTTTATGAGTTACAACAAGTTAGATAGTTATAGTTTGTTTTCTTTTCCAAACAGCTTCTTTTCTTTTCCTACACAGTTTAAAGGAGTGTGCTTAGTATTTTATCTTAAACATGATAATCCTGAAGTCTTGTGTGAGAGAAGAAAGAGGGAAGTTAATGTATGACGAAGATCGACAAACAGTTAAGAGAGGAGGGGGTCTTCACTGGGACCCTTACAGCATTTCACAAAACAACGTAGGTAAGGAAAAGGCTAATCTATAATCAGGGAACAAAGATTATAGCTGCCTAGGTTATAGCTGCCTGACTACTCAGGTTCCATAATCACATTGCCTTAAAGCTGAAAATATCCTAAAATTTCAGCAGCTTAATTTTCAAATTACTTATTTTCACAAAGACTATTTTATCACTGACATTGTTTAGAATTGCCAGTATCTAGTGATAATAATAAGCAGATCATCTTTAGTTGGTTTTATTATTTTTAAAATTTTGTACAGGCAATATATCTATTGATTGACTACACCAGTACAGACTGCTCCAGCCCATCACAAACCTTAGTATACTCTGCATATATAAAAATATTATTCGTTATAATAGATTGATTTGGCAAATGTCAAATGAATACAGTGAGAATGGATGACATATAACTCATAGTTTAATCAAACATCACACTTTTCTCCTTATGTTCCATTATTTAAACATTGTATCTTTAAGCCAAAGATAATAAAAAGAAGAGGCTAGATCTGCAATGAGGGCACAGCAGTTGGCAATTCTAAGATTAATTTCGGATAGTGATTTTTGCAATCAGATATCTGGAAACATGCACAGATCCTGGGGCTACATTCTGATTGTCTCTCAGCTGTGTCCTCTCAGGGACATTCAGAGCCATACAGTAACACGTCATTATATGTTTGCATTATTGTCCCCAAATACCTTGAACACATTTATTTGGTGATAATATGAATAATAGCTTCAATTTATTAAGTACTCACTTTGAGCTAGACATGAATTTGTATAGATTACTTCATTTGTTCTAAGAACAACTCTCTGAGTAAATAAAAATAATCTCCATACAATAGCTACTAAGTTGGGGGCCAAGCCATTTAATGCCAAAATCTTTTTTGAACCCCAGGCATTTAACACAAAAATCTTTGCTCTTCCTATTTTGTCAAGCCTCTTCTTTTTGATTTCCTGAGTTTTTTGCTTAAGGCAAGCATTATGCTTGTTGAACATCTATTCTCATTTTTTCTACTAAAATCATCTGTTTCTTTCCATTGGAAAATTACGTTTTTCCCATTAGATACATTCATAGCAATTCTGTAAAGTGCACCATTCCTATCCCAGTTTTCCTGAAACAAGAGTGACCCAAGCTAGACCAATCAAATACTCTGTCTTTAGATTCTGTATTCTGAGCAGCATGTCATAGTATCTGGTCATTGGTATAATTTATTCATCTCTGAGCAAAGCCCTAAGGAGATTCTTCATTAATTTCTGCTGTCTAAATCCCAGAGTTGTCCTAGGTCTGATCGTTTCTGAGCCTTGTTATTCAATTTTTTTCCTTCATTCTGTGAGCGAACCCACAGTTTTCCAATAAATCACTTTTTGCCATAAATTAACCAAAGTTGATTACTGGATGTCTGTTGCCTGCAACTAGCCGCCCCCCACCCCCCACCAAAAAAAGGGTCATGTCCTGTGCTTTGTTAGTTAAAAACCAAACAAGACACAAACAAAGAATTAACAATCCCTATGAGACACTTTGTTTTATGTTGTGCCCTTATTCTGATTTCTTGTTTTGGAACAAGCCACTGGTGAGGATTGGAAGTTTCACTTGGTTTACGTAGAGATAGAAAGAGAGCAGAATAACACGGGCATTCTCAGATACATTGCAGACTTACAGAAGCTCAGTCTGCAGATGCAGAAACTGAGAAATAGATGAGTCAAAGATCTGATCATCTTGTAGTGTGTTAATGGGCAACCTAGAACCAAGCATTACCCATCCGCCATAAGAATGACTTTATATATATGCTTTGGCCACATAATTATGTCATTTTAAATGTCTCTTTACCATATAAAGATTTCCAAACTTCAGCCAATTACCCAGAAAATTGTTTTATTGCCAAATCCCAGTTTGAAAAGTAATATATAAAGCTAGTATAGTTTGGTTGTTGTTTTTTTCATTTATTTTAGGATTGGAGAGATGTCTTCATTTGTGAGATTATAGAACACAGAAAAAATGGCTAAGGGAATATCTCTCTTTCAAGATACCTGAGCATTAAATGACTCAGATGCCTGGTTCTAAGGAGCAGTTTATGATTCTAATCCATGCACTGAAGGTGACTTAGTTTTTGGCCAGAGTTCCAGTATTGTTAAGGTGTTAGTTTGTTACCATGAGAGTATTTCACTTATTATTGTGCAACAGACTTCCTTTCCAATGGATTGAAAATAGAACTGCACAGAAAAATTCATTTATTCAGCTATTCAGATATGTGCATATTCATTCATTCAGTACAGAATTATTGAGTGTTTTGAAGAAGAAATTAAAGATGACAAAGGTAAATACCATTTATCACCTCAAGGAGCTATAATGAAGACAAGACATGTGAAACAAATCATTTTGTAATGTAGAATATGCTGTTTGTAGTTGAAAAAGATACCAAAAGTTCACTTCCCAACCAAGAATAATTTTATATATCCTGATTTATTATTTGTAATACACTCTTCACTACTTTTAATTATATATTATATATTTATTATTTTTGTTATATTGACCTACACTAGAATGTAAAATAAATGAGAGTAAGAACTTTGTCTAGTTCATCTGTATTTCTGTCATGGGAACAATACTTGACATATAGAAGATACTTGATAGGTATTGATTGAATGAATGAATGAGCAATGAATCTTTCCTAGAAATTCTTGAGAAGGTTTCAAAGGGAAAGAAATGATTGAATTGCATCTTAAAGCCTCAATTTAAGTTCCATAGTAATGTGAGTAGGGGAAGAAGAACATTTTGGGCAGCAACATATTTCAGAGAATAACCTACGCAAATGCATGGCAGGGAGAGATGGAGTTCAATTTGATGAAAAAACACTAAATAATAGTTCAGGTTAGCAGAAAATTGGAGTGTGTGGATGAGTGTAACAGGTGATGAGACTTGAAAGGTTTCTTGGGTCTGATTCATGAATTTCAAATTTTAATCTCTCAAAAACAGGACTGTCCATGAAAGGCATTGATATGGTTTGGCTGTGCTCCCACCCAAATCTCATCTGGAATTCCCACGTGTTGTAGAAGGGACCCAGTGGGTGGTAATTGAATCGCTGTGGCAGGTCTTTCCCATGCTGTTCTGGTGATAGTGAATAAGTCTCATGAGATCTGATGATTATAAAAAGAAGAGTTTCCCTGCACAAGCGCTCCTCTCTTTGCCTGCTGCCATCCACATAAGATGCGACTTGTTCTTCTTTGCCTTCTGCCATGATTGTGAGGATTCCTCCGCCACGTGGAATTGTAAGTCCAATTAAACTTCTTTCTTTTGTAAATTGCCCAGTCTCTGATATGTCTTTATCAGCAGTGCGAAAACGGACTAATACAGGTGTTATGAAAGGGAGTGACAGGATTCTGTTTGTTGTGGAATCACTTCTGCAGCACTAAAAAAGTTGACTGGAAAAGTATTTGAGTTAGGTCACAGAGACCAGTTAAAACGCTATTGCAAACATGCAGGAAAGAGATTATAAACGTTTAAGTCATGGCCCCTTTGAAAGTGAGGAAGAAAAAAGAAAAATTAATGTTTCTGCATTCACTGAAGCTGACTTTACATGGGCTATCTCATTTGCAGCACTTTATTCACTGAAGGCATTAAATACTACCAGGCACACCTGCTTCTTAACTTGAGCATCACTCAAGAATAGAACTCAAGCCAAGTAAAACACAATTTTCTCAGTATGGAACTTCAGCTAAAAACAAGTGAGCACAGCAGTTTCTAATTGCTAAACTGGTGACTTTTTACCAAGGTGGGGAGATCAATTGGAAATAACAACAACAAAACAGGATGTATTCTGTAGCAAACATCTCTCCAAAGACAATCTGGCCAAGGGGAGGTCTGCAAAATCCAAACCTCCTCCGAATAGGAAGTTCCGAAAGAAAACTTCCAAGTGCTTAGGAATGGAACAAGAATCCATAGTATGAATGACCTTACATTTCCAAAGTATCAGAAACTCTCTGACTCGGGAATGAGATGGTAATTGCTCGCTTTTACCAAGGTCCTAAGATATATAACTGACTATATAACTCCACTGCTAGAGATACTATAAACTCCCCAGAATCATAATTCAATCATGATGTTGAGATGTAACAGTCTGGGGAGGGGAGGCTGTAAGGGTTATCACAATGATAAATTCCCCAGAACAGTTCAATCATGATATTGGGACATAACAGTTTGGGGAGGTGAGGCTGTAAGAGTTGTCACAGATCATTATGAAAAAAAATTAAAGTACTGAAGCTTGAGAATACTTATTTTTTTCTTACTATGGCTGATTCAAGAATATTTATAAAATAAGATCACACTTACCCAGTGTCATTACACCACACTTTTTTTTTTTTTTTTCCTGAGACAGAGTCTTGCTCTGTCTCCTAGGCTGGAGTGCAGTGGCACAATCTCACCTCACTGCAACCTCTGCCTCCCAGGTTCAAGGGACTCTCCTGTCTCAGCCTTCCGAGTAGCTGGGACTACAGGCATGCATCACTACACCTGGCTAATTTTTGTATTTTTAGTAGAAATGGGGTTTCACCATGTTAGCCAGGCTGGTCTTGAACTCCTGACCTCAAGTGATCTGCCCACGTCGGCCTCTGAAAGTGCTGGGATTACTGGTGTCAGCTGCCATGCCTGGCCCTCACACCGTGCTTTCTTGACTGTAAAGGAAGGGGCTGAAATGCCAAGTCATTAGGGATTTGCATTATCTTGGGTGTGCCCATGGGAGGAAGATGCAAATATGAAGATTGTGGTTTTTTTTCTTAAACAAACAAAAACAACAAAACAAAACAAAAAGAAAATTGTTGATAATCCTGACTGCAAGAAGCCACTCACTCTTAATGATATTTAAAATCTTTGGAATCTGGCCCTATCCTCCTCTACTTCCTCCATGATCTCTGCCTAGGACATACTTGATATTTGCCATTCTTAGAACATGTTGCATCTCTTTACCTCATTTCTTTTGCCTGGAGTGTTCTCCCTCTTCTTCCACTCTTCAGTCTCTTTGAAGTACTTTCCAACTCTCCAACTGAGAGTCACACCTCTCTAATTGCAGTACCTAATTTGCTTTATAAATTGATGTGTTAAGGGGCTGTCTCCCTTAAATAACTGCCAACCCTTAAGTAAGGGCAGATATTCTGTCTTAGTCAGTCTGCAACATGTTTGACTCATAGCAGTGCTCAATCAATGTTTATGGAATGTTTAGTCAATATTGAGGCAGTAACATCAGGAAGAGTTAGATTTGTAGTAATTTTCTGTATCACAAGCCTAATGAAAATTTTAAAACATCTATTTTGACATGTGTCTTTTTTTTCTGTGGGAAAGAGAATTGCTTTACATCTTGGTTATGTTAATTTAGTAAATATTCCTTGAACGTTTCTGAGGCTCAATTTTGTGGCAACGTCATGATCAAAGGTTAGAAAACACTGTCCTTCCCCTTATGTTGCTCACAAGATAATGAGACACATGTTTAACCCCAGCCTTACCTTTGAATGTGTGTCTGTGAACATAAATGCACATCACAATGAAGGGCAGAATAATCGTAAGACATTAGGTTGCACTAAAATGAGGCCATAGGGTCAATACTATCCTCATAGAGCAGAGCCTATTTCTCTATTACCTCAAGTGACAGAAGTATGATAATGAGATGAATGGAAACTGCATACATAGATTTAAATTACAGTCAATGTTCTAGTTTTTGTGTTAGGTAGGCGATATACCTGTGTTGATTACAGTCTGTTGTTTCAAACTAACAAATAAATAACAGTTATTCATGGACCAATGATAGAAATGTATTATGAACCAATAATTATTAATTCATTTTTCTTACTTAAGATCCAAATGCAAACCTAATACAATGAAAAAAAAAACAATGCAGCAATTCTCTCAGTGTATTGTCTTTTTTCTCCATTCTCAAGAAGCAGTTTTAAAATATATTTTAGAATAGTACTATTAAGTGTGGAGATCCACGTGTTGGAACAATGACCTAGACCAACCAACTCATTTTTTTTCAAGAAGTTAAGAATTGTAAAGCCAGCCTTAGAACTGGGCTTTGTTCTAAAACTTCTACTAGTGAGTATGAATGAGACAGGGAGAAAGAAAAGATCAGATAAGGAAAAGGAAAAGAGACAGACTACCGGGTTGAGAAATGTGTAGCCAGACTGTATGGAAGACAGACAGACACACTAGGTAAGAAATAGATTCAGGGAAGTTGGAAAGGATATAACCAAATGGCTTATTAACTCACATTTTCTTCCTGTCTGAAATAATAGGAAATTTAATCTGATGCAGATGGAAGACTTAATGGGGATCAATAGTTCTCACAGAATTCTCTTTAGTAGTATAGTAGGGAAAGGTGCCACTTATTCTACTAACCAGCAGAACTTGTATGGGTATACCAGAAGATTATGATCCAGTTTACAAAAATGCTACAATAATTAATCTGCCTAACTGTTCAGTGAATAATCTCAAAATCTCACTACCCTACTTAAACTGCTTCTGTCACCCTCCATAGATTATAAAGTTTAAGCTTCTTGTAAAACATTCTATGACTTGGCCTTTTCTTTCTGCCCAGATTTATCAACCACACCTCCCTAGTGGGCCTTTACATTAGTGTCTTAGTCCATTTTCTAATGCTATAACAGAATACCACAGACTAGGTAATTTATAAAGAAAAGAAATGTATTCCTCACAGTTCTGGGGGAAGGAAAGTCCAAGAACATGGCACTGGCGTCTGGTGAGGGTCATCTCATGGTGGAAGATGGAAGATGGAATATGGAAGCAGGCACATGAGACAGAGAGATAAATGGAATGATTTCATCATTTTATTAGGAGTCTACTCCCACAATAATGAACCCCCACCCACTGATATGGGTTGGATCTGTGCCCCTGCCCAAATCTCATGTTTAGTTGTAATCCCGGTGTTGGAGGTGGGGGCCTGCTGGGTGGTAATTGGATCATGGGGGTGGTTTCTCATGGTTTAACACCATCCCCCTAGTGCTGTTCTTGTGATAGAGTTCTCATGAGATCCACACATTTAAAAGTGTGGATATCCCCCATCCCTCCCTTCCTCCTGCTCTGGCCATGTGAAGTGATTCTCTCACTCTTTGCCTTCCACCATGATATTATGTTTCCTGAGGCCTCCCCAGAAGCTGAGCAGATGGCCAGAATCATGCTTTCTGTGCAACCTGTGGAACTGTGAGGCAATTAAACCTCTTTTCTTTATAAATTACCCAGTCTCAGGTATTTCTTTGTAGCCATGTGAGGACGGACTAACATGACTACAATAATAGCACTAATACATTCATGAGGGTGGAGCCCATATGATCTCATTACCTCTTAAAGGCCTTACTTTGTAATATTGTACGCATAATACTTAATACTGGCAATACTGGCAAGTTTCCAACACATGAACTTTGGAGGACACATTCAAACCATTCCATTAGCAGCCAGTCTTCCTGATTTGGTTGTCATTTCTTGACTGTATCTTGCATTCCCCATCTTATACACATTGGTCTGCCTGGAAGGCTGTTTCCCCCTTTCTAAATAATCCCTGTAAATTCTTCTGTACTCAACTCATGGATTTCATCTCCAGGAAGCCTTTCTAAATCACCCAGCTGGATAGGTTCTCCCTGTATGTGTCTCTATCATAGTATTTGTAGTAACCATTCATTTCATTTGGTTCTCTACTCCATACTGAGAGTTTTTTGAAGGAGAGAGTTATGTTATTTAGTTCCATAAGGCTCAAAGGAATGAGGCAAGATATATATAAGCATATAGTCATCCATATATTCCCACTGTCTGAGACCAATGTATGTTGTTTTCAATAAGTATTTGTTGAATGGATTAAATATCACAGGTAATGCTATACCCAAAAGTAATTTTCAGCAAGTAAGGGATGTTCAGTTTAATTGGGACACAGCAGATTCAGTATTTAATTCAGCTAGGAGGTGAGTTCAGAGAGGGCCTAGGTGTCTATGTGTCAGGAAGGCTGCGGAAGGGATTCAGGCATTAGATTTTTAATGGGGAGACTGTATTGTGCCTCATGCTCTCTAGCTGTCCTTCTGATTCAGAGCTCCTGGGACCTTTCAACAGTGGGTTCTGTTGTTCAGCTCTGAGCCAACTGGAATGCTCCTAGACCCTGGAACAAGCCTAGCACAAGGCATGCTCCTAGACCCTGAAGCATAGGCATATCTATCACAGCTCATTCTCTGAAGTCACTGACACAACTTGCCAAAATTCCATTCCATGTGGATCCTTTCAGGTGCTGCAAAGGGGCTTGTCATTAGATAACTGATATGTTTTCAATACACAGCAGTTTTAAGTATCCTTTTTGAGTTTATTCTGGGGAACATTTGCAACAGTGCCTTTAAAATGCCAGTGAATCATTTCTAACTACAGCCTAAAATTATATGATGAAGCCATCTGTATCGCACTGGGAAAATATCATGTGGCATAATTAATTCATTGGATGTGATGATTACTTAGAATTATAGAAATACAGTATTGGAAGGGCTCTCATGAGGTTTTGTAAAAAATTCTCAGACTCCTCCATAGACCTGTATTTAAACTTACCAGAAACATAATTACTCCATTCTTTGGATAATCTAGTAAAAAGTTAAATATTTGCCACTAATGAGCTTGCAAATTTGGTTAAGTAACTTAATCTCTCCAGGCCTCAGTGTCTCATATTTAAAAGTCAGGGCAGGAATGTATCATCTTTATTCAAACTCTACCACTGTGATACTGAAGGCCTATATAGAGCTTCTTCAGGTTCCTGGGGAATAAAGGGCCTCCTAGAGTAGATACCATTCCCATCCCACATTCTTGTTTATGTAAAACAATATGTTATCTTTTTATGTTTCTGCCTCTAATTTTACTAGAAAAAAAGAAAAAAGAGATCTGATAAACAAAGAGTCGTGGTCACTAGGATAGACAGTGTCCAAGTTTTCTGTATTAATAGGCAATGAATTTACCAACTTCATTGAGAAGTGATCCAGTGTAGACAGTACAGAGTTTTGAGTCAGAAGATATGATTAAGATGATGGCTCAGACCATCAACATCTGTGAGACTCTAGGTAAGTCACTGAGTTATTTAGCATCTGGGCTGCAGACCTAATTACAGCTTTCTCACAGTGCTCTTAACTTGGGCTCCCTGGAAATCAGAACCTGAAATAAAGGCTTTTATGGAACTACTTTATATGGGAGTGTGATTCCAGTAGCAGCCATGAGCAATGGGGAGCAAAACATAAAAGGAGAAAGAACCAGTAAAAAAATGTTTTATTGACTTGTTGCTTGATCCCGAAAGATCATCTGAGAAGTGTACAATATGTCAGGGTGACAAAGGAGAAAACCTTTGTCTATTGGTTTCCATTCCCCATTGGTAAACTATTCACCCTGTGGCTGTAGCTGTTTTATATTTCTAATTTGTGCATGTGTGGGTATCAAGTGACTCTCACAAGTGACCTACTTCCCAATTTCAAACAAGAAACTATGGGGTGAGGAAAGAGATGAGCAGTATTAGCCTGACATGTCTATTTGTAACTGCATGAAGCTGCTTGGAACCTATGCCAAACTGGTTAAGCAACTGTGGATGGAATAAGAAGTGCATCTGAGAAGATTTCTAACAGTGCATAAGAGATTTTTGTTATATGTCACCGCTTGCATCACTCTAATCCACGTGTGTTCTCATTTAAGTTCCATCTATTATAGAGGTCCCTTTTAGGTTATGAATGGATTAGGTAAATAACCTATATTCCCAATGGCTGCAACAGTTCACATGGCTCTAACTAGTATTGACTATTTCCCTCTTAATCATCATCCTAGAAATTGCTCACCTTTGATTAGCACTTTAGTTGGTCTGAGTAATTGTCTGGTGGGGTGATCCAGTATTATATCCCCAAGTGATCTGAGTCCTTAATTGCTTTGCCTTTTTCAGGATTTGTTTGCCACAATTTCCCATTGATCACTAGGCACAGAAGATAAATAAGCACCTCAGTAAACCCCTTGGACTCCATTGTCATTCCTGCTCCATTTTATTTTGTGGCAGCAGCTCTAGCTCATCGTGGTAATTAGCTTTGGTTATCCTAACATGAGCAATTTTATTTGCCTGCTAGTTCTTGGATATTAAGAGACCAAAGTGACCACATTGTAGTCATAGCTTCAAGTTCAGAGAAGTCATTACTGTCTCTCTAGTAGAAACATTTAGTTACTGGGAACCATGCCTCTAATCTAGCAGACCTAAGATTTGGAAAATAGCAAATTTTGGCAAGTGGATCACTTAAAATGATGGTGACCAAAGCCAATGCCAGTTTCACTCCTTGATTCCTGGAACCATGTATCCTAGCTGTTAGAGACATAGCACCATGGTTATAGGTTTACTGAATACACTGTATCCTAAAGTACAATCTCCAATCCTGAGATGACACTTTAACTGGGAATTAACAGACTGTCTGCTTATGGGTTTAGTCTACATGACAAAATGAGCAGATGTTATGGTCAGACACCAATTGTTTCATATCCTTTGCTTACTACAATTATATATAAAACCCTCAGATAGTCATTCTGGTAGAGGTACTGTGGGCAAGAAAAGATAATACATAGCCAGAGGTTTCCATGCTGGTAAGATTAAATCACTTACCAGGTCTCAGTTCAGGTAAAGTTAAATTAAAGTTGAAAAAGTCTGATGTACTTAATCTTCCACTTTACTGGCTGGTCTCCTCAAGAAACTGTTCCATATGTGAAGGAGAAATAATATCCTTTACAGACAAGTAAATGCTGAGATATTTTGTCACCACCAGACCTGCCTTACAAGAGCTCCCAAAGGAAGCACTAAACATGGAAAGGAACAACTGGTACCAGTCACTGCAAAAACATGCCAAATGGTAAAGACCATCAATGCTATGAAGAACTGCATCAATTAATGGGCAAAATAACCAGCTAACATCATAATGACAGGATCAAATTCAAACATAACAATATTAAACTTAAATGTAAATGGGCCAAATGCCCCAATTAAAAGGCACAGACTGGCAAATTGGATAAAGAGTCAAGACCCATCGATGTGCTGTATTCAGGAGACTCACTCATGTGCAAAGATGCACATAGGCTCAAAATAAAGAAATGGAGGAAGATCTACCAAGAAAATGGAAAGCAAAAAAAGCAGGGGTTGCAATCCTAGTCTCTGATAAAACAAGCTTTAAACCAACAAAGATCAAAAGAGACAAAGAAGACCACTACATAATGGTAAAGGAATCAATTCACTAAGAAGAACTAACTATTCTAGATATATATGCACCCAATACAGGAGCACCCAGATTCATAAAGCAAGTCCTTAGAGACCTAAAAAGAGACCTAGACTCCCACACAATAATAATGGGAGACTTTAACAGCCCACTGTCAATATTAGACAGATCAATGAGACAAAAGATTAACAACTGCTTGAAGTTGTTGGACTTGAACCCAGCTCCGGACCAAGCAGACCTAATAGACGTCTACAGAACTCTCCACCCCAAATCAACAGAATATACATTCTTCTCAGCACCACATCACACTTATTCTAAAATTAACCACATAATTGGAAGTAAAACACTCCTCAGCAAATGTAAAAGAAGAGAAATCACAACAGACTATCTCTCAAACCACAGTGAAATCAACTTAGAACTCAGTATTAAGAAACTCTCTCAAAACCACACAACTACATGGAAAGTGAACAATCTGCTCCTGAATGACTACTGAGTAAATAACAAAATGAAAGAAGAAATAAAGATGTTCTTTGAAATCAATGAGAACAAAGACACAACACACCAGAATCTCTGGGAGACATTTAAAGTAGGGTGTAGAGGGAAATTTATAGCACTAAATGCCCACAAGAGAAAGTAGGAAAGATCTGAAATTGACACCCTAACATCAAAATTGAAAGAACTAGAGAAGCAAGAGCAAACACATTCAAAAGCTAGCAGAAGGCAAGAAATAACTAAGATCAGAGCAGAACTGCAGGAGATAGAGACACAAAAAAAACCCTTCAAAAAATCAATGAATTCAGGAGCTGGTTTTTTGAAAATATCAACAAAATAGACCACTAGCAAGATTAATAAAGAAGAAAAGAGAGAAGAATAAAATAGACACAATAAAAAATGGTTAAGGGGATCACCACCGATCCCACAGAAATACAAACTACCATCAGAGAATACTACAAACACTTCTATGCAAATAAACTAGAAATCTAGAAGAAAAGGATAAATTCCTGGACAAATACACCCTCCTAAGACTAAACCAGGAAGAAGTTGAGTCTCTGAATAGACTAATAACAGGTTCTGAAATTGAAGCAATAATTTGTAGCCTACCAACCAAAAAAAGTCCAGGACCAGATGGATTCAGAGCCAAATTCTACAAGAGGTGTAAAGAGGAGCTGGTACCATTCCTTCTGAAACAATTCCAATCAACAGAAAAAGGAGGAGTCCTCCTTAACTCATTTTATGATACTAGCATCAGCCTGATACCAAAGCTTGGTATAGATACAACAGAAAAAAGAATTTTAGACCAATATCCCTGATGAACATCGATGCAAAAATCCTCAATAAAATACTGGCAAACTGAATCCAGCAGCACATAAAAAAGCTTATCTAACAACCAAGTTGGCTTCATCCCTGGGATGCAAGGCTGGTTCAACATATGCAAATCAATAAACAATCCATCACATAAACAGAACCAAAGACAAAAACCACATGATTATCCCAACAGATGCAGAAAAGGCCTTTGACAAAATTCAAAAGCTTTCATGCTAAAAACTCTCAATAAACTAGGTATTGATGGTACATATCTCAAAATAATAAAAGCTATTTACAACAAACCCACAGCCAATATCATACTGAATGGCCAAAAGCTGGAAGCATTCTCTTTGAAAACCGGCACAAGACAAGGATGCCCTCTCTCACCACTCTTATTCAACATAGTGTTGGAAGTTCTGGCCAGGGAAATCAGGCAAGAGAAAGAAATAAAGGGTATTCAATTAGGAAAAGAGGAAGCCAAATTGTCCCTGTTTACAGATGACATGATTGTATATTTAGAAAACCCCATCATCTCAGCCCAAAATCTCCATCAGCTGATAACCAACTTCAGCAAAGTCTCAGGATACAAAATCAATGTGCAAAAATCACAAGTATTCCTATGCACCAATAGTAGACAAACAGCCAAATCATGAGTGAATTCCCATTCACAATTCCCACAAAGGGAATAAAATACCTAGGAATGCAACTTACAAGGGATGTGAAGGACTTCTTCAAGGAGAACTACAAACCACTGCTCAATGAAATAAAAGAGGACACAAACAAATGGAAGAACATTCCATGCTCATGGATAAGAAGAATCAATATTGTGAAAATGGCCATACAGCCCATGATAATTTACAGATTCAGTGCTATCCCCATCAGGCTACCACTGACTTTCTTCACAGAATTGGGAAAAAACTACTTTAAAGTTCATATGGAACCAAAAAAAGAGCCCACGTTGCCAAGACAATCATGAGCCAAAAGAACAAAGCTGGAGGCATCACGCTACCTGACTTCAAACTACAAGGCTACAGTAACCAAAACAGCATGGTACCGGTACCAAAACAGATATATAGACCAATGGAACAGAACAGAGGCCTCAGAAATAACACCACACATCTACTACCATCTCATCTTTGACAAACCTGACAAAAACAAGAAATGGGGAAAGGATTCCCTGTTTAATAAATGGTGTTGGGAAAACTGGCTAGCCATATGTAGAAAGCTGAAACTGGATCCCTTCCTTACACTGTATACAACAATTAAAATGGATTAAAGACTTAAATATAAGACCTAGCACCATAACACCCCTAGAAGAAAACCTAGGCAATACCATTCAGGACATAGGCATGGGCAAAAACTCCATGACTAAAACACCAAAACAATGGCAACAAAAGCCAAAATTGACAAATGGGATCTAATTAAACTAAAGAGCTTCTGCACAGCAAACGAAACTATCAGAGTGAACAGGCAACCTACAAAATGGGAGAAAATCTTTGCAATCTATGCATCTGACAAAGGACTAATATCCAGAATATACAAATAACTTAAACAAATTTACAAGAAGAAAACAAACAACTAAAAGGTGGGTGAAGGATATGAGCAGACACTTCTCAAAAGAAGACATTTATGCAGTCAACAAACATATGAAAAAATGTTCATCATCACTGGTCATCAGGGATATGCAAATCAAAACCACAATGAGATACCATCTCACACCAGTTAGAATGGCGATCATTAAAAAGGCAGGAAACAACAGATGCTGGAAAGGATGTGGAGATATAGGAATACTTTTACACTATTGGTAGGAGTGTAAATTATTCAACTATTGTGGAAGACAGTGTAGTGATTCCTCAAGGATCTAGAGCTAGAAATACCATTTGACCCCGTGATCCCATTACTAGGTATATACCTAAAGGATTATAAATCATTCTATTGTAAAGACACATGCACACAGATGTTTATTATGGCACTATTCACAATAGCAAAGACTTGGAACCAACCCAAATATCCATCAATGATAGATGGATTAAAGAAATGTGGCACATATACACTATGGAATACTATGCAGCCATAAAAAATGATGAATTCATGTCCTTTGCAAGGCCATGGATGAAGCTGGAAACCATCATTCTAAGCAAGCTATCACAAGGACAGAAAACCAAACACCTCACTCATAGGTGGTAGTTAAACAATGGGAACACATGGACACAGGGTGGGGAATATCACACACCGGGGCCTGTTGGGGTGGGGGGCTGGGGGATAGCATTAGGAGAAATACCTAATGTGAATGACTAGTTGATGGGTGCAGCAAACCAACATGGCACGTGTATGACTATGTAACAAACCTGCACATTGTGCACATGTACCCTAGAACATATATATACACACATACATATATATACACACACATATACACATATATATGTATATATACACACACATATATATGTGAAGAAACTGTTCCATAATAAGATTTAACATTGGCCTCTGCTCTGGTATGTTTCTCATTTCCTAGTGACAGAAGCTAAATGAGTCTCCTTCCTGCTGATAGAGATTCAAAACAAGCACATTTGCCAGATAAATAGGTGTGCGTCAAGTGCCAGAGGCTGAGTTGCTCTGTGTCAGTACACAGACCACATCTCGTTAGCAATTGAGACTGGCCTGCTACTTACTTAAGTTTATAGTAGCCCTCCATCATCACTGTATGACCCCTGAGTTTCAGGGCTCATATATGTCAACTAAATAGAAACGGCCACCTCTTCAAGTCTTTGATGATGTTGGTAATCTCTGTTATTTCTTCTTGAATAAAGTGTTCTTTCTAACTTTCTATCTTAGTTGGTGACAGGTGAACAGTTTCAGAGATTTTCATGTGACCCTTCTTACAATAATAATTTTTGTTCCACAGGTGAGTAGACCAAAGAGAGAATTATGTCAGCCCTTCTACTAACTACAATTGAGGGACCAGGTAAATATCTAAAGGAGAGCAACTTGGGCTCATTGGATCCACTGTGAGTTAGAACTGTGCAAGAATTCTAGCTGATACAAACCACCTATGTAACAAAACTTCCTGAATTTATCCAATTTCTGATCTTTGACATATTCCTGTTTCTAAATTCCTGCATCTCACAGCTTAGCAAACTGAGAAACTGACTGTTTTCTGGATCAGATAGTCGGAAATTAAATCTTACAGTGATTCTATCTAAATGTTTTTATATCTCTTGCCTTCATCTTAAAAATATTTTGGAGAGTTATTGATAATGAACACTTTCTGTTCTTATTTGCCTACCCACCAGGAGTAATATATTTTACTCACATTTTTCACACTAACATTGGGTATATATGAGCCCCCCTTGTATTAAGTCTTTATTTTAATACTATATTTTTTCTTTTCAATATCTATTTTAAAGAGAACATTAGGAAGGGGAAGCATAATAATCTAGGATTTGTTTGACAAATATAATAGCTCCTGCTGGAGATGATATACACACAAATGTTCTTTCCAGCTGAAAAATCAGAATCACCTGCAGGGAGGAAAGATTTCTTTTCCTTACCCATTGCTAGATTCATGACTGAAGCACCTACAACAAAAGACACATTACTAAGAGAAAAGCATGCAAATTTATTTCATGTAAGTTTTATGTGATGAGAGACTTCAGAAATGAACAAACAGGTACATTCGTATATTTTTCTGCTTAGGTTTGATAAAGAATGGATAGCTGTGGGGAAGTGTGATTGGAAAAAAGGAGTATCATGTAATGACAATAAATTGGGAGGAAGGGGTCAGCTAAGTAATGCCTGTTAGTGCAGATTCTTCTTGGCATCTCTGGGTCTTTGGATTACTTTCCCCAGGTATAGGAATAGTAACTCTCAACAGAGGAACCTACGACCTGCTTCAGAAGAATGCCAGAAAATTCTTCCTAGGTTTTGTGACTTGCTTCAGGGAAGAAGGGCAAGGGGAAAGTGAGAGTGAGCATCGTGCTTCTGCTGTTTTCTCAATGCCAGGGTTTTATACTTTGGGGTGGCATGATCTGAACCCCATCACACCTCAAGCCAGCTAAAGTTGTTGAGTATTGGTCTTGGGAAATTAAGTGAGTCTCTGGCCTCAAGCAAATGATTTTATTCTAAGCGTTTCTTTACCTTTCTCTATGTGACTACAATAATAATTGGCATTTACATAGTAAATTATAATTGACAATAAACTTTCATACCTATGGTCACATTTCATGTTTTCCAAAAAACTGCTATGAAGATTGTCTGCACTTTAGTTTAGTTATAAGAGCTCATATTCAAAATTGGTATCTCTCTCCTCACAAAGCAATCAAGTGCCATCCAGACATAAACCTACATCTTTTTCCTCCATCTCCAATTATTTTTATGTTTTCCTATACTATCTTCCTTGAACTCTTACAGTGAATGTATTAATACAACAGTATAGTGAATAAAAATAACATTGAGAGTCAAGATAGTTACTTAAGTACATAGAGGTGTTGTGAGACGCAATTAAGAAATGTGTGGGCTTTAAAGACATTACAGGGGTATAAGAAAATGTTATTAAAAAGGTTAACTGAAGGTGGCTGTGAGAGTGGAGGTAGACTGATTTAAGTTAAATAATATTTCTAGGTTGTGATTGTAAATACCTTGTACCTTGAAATACTTGAGACAACACAGGGATGTCAGATTATACATGCTCTAGAACTGATAAATATTTATTAAGTACATGTATAAATGATTTAATTTTTCCATAATGTCAGAAGTTTCCAACTTGAGATTATATCTTGTTGGCATTAAGAAATAGAAATCTCTCATGCAAATTCCACAAACATTTATTGAATATTATTTGTGTATCTGCTGTTATGCTAGGTTATGCTAGGTCCAATTGCTATATTCTTGGATCCACAGTTCAATGATGTAGACAGACATTGATTAAATCATCACCAGGAAGTATAAATCTCCAACTGCAGGAATACTGTGAAAGAGTTATATATGGTCATATAAGTGTTTGAAATGAAAATTTGACCTCATCAGTGAGTCAAAGTATTACAAAGAAAAGGACAAAAGATTTGATATGTAGAGGAGAGAATAAGACTTACCCAAATGAAGAAGGAAGAGTAGCTAAGGCCAAAAGGGAGTCCTTTAAAGATCACCTATTGCAAAATTTAGCATTGTACACAGGAGGGCTGAAAGAAAGAAAATATGGCTCAAGTAGAGTGTATAAAGGTATCAAGTTTGAGAGAACACTAGAGATAGTAGTGGTCACATTGTGCCAGGCCTTGCAGGCAGTGTAGATGAGTTTTACTTTTATATTAGGGCAATGATCAGTCACTGAAGATTTTTAAGAGGGATAGGGAGTGACTTGAGCAGTTTTTTGTTTCCATAAGGTTTAATTGCCTGCAGTTTTGTGTGAGCCAGGTAAGAGCAAATTTGGATAGATCAGTCGGTAGGTTATTCTAGCAAACCAGTGATAGATGATACTAATGAGACTGGTGGTGAGAATGAAGAGGAGGGAAGCAGAATTGTGAGGCATTAAAGGAATTAGGTCAATAGGACTGTAACTTGCATAACAAGGCTATGCCATTTACCCAAAGAGGGAGCTGTACAAGAAGACCATGGTTTGAAAGGAAGATCGTTAACTTAGCTTTGAAAATATTGTGTGGAATGAATATTTGATCCTCAAGATGAGAGGAAAGACCTGTGCTGAAGATACAAGTTTGGAAGTTATAAACACATGGTGATTGAAGTCTTGGGTATTAATTAGATTGCTTATGGGGGCAGTACAGGGTGAGAGAAGAGGGTCTTGGAATGAGCCTTAGGAAACTCAAATATTTAATAATTAAGGGCAAGAAGTATCCTGTAAAGAAGACCAACAAAAACAGATTGAAAATAAAAAAGAACTGGAAAAATATGTCTAACAATGAAGCCCCAAAATGCTCAAGAAAAATAGGCAGAACTGAAAGGAGAAACAAATAATTCAACACAAATTATTGCCAAGGTTAATATGCTACTCTGAATAATTGATAAAACAACTAGATATAAAATCAACAAGAGTGTAGAAGACTTGAAAAACACTAAGTTAGACTTAAAAAATAAAAAATTTGAGAAATCTCTAAATATTTTAAATTAAGTATTACATGTATAAATAATCCGTATGTCAATGAGAAAAGCCACAGGGGAAATTGGAAAATATTTTGAAGCAAAGAAAAGCAAATAAAAAAACCCCACTTATCAAAGATTATAGTATTTGCTAAAACAATGGTTAGAGGAAAATTGATAGCTTTAAATGACAGCTATATTAGAAAAAGAAAAAATGTCTTAAAACAATAATGTGAATTTACACTTTAAGGAATTAGAAAAATAGTTAATGATAGCACAACAGGGTCATAATAGACAATATTACAAAAAATCTAAGAGCCTGGGCACGGTAGCTCACGCCTGTAATCCTAGCACTTTGGGAGGCAGAGGCGGGTAGATTGCCTGAGCTCAGGAGTTCCAAACCAGCCTGTGCAACACAGTGAAACCCCGTCTCTACTAAAATACAAAAGAAATTAGTGGGGTGTGGTGGCACGTGCCTATAGTCCCAGCTACTCAGGAGGCTGAGGCAGGAGAATTGCTTGAACCCGGGAGGCAGAGGTTGCAGTGAGCCAAGATCATGCCACTGCACTCCAGCCTATGCAACAGAATGAGACTCTGACTATAGAAGAAGAAAATAAAATAAAATCTAAGCAATCCACACACAAAAAAGTTCTAGAATTAATAAGTTTAGCAAGGTTGCAGAGTAACAGGTAATTAACAGAGCAACAAATAATTCAAAAATGAAATCAAGGCAATAACTCCACTTAAAATAACATCAAAATAAATAAAATACTGTGAATAATTTTTTTAAAAGAACTGCAAAATGTATATGCTTCATATTATAAAATACTGCTGAGAGAAATTTAAAAAGGTCTAAATCAGAAAGGTAAATAAAGAATATTCAACAGAATCAGCTGAAACATAAATAAGTAAAAGACTTTAACAAGGCAGATGGATACAATATGAAAGTAGAAAACCCAATTTTTTCTCACATTCCAGAAATAAGTAATTCAGAAATACAAAAGAAAATACTTGACTATAGCAGAATCAAATAGAAAGTAACAAAAATAAGCTTTCTTGTATCAAATTTAAACAAAGCCAAAAATAAGATTTAACTAGATGGAGGAAAAATCTTTTTTAAACTATGAAAACACCAATTTTTAAAAATTAATTTGCAATTTTGATGCAAGTTAATCAACATTTAAAGAATTTTGAGTGAGATTGTCAAAGCAATTCTAAATCTCCTCTGGAAAAAATGAATAAATGAAAACTACTAAAATATTTCAAAAAAGTGAGGAGAGGAGCTATTGCTTTACCAGATATAAATGTTTCCTATAACATCTCAATAATTGAAATAAAAATGGTAAACAATAGTCAACAGGTAGATCAATGGGGCAGAAAGGTAGTTCCAAAGCAGATTATGAATATACATTTATTTATGTATTATTTTATGTATTATGTATTATTTTTTATGTATAGACAAATATTATTTGAGATAATTTAAGCAGGGTTATAATGGTTGTCCACTTGGCAAGCAATTTTAGATATGCATTCTGTAGAACAAAGTCCATTTCAGATGAAACAAAGAGTTGAATGTCAAAAAAATTCCCAAACCAAAATAAGCCAAATGAAAAACATAAAACCATACAAATAGAAGGAATATGAGTGAATATTTATCTGATATGGAGGGGAAAGAACTTTATGACAAATAGTGAAAGATATCTTCCAGGAAGAAGTGAAATTAAGCTCATTAGTTAACAATAAAAGACATTCTTCAAAAATCTTAAACAAAAATAAAACGGAGGAGACTGATAAAATGTTCGCTGGAAATATGACAAGTGAAAGCTTGATACAAGCACATAAACTCAATTGGGAGAAAAAACAACCACCCAGAATCTGTCACCCTGCCAAAAAGAGTATGTATGAACAAATAACAGCATAAGAATATTAAACAAACAAAAATCAAGATGAATATAGTTGACAAATGTAGTTGTACTTAGGAATACATCTAACTAGGGCCGTCAGAAATCTCTACAAGGAGAACTACAACATTCTGTTGAAAAAAAATCAAATGATACAAAGAAATGGAAAAACTTCACATGCTTATGAATCTGAAACAGCAATATCATTAAAATGACCATGCTACCCAAAGCAATCTACAGATTCAAAGCTATTTCTATTAAACTCTAAATGTCATTTTTTACAGAATTAAAATAATGTATTCTAAAATCCACAGGGAAACAAAAAGAAGTCCAATAGTCAAACCAAATCTAAGCAAAAAGAGGAAAGCCAGAGGCATCACACTATCTAACTGAAACTATACTACAAGGCTATGGTAACCAAAAGAGCACACTACTGGTACAAAAGCAGACACACAGCCCAATTGAACAGGATAGAAAACTCAGAAATACAACCACACACCTACATACTCAACAAAGTTGACAAACAATGCAGAAAGGATTCCTTATTTAATAAATGGTGCTAGGATCTCCAACACAGTTCAGGTGCTGATCCTCAATAAAGTTGACAAGCAATGTGGAAAGGATTCCTTATTTAATAAATGGTGCTGGGATACTTGGCTAACCATATGCTAGCCATATATAGAAGAATGAAATTGGACCCCTACCTTTCACCATATACACAAATTAACTGAAGACAGCTTAGGGAATTAAACGTGAGATATAAAACTATAAAAATCCTAGCAGAAAACCTAGGAAACACAATTCTGGACATTGACCTTGGTAAAGACGTTATAACTAAGTCCCCAAAATTAACTGCAACGAAACAAAAATTTACAAATCAGACCTAATTAAGCTGACGAGCTTCTGCACAGCAAAAGAAACTATCAACAGAGTAAATATATAATCCACAGAATGGGAGAAAATATTCTCTTTTTTAAAAAATTATACTTTAAGGTCTGGGATACATGTGTAGAACATGCAGGTTTGTTACATAGGTACACACGTGCCATGGTGGTTTGCTGCACCCATCGACCCATCATCTATATTAGGTATTTCTCCTATTGTTCTCCCTCTTCTAGTCCCCCATCCTCTGACAGGCCCTGGTGTGTAATGTTCCCCTCCCTGTGTCCATGTGTTCTCATTGTTCAACTCCCACTTATGAGTGAGAACATGCAGTGTTTGGTTTTCAGTTCCTGTGTAAGTTTGCTGAGAATGATGGTTTCCAGCTTCATCCATGTCTCTGCAAAGGACATGAACTCATCCTTTTTTATGGCTGCATAGTATTCCATGGTGCATATGTGCCACATTTTCTTTATCCAGTCTATCATTGATGGGCATTTGAGTTGGTTCCAAGTCTTTGCTATTGTGAATAGTGCCGTAACAAACATACATGTGCATGTGTCTTTATAGTAGAATGATTTATAATCCTTTGGGTATATACCCAATAATGGGATTGGTGGGACAAATGGTATTTCTGGTTACAGATTCTTGAGGAATCACCACAGTGTCTTCCACAATAGCTGAACTAATTTACACTCCCACCAATAGTGTAAAAGTATTCCTATTTCTCCACTTCCTTACCAGCATTTGTTGTTTCCTGACTGTTTAATGATCACCATTCTTACTGGCGTGAGATGGTATCTCACTGTGGTTTTGATTTGCAATTCTCTAATGACCAGTGATGATGAGCTTTTTTCCATATGTTTTTTTGGCCGCATAAATGTCTTCTTTTGAGAAGTGTCTGCTCATATCCTTCACCCACCTTTTAGTTGTTTGTTTTTTTCTTGCAAATTTGTTTAAGTTATTTGTAGATTCTGGTTATTAGCCCTTTGTCAGATGGATAGATTGCAAAAATTTTCTCCCATTCTGTAGGTTGCCTGTTCACTCTGATGAGAGTTTCTTTTGCTGTGCAGAAGATCTTTAGCTTAATTAGATCCCATTTGTCAATTTTGGCATTTGTTGTCATTGCTTTTTATGTTTTAGTCATGAAGTTTTTGCCTATGCCTATGTACTGAATGGTATTGTCTAGGTTTTCTTCTAGGGGTTTTATGATTTTAGGTCTTACGTTTAAGTATTTAATCCAGTTTGAGTTTTTTTTTTTTTTGAATAAGGTGTAAGGAAGGGGTCCAGTTTCAGTTTCCTGCCCATGGCTAGCCACTTTTCCCAACACCATTTATTAAACACGGAATCCTTTCCCCATTGCTTGTTTTTGTTAGGTTTGTTGAAGATCAGATGGTTGTAGATGTGTGGCGTTATTTATGAGACCTCTGTTCTGTTCCATTGGCCTATATATCTGTTTTGGTACCAGTACCATGCAGTTTTGGTTACTGTAGCCTTGTAGTATAGTTTGAAGTCAGGGAACGTGGTGCCTCCAGCTTTGTTCTTTTTGCTTAGGATTGTCTTGGCTATATGGGCTCTTCTTTGGTTTCATATGAAATTTAAAATAGTTTTTTCTAATTCTGTGAAGAAAGTCAATGGCAGCTTGTTGGGAATAGCATTGAATCTATAAATTACTTTGGGCACTATGGCCATTTTTACCATATTGATTCTTTCTATCCATGAGCATGGAATGTTTTTCCATTTTTTTGTGTCCTCTCATATTTCTTTGAGCAGTGGTTTGCAGTTCTCCTTGAAAAGTTCCTTCACGTCCCTTGTAAGTTGTATTTCAAGGTATTTTATTCTCTTTGTAGAAATTGTGAATGGGAATTCACTCATGATTTGGCTCTCTGTTAGTCTATTATTGGTGTGTAGGGATGCTTGTGATTTTTGCACATTGTCTGTATCCCAAGACTCTGCTGAAGTTGCTTATCAGCTTAAGGAGATTTTAGTCTGAGATGATGGGGTTTTCTAAATATACAATCATGGCATCTGCAACCAGAGACAATTTGACTTCCTCTCTTCCTATTTGAATAACCTTTATTTTTCTCTCTCTTGCCTGATTGCCCTGACCAGAACTTCCAATACTGTGTTGAATAGGAGTGGTGAGACAGGGCATCCTTGTCTTGTGCCAGTTTTCAAAGGGAATGATTCCAGCTTTTGACCATTCAGTATGATGTTGGCTGTGGGTTTTTCATAAATAGCTTTTATTATTTTGAGATATGTTGCATCAATACCTATTTTATTGAGATTTTTTTGACATGAAGGGTTTTAAATTTTATCAAAGGCCTTTTCTGCATCTATTGAGATAATCATGTGTTTTTTGTCTTTGGTTCTGTTTATTTGATGAATTATGTTTATTGATTTGCATATGTTGAACTAGCCTTGCATCCCAGGGTGGAAGCCAACTTGATTGTGGTGGATAAGCTTTTTTATGTGCTGCTGGATTCAGTTTGCCAGTATTTTATTGAAGATTTTTGCATTGATGTTCATCAGGGATATTGACCTGAAATTTTCTTCTTTTGTTGTGTTTCTGCCTGGTTTTGGTATCAGGATGATACTGACCTCATAAAATGAGTTACAGAGGAGTCCCTGTTTTTCTGTTTGGAATAGTTTCAGAAGGAATGGTGGCAGCTCCTCTTTGTACCTCTGGTAGAATTCAGCTGTGAATCCATCTGGTCCTGGGTAATTTTTGGTTGGAAGGCTATTAATTACTGCCTACATTTTGGAACTTGTTATTGGTCTATTCAGAGATTTGACTTCTTCCTGGTTTAGTCTTTGGAGGATGTATGTGTCCAGGAATTTATACATTTCTTCTAGATTTTCCAGTTTATTTGCATAGAGGTATTTATAGTATTTTCTGATTGTAGTTTGTATTTCTGTGGGATCAGTGATGATATTGCCTTTACCATTTTTTATTGTGTCTACTTGATTCTTCTCTCTTTTCTTTATTAGTCTGGCTAGTGGTCTATTTTGTTAATCTTTTCTAAAAAACACCTCCTGGATTCATTGATATTTTGAAGGGTCTTATGTGTCTTTATCTCCTTGTTTTCTCTGATCTCAGTTTTTTCTTGTCTTCTGCTAGCTTTTGAGTTTGTTTGCTCTTCCTTCTCTGTTTCTTTTAATTGTGATGTTAGGGTGTAGATTTTAGATCTTTCCCACTTTATCCTGTGGGCATTTAGTGCTATAAATTTCCCCCTAAAGACTTCTTTAGCTGTGTCCCAGAGATTCTGGTACATTGTATCTTTGTTTTCATTGGTTTTAAATAACTTTTTTATTTCTGCCTTAATTTCATTATTTACCCAGTAGTCATTCAGAAATAGGTGGTTCAGTTTCCATGTAGTTGTGCAGTTTTGAGAGAGTTTCTTAATCCTGAGTTCTAAGTTGATTGCACTGTGGTCTGAGAGACAGTTTGTTGTAATTTCTGTTCTTTTGCATTTGCTGAGGAGTGTTTTACTTCCAATTATGTGGTTAATTTTAGAATAAGTGTGATGTGGTGCTGAGAAGAATGTATATTCTGTTGATTTGGGGTGGAGAGTTCTGTAGATGTCTATTAGGTCTGCTTGGTCCAGAGCTGGGTTCAAGTCCAACAACTTCAAGCAGTTGTTAACCTTTTGTCTCATTGATCTGTCTAATATTGACAGTGGGCTGTTAAAGTCTCCCATTATTATTGTGTGGGAGTCTAGGTCTCTTTTTAGGTCTCTAAGGACTTGCTTTATGAATCTAGGTGCTCCTGTATTGGGTGTTAGTTCTTCTTAGTGAATTGATTCCTTTACCATTACGTAGTGGCCTTGTCTCTTTTGATCTTTGTTGGTTTAAAGTCTGTTTTATCAGAGACTAGGATTGCAACCCCTGCTTTTTTTTTTTGCTTTTCATTTTTCTTGGTAAATATTTCTCCATCCCTTTATTTTGAGCCTATGTGTATCTTTGCAAGTGAGATGGGTCTCCTGAATACAGCACACTGATGGGTCTTGACTCTATCCAATTTGCCAGTCCATGTCTTTTAATTGGGGGCATTTAGTCCATTTACATTTAAGGTTAGTATTGTAATGTGTGAATTTGATTCTGTCATTATGATGCTAGCTGGTTATTTTGCCCATTAGTCTATTCAGTTTCTTCATAGTATCAATGGTCTTTACAATTTGGTATGTTTTTGCAGTGGCTGGTACCAATTTTTTCTTTCCATATATGGTGCTTCCTTCAGGAGCTCTTGTAAGGCAGGCCTGGTGGTGACAAAACCTCAGCATTTGCTTGTCTGTAAAGGATTTTATTTCTCCTTCGCTTATGAAGCTTAGTTTGGCTGGTTATTAAATTCTGGTTTGAAAATTCTTTTCTTTAAGAATGTTGAATATTGGCCCCCACTCTCTTCTGGCTTATAGGGTTTCTGCAGAGAGATCCACTGTTAGTCTGATGGGCTTCCCTTCATGGGAAACCTGTCCTTTCTCTCTGGTTGCCCTGAACATGTTTTCCTTCATTTCAACCTTGGTGAATCTGACGATTATGTGTCTTGGGGTTGCTCTTCTCGAGGATTATCTTCATGGTGTTCTCTGTGTTTCCTGAATTTGAACGTTGGCCTGTCTTGCTAGGTTGAGAAAGTTCTCCTGGATTATATCCTGAAGAGTGTCTTCCAACTTGGTTCCATTCTCCCCAACACTTTCACGTACACCAATCAAATGTAGATTTGGTCTTTTCACATAATGCCGTATTTCTTGGAGGCTTTGTTCATTCCTTTTCATTTTTTTCCCTCTGATTTTGTCTTCATGCTTGATTTTATTAAGTTGACCTTCAATCTCTGATACCCTTTCTTCTGCTTGATTGATTCAGCTATTGACACTTGTGAATGCTTCATGAAGTTCTTGTGCTCTGCTTTTCAGCTCCATTAGGTCATTTGTGTTCTTCTCTAAACTGGTTATTCTGGTTAGCAGTTCCTCTAACCTTTTTTCAAGGCTCTTAGCTTCCTTGCATTGGGTTAAAACATGCTCCTTTAGCTTGGAGGAGTTTGTTATTACCCACCTTCTGAAGCCTACTTCTGTCAATTCATCAAACTCATTCTCTGTCCAGTTTTGTTCCCTTGCAGGAGAGGAGTTGTGATCCTTCGGAGGAAAAGATGCATTCTGGTTTTTGGAATTTTCAGCCTCTTGGGGTTGGTTTTTCCTCATCTTCATGGATTTATCTACCTTTGGTCTTTGATGTTGGTGACTTCAGATGGGGTTTTTGTGTGGATGTCCTTTTTGTTGATGTTGACGCTATTCTTTTCTGTTTGTTAGTTTTCTTTCTAACAGTCAGTCCCCTCAGCTGCAGGTCTGCTGGAGTGAACCCCACCAAGCTCGAGCATTACAGGTCAACTTCAGACTGCTGTCTGGCAGCAAGAATTTCAAGCCAGTGGATCTTAGCTGGCTGGGTTCCATGTGAATGGGATCCACTGAGCTAGACCACTTGGCTCCCTGGCTTCAGACTGCTTTCCATGGGAGTGAATGGTTCTGTCTTGCTGGCATTCCAGGTGCCACTGGGGTATAAAAAAAAATTCTGCAGCTAGCTCAGTGTCTGCCCAAATGACCACCCAGTTTTGTGTTTGAAACCCAGGGCCCTGTTGGTATAGGCACCTGAGGATATCTACTGGTCCGCAGGTTGTGAAGACCGTGGGAAAAGCGTAGTATCTGGGCCAGAATGCACTGTTTCTTATAGCACAGTCCCTCACAACTTCCCCTGGGCAGGGGAGGGAGTTCCCCGACCCCTTGCACTCCTGGGTGAGGCGATGCCCCACCCTGCTTTGGCTCGCTCTCCATGTGCTGCACCCTCTAACCATTCCCAATGAGATGAGATGGGTACCTCAGCTGGAAATGCAGTAATCACCCACCTTCAGCATTTATCTCGCTGGGAGCTGTAGACTGGTGCTGTTCATATTCAGCCATCTTGCCAGCCGAAAATATTCTTAAACTATGCATCTGACAAAGGTCTAATATCTAGAATCTGTAAGGAACTTAAATCAACATGTAAAAAACAACCCCATTAAGAAATGGACATAAAACAAGAACAGACACTTCTCAAAAGAAGCCATACATGCAGCCAACTAATATAGAAAAAATTTTCCAAATCACTAATCATCAGCAAAACATAAATCAAAACCACAATGAGATACTATCTCACTCCAGTCAGAATGGCTACTATTAAAACGTAAAAACTAACAGATGTTAATGGGGCTATGGAGAAAAGAAAATGCTTATACATTGTTGGTGGCAATGTAAAATTAATTTAGTCACTATGGAAAATAGTTTTGAGATTTCTCAAAGAACATAAAACAGAACTACCATTTGATCCAGCACTCCCATTGCTGGGTATATGCTCAAAGGAAAAGAAATCTTTCTGGGGAAAAGTCACATGCACTCATGTGTTCATTAGAGATGTATTCACAATAGCAAAGACATGGTTTTAACCTAAATGCCCATCAACAGTGAACTGGAAAGAGAAAATGTGGTACAGATGCACCATGGAATATTATGCATCCACAAAAAAGAAAGAAATCCTGTTCTTTGCAGCAACGTAGATGCAGCTGGAGGCCATTAAGTGAATCAACACAGAAATAGAAAACCAAATACTACATCTTCTAATTTATTAGTGGGGGCTAAACATTGAGTATACATGATCATAAATATGGGAACAATAGATACTGGGAATTACTGGAAGGAAGAGAAAGGGAGGAGAACAGAGTTTGAAAAACTATGTCCTGGGTACTATGCTCACTATCTGCTTGACAGGATGATTCATATACCAAAACTTAGCAACACCCAATTTACTCATGTAATAATCCTCCACATGTACTCCCTGAGCCAAAAACAGAAAACAACAACAACAAAAAAAAACCTGAAAATAGAAGAAAACATGAAAGATAAAATACATTAAATTTAAAAAATACTTAAAAATCAGTATTAATAAGACAACCTAATTTTAAAGAAATGAAGAAAATATTTCATCAAACACTTCACCAATGAAGATATATAAATATAAAATAAGACATAAAAAGATGCTCAATATCATTAGTAATCACATAGATGCAAATTAAAATTACAATGGAATATCAGTACATATCCATTTAAATGACTAAGAAATGTTGGAAATGAAGAGGAAAAACTGAGACTCTCACACAAAGCTGGTATTGGTAATGTAAAAGCGTATCATCTCTTGGAAAAAACAGTAGAGTTTTTCTTAAATATACACATAAAATATAACAGTAATTCCAGAACTAAGTATATACCCCGGAATAGCGAAAACTATGCTCATACAAACACCTGTATGCATTTGGTAGTTGTATCAGTTTCCAAAGGCTGCATGGTAAATCAAAAACTTGATGCTTTAAAACAACAGAAATTTATTATATTACATTCTAACCTTGAAATCAAGGTGTCAGCAAAGCTGAAGGCTCTAGGGAAGAATCCTTCCCTGCTTCTTTCTAGCTTCTGGTGGTTGTCAGCAATCCCTGACTTTCGTTTGGTTTCAGCTGCATCTTTCCAATTTTTGCCTTTGCTTTCACACAGCCATCTTCCCTCTGAGTATGTGTGTCAGTGTTTCTGCCTCTCCTCCTTTTATAAGGACAACAGTCACATTGGATTTAGGGCCATCCTAACCCAGTATGACCCCCTATTAACTTATCACATCCGTAAAGACATTATTTCCAAATAAGTCACATTCTGAAGTTCTAGATGGGCGTGAGATTTTGTGGGACACTATTTGACACACTGCAGTTTACCATCTGTCCCCCAGATTCTCATTCATCCCACATGCAAGATATATTCAACCCAGTCCTGTGTCCTCCAAAGTATGGATCTATTCTTGTATTAATGGTAAGTTCTAAATTTTCTTTAAATATCAACTCAAAAAGTTTTGATGTAATCACCTCAATTATCAGAATCAGAAATGAGTGAAACTCAGGATATGGTCTATTATTTGGCAAAATTGCTCTTCATTCACTGACCTGTAAAACTAGAAAACAAGTATCTGCTTCCAAAATACAATGGTAGCAAAGGCATAGGATAGACACTGACATCATGAAAAGGAGAAGATGGAAGGAATAAAGGGTCATTTGTCCCAAGCAAGTTCAAAACTCAGCAAAGCAAATTCTTTTAGGCCTCAAGGCCTGAGAATAACTTTCTGTGGCCCATGCTCTGCCCTTGAGAGCCACACTTTCTCTTTGATCTGATAGTTACTTTGCGTACTGTGACTGAGTGAATGTGTGTACTTCCACATATGCCTGTGCCAGGTCTGAATTTTTCACTCTGATGCAACTTGGGTGACCAAAACCGTGATTTTATTGTTTTGTAACTGAACCAACTAGGTTTAACTCTTCCTTTTGGTAAATAGCAAATTTCTTGGTATATTTACATCCAGATAAATTGAGTCATTTGCAGACATTTCTTTGTCTTCTTTAGGAAGTCTAATTGAGGGATTTCCCCTTTGTTTTTACTTTCCTTACTTTCTGCCTGTCTCCAGTGAGTGATCTAAATGCTGGGTTGGGTAGAGGCAGTGGGTGTATGCATTGTCCTAGCATTAACTAGATCAAGGTATCTGGCCCATCATTGTCCTTTGTTCTCTGTGGGTGTTTTCAGCATGAGTCTTAGGGCATTTGGCTGCATACACTGAAACCTGCTGAGGTATCTTGTTTTCACCATGGTCATTGGTCAACAGGCCCATATTCTGCCTCTTCAGCCTTTGTGCTTCTCCCTGGGACATAGGAAATAAACATTTTATACAACCCTGTGAGGACTTAAATTTTGCTGGTGCTGTTAGGCCCATCTGCCTAGGTATTCCACTCAGATTTTTTTTTTTTTAATTTTATTGTGCACAACAATACCAGACAGTTAACTTCTCTACAGGGCTTTCAGTCTGGGAAGTAAGGCAAGAAATACCTTTCTTATGGTGCCCTCCAAAACTTATCTGGGAATTCCATCATCTCCTTCTGCTAGGATATCTGGTCTACACTTCAAAGTTGAAGGCCGTGAATTATTTCTCCATAATCTGTAAGTCATTTGCTATATTGCTCCATTTTCTGTTTACATGATAAAAATACTCCTCCAATGATGAAATGATTTTATTTCCTCATTCCATGTAAAGAAAACTGTTATAATCGTCATGATTTTTCTCAATGTTATCATTTTTAGTTTAAACTTTCTGCCTTTGAATTTGAATTCAAAAAATGTCCTTTGTCTCTCAACATCTTAGCCTTGTGAAAACCTTTGCTTTCAAGGTTGTTGCATCTTGAATGCATTTTAAAGCCTGTTTTGGAACTTAATGCTAACATTTTGACTCTGTGTTCTAAGTAATATATGCCCTCCCTCAGAGGGCAGTGAAAAATCACTTTTCACTTTCTGCCTAAATGGTGTTAAAAGGGTAGTACAAAGAAGCATTGGTGTATCTGGAATGTGAGAAAGCCTGCTTGGTAACATTTAAAAATCTTCATTCTCATTTAATAATATCCCTTTCTTTTGTTATTACTTCCACCCATATGTGCCTCCATCTATGGACATCTATGTTTATACATACACACAAACACATATGCATATGCACATATTCACAGGTACACACATACATATCATGTAGAATATTATATTTTTGTTTATTCTCTTTATCATTTTCATGTTAGAAGATATTATCTATGTCATCTTTTTTCCTGATGGCTAAATGCTCAGGCATCTTAATAGCTATCCTTCATTAATTTGCTTGACATGTTATTGGGCTCTCTTTAGATGCCAGAATTGTAGCAGACACTGGAGAAGATATAATCTCTGCTCACAAAAGAACCATAGGATAGAGGGAGGGAGTGATTGGCAAGCATTTTAGTCAGGGTTCCACATAGAAAACACTATACACACATACATACATATATGCATTTATGTATGTGTATATATACATGCATCTATATACATATATACACATATAGACATGTATATATGTATGCGTATGTATGTATATATACACATATGTGTGTGTATATATACACATGTGTGTATATGTGTGTATACAGACATACACACATACATCCTTCATTATACAGATAAATATCTCTCATACATAGATGTGTGTATATATACCTACACACATATGTGTATATATGTATGTGTATATACACATATATATTCCTCTGTATATACGGGAATTGGCTTACATTTTTGTAGGCGTAGGTTAGTCTGAAATCCGCAGGGTAGGCTAGCATGTTGGAGACCCAGGACAAAGACCCAGGAAAGAGTTGACGCTGTGACTCAGGTTAAAAGGCAGTCTAGAGGTAGAATTTCTTCTTCCTTAGGGACCTCAGTCTTTTTCTCTTAAAGCCTTCAACTGGTTTAATGGGGCCTACCCACATTATTGGAGATAATTTACTCAAAGTCTACTAATTTAAATGTTATCAAATCTAAAAGAATAACCCTCACAGCAACATCTAGACTGATGTTTGACCAAAAACTGGGTACTGCAGCCTAGCCAAGCTGACACATAAAATTAGCCATTAGAGAAAGTAAACAGAAAATTAAAGTGTGATAACTGATAAATTCCTAGAGAGTTGTGAATATATTTTTTTGACGGGAAGGATCTTCTCTTAAAAGGTAGAAACTTCATGATATGCAGCTTAGTCCATTCAGGCTGCTCTAAAAAATGCCATAAATTTCCTGGCTTGCAAATGGCTGAAACTTAATCTCTTATAGTTCTAGAGGCTAAGCAATCCAAGATCAAGGCACCAGCAGATTCAGTGTCTGGTGAGGGTCTGTTTTTGCTTCATAGATGTCACCTTCTTACCACATCCTCACATGGTGAAATAGCTCTCTGAAGTCTCTTTTATAAGGGCATTACTCTTATTAATGAGGGCAGAGCTCTTGTGACCTAATCATCTCTCAAAGGCTCCATTCTCTAATACTATTACATTGGGAATATCTGGTTCAACATATGAATTTTGAGGGCCTACAAACATTCAGAGCATAGAAGCATGCTCTTATATCAATGTCCAAAATTAGGAAAAGAAATCCTTAAGCATTTATATCCTGTTTCATTTGTATTCTTAATTTTTTTGTTTTTCTTTTTGAAATATTTTTAAATACCACCAGATATAACTGAAAAAATATTTACGACAGTGGCAGAGTAAGGTAAAATATTTAAATCAAGACAATAAGCATTTTATTGTTTATTAATCAAAGTTGCACTGAGCTTATCAAAGATTTAAAGAGAAAACAAGTGAATGAAAAATGTACTGCTAACAAAGAAATGTTTTTAGTCTCGAAATCTTACAAGGCATTTAGTCAGGTATTCCATTTCCCCTAATGGCTGGCTAGATATTTGAGACAAATAAAATTCTGGGTCTGGACTGGTACCAGACCACGGCCTGTTAAGAACCAGGCTGCACACCAGGAGGTGAGCGGCAAGTGAGTGAGCACCACTGCCTGAGCTCTACCTCCTGTCAGATCAGTGGGGTATTAGATTCTCATAGGAGCACGAACCCTATTGTGAACTGTGCATGCGAGAGATCTAGATTGCGTAGTCCATATGAGAATCTAATGCCTGATGATCTCAGGTGGGACAATTTCATCCCAAGACCATCCCGCATGAAAGTCCGTCGATAAATTGTCTTCAACGAAACCAGTCCCTGGTGCCAAAAAGACTGGGGACTGCTGATGTATAGAAAACATTTTCTTCAAAACTCCAAAATGCTAATACAAACAAAGTTTAAGGTTTAAAGTTTTCCACATGACACAGATGACCTAATGCAAGGAGTAAGTTACTTACAGGACATCCCTAAGTCACAGATTAAAGTGGATATTTTACTGGAGTTCCAAACTTTGACGGGCCTAGGGCTTTGTTCTATGGCTGGAAAAAGCACAGCACAGCTACATATGCTGTCTTCACTGCATCTCAGATACCAAATATCTCAATGGTAAAAGTAGTTCTGTTTCACTCAGGGACCATTCAAGACATAAACCATACTATTTTAACATGTAAATTTAATATAAAAATTGTTATGGTTAACTAGAGAGAACAGAAAAAGCAAAAGGGACATAAATATCATAATGGTAGGTGGTAGGACATAAATATCTACCAGTCCTAGTCCTGAGGGAAAAATGAATGAGAATGGAATCTTAGAGACTTGAAAAAGAGTAATCACAAAGGTGTGATGAAGACCTTTGGGAAGGAGTAATGTATGGCTGGTGCTGTTATCTCTGAGGAGAGTAGTTCTGATAGTATAGAAAATCCGCAATGCGGACCAAACAGCTGCTATCACCAGGGTCAAGAACAAAGCTGATGCTATGATTACACCAATAGGAACAGGAAGAAACAAGTCTGTTTTTCCTATCTATCTCCCTCTGGCATGTCCTATTGGCAGAGCCAGTTGACAAAGAGGAAATGTGTGTTGCAGAGTCTAAGCTACAGAGTGTAGACATACCTCCCCAGTCTCTCACCTTTTCGTGGACAAATCTTAGTTTGGTAGTTTCACACTTGCACATTTTTGGTAGGAATATCAAGTAGTAGTACAGTCATTCCAGAACAAGTATGAAGGTTCCTAAAAAAAAATAAATATAGAGCTACTGTATGTTCCAGCAATCTCACTATTGGGTATATATCCAAAGGAAATGAAGCCAGTATATTGAAGAGATATCTACACTCCCATGTTTAGTGCATTGTTTTTCACAATAGCCATGATATGAAATCAACCTAAGTGTCCACTAACAGATGAATGGATAAAGAAAATGTGATGTATATATACAATGATATACAATTCTACCATAAAAAACAAAATATCCTGTTATTTGTGACAATGTGGATGAATCTCAATGATATTATGCTAGGCTCAGGAAGACAAATACCTCATGATCTCACTCAAGTGTGAAATCTAAAAATGTTGATCTCATAGAAGGAGAAAGAAGAATCATGGTCACCAGGAGTAGAGGTGATGGTGATGAAGGGGGTTGGGAAGATGTTACTCAAAGACTACAAAATTTCAATTTGCTAGGAGGAATAATTTCAAGAGATCTGAGGTAGAACACAGTGTCTAAGAGAGTAGATTTTAAGTTTTAAGTGTTCTCATTGCATGAAATAATGCATATGTTAATTAGTTTACTTTAGCCATAACACAATGTAATATATATTTCAGAAAACTATATATTTCAAATATCATGTTTTACTTGACAAATACATACAATTTTATCTATAAAGTTAAAAAGATAAAATACATTACATATATATATATATATATATATATATCAGGAGGGATGATAAATACAGTTAAAGTATTCTAAGTCCTTTGTATTTTCATGGGTAAAAATAAAGATATCAATTAATATTAGATTTTCATAAATTAAAAATGCATGTTAAAAAGTAACCATGGAAATATTAGAAATAGAACACATAGCCTGTAAATTGGTAGAGGGGAAATAATTGGAATTGCCAAAAGTAATCAATTTAATAGAAGAAAATATGGGAGAGAAAAAGGGACATAGAGTTGGCATGACAAACAGAAAGCACATAATAAGATCCTGGGTTTAAATCCACATATATAAGTGATTTCATTTAATATAAATGAAGGAAGCAATCTAATTTAAAGGAAAACATTGCCAGGTTGGATAAAACAATGACAAAATTCAGCCACATGTTGTTCACAAGAGCCACATCTAAAATATATGGATATAGAAGTTTTGAAAGAAAGGATAGAAAAGATTTGCCAAGAAATCCTGACAAAAGATGGCACAACTACTGATTTGTTCAGACTACAAAAGAATCTACGTGCCCAGTCCTAGATGTGAAAAAAGACTTTCAAATGTGATACATAGGAAACTTTTACTTGATCTTGCCTGGGCTGCAACCTGGGGTTCTGCCAACTTGCGCTTCCAGCAACACAAGGCCAAGTCACGGTCTCTGACTTCTGCTTATCACCACTTTGTATAGCCTGAGGAAGAATTGATATGAATCTGGACTTTTGATACTAAATCAAGACATACATTCACATGGGTAAAGATAGAAAATCTTACTTCAACCTGGGCAACCTTTCCATTTCCGGAATCCCAAAGACAGTACTTCTATTTTTAAAAGAATAATCAGAGGAAGCAGAAATTATCTACAGTTGAAAGCTCTGAAGAAAAAGTAAATTTTGGGAAGGTAAATGGTTTATTCACAAAGCTGGTTTTATTTTTCTGTCATTTTATCCTCAATTTCTTTGTTTTCTGCTTAACAATTTGGAGGCCATTAAATCCAGAAAATAAAATAACTTTGATTATAATGTTGACAGTTTCTTTTTTCAAGTTCTTTCCTATTCTTTATAACCTAGAAAAGATAGACATTAGATTTATCCAGTTTCAACATATTGTATCTCTTTTGAATTTAAAAGTAATAAAAAGCATTCAGATATTAATTGAAATTACTGTCTGAATAAGCTACTCCTAAGTTGTATGAATTTCATTATCTGTCAGTTCTCAAACATGTAAAATGAGCAAGGGAAACATTTTTCCAACAATACTTCAAAATTTCTGAAAAAATTAGATTGTCTATTATCATACAGACACAGAGGAGATATAAGGGGAAAGTAGACTTTACTCTTTTTTTTTTACTTCTATTTTTCTATTTTATGTTGAAAATATCCCCAGACACCTACTGTTACTCTTTCTGTCACTATAAACTTGCTTCAATTATCTAGATTTTTATTATTTTTCTTTTGAGATGCAGTCTTACTGTGTTGCCCAGACTTGACTTGAACTCCTGGGCATAAGTGATCTCACCTCAGCTTCCTGAGTAGCGGGGACTATAGGCATGCACCACAATGTCTATCTCTAGAGTTTTTATAAAATGGAACCTTATAGTGTGAACTTGTCTTTGGCTTCTTTCATTAAGGATATTTTGAGATTCATCTATGTTATATGTATCTATAATCCCTATTTGTGTTATTCAAAATGTCATATGCATGGTGTCACGCAGTAAAAAAAATAAAAAAGAAAGAATATGTACCATATATTTTAAGTTATACAGTAATCGAAAAGTGGAGGAAAACTGGTCCCAATGGTATGATTTTGTTGTTAATAATTCTATAAGCCAATGGTTATATTCTTTCCAGTGTGGTAGGGGCAAAGTTCTATTAGCATACATGTAGATAACAAATAGAGTCTACTCATAAATATTTCTTTCTGAAATGTAAATAGGGTCATACGTCTACCTGCTTGAAATTTTCAACAGCATAACAATGAATAGAGAGAGAGAGAGAAAAAAAAAAACAAAACACATTTTTTACAGGTGGAAGGTATCCAAGTTACCCTGAGTTACCAGCAGTGTATCCATACAGGTCTGTAGTAACTTCAATTCTTGAGTCCTCAGAATAAAGAATTCAACTGAGGGCCATAAGGCCGAAGAGACTGAGGCGAGTTTCAGAGCAAGAGTGGAAGTTTATTTTTAAAAGGCTTTAGAACAGGAAAGAAAGGAAAAGTTGCTTGAAGAGACACAAGTGGGCACCTGAATGTCAAAGACAGAGTTTAACACTGATCCTAGGACTTTATAGACTCTCCTCTTTCCCATGATTCTCCCTTAGGCTGGGCTTCCTGCATGTGCAGTGTCCTCCTTACCCTTGGAAACTGAGCACACGCAGCACGTCTACGAAATTGTACACATGCCCATCTGAAGCTTTTCCTAGCGGAGTGTCCCTGCAAGTCACACTTCACTACTTTTTCTCTTAGAGCACATGCCCAGGAAGTTTCTTCTCCCTGGCCTCTGCATTCAGTTAACACTTGAATGTCAATAGCTGTGGATCATCAAGAGAGTGTCTCTCCCGGGTGCCCTGGTGCCAGCTGCCAAGTTATCATTGTTAGAAAGGCAGTGTCATAATTGCGGAACCACGCTCATGCCTATCTTACTACCTGTAACAAATTCATGAACATAAAATACCTAAACAATTGGCCTCTTCTTACCCCTTCAGGCCTGGTTTCCATCCCTATTTTTAAGAACCACATTATGGTCTGTACCTCTTTATCTTGCAGGGCCCTCTATTTGGAATGTTTATTCCTTTACCCACTTTCTTTGCTGTAGAATCTTTTAGGGGCTGCTGGTCTCAGCTGTACTGTGAACATTTATTTTTCTTCTCTCTTCATAATCGTTCCTTCATTGTGGTTGTCTTAATCAAGCCTTTTATTGTGTTGCTTTTTAAATTACAGGGGAAAGAAAATGTTGACAGGGATTATATTTATTATTTAAAAAATTCGAACAACTTCCCTTAAATAAATATTATGCATGTTTTATACATCAAGTACATAAGAGTTATAACAATGTAAGAAATTTGCTGGTGATCTTTTATGATTGAAAAGTGATTGAAATTGGGGAGAAATTGAAATGCGTACAATTTCAAACAGTAGCTTTTTCAGGTAGTAATTTTAATGAGCCATCTGAACTTCTGTTGTTTATGTCACTTACATAATGAATACATTTTGTATCCTTGTGGAAATTCGGATCGATCTGACTCCAGAAAGCTTTGCCAGAGGTCATACTATGAGCCTGGAGGCTTCTAGAGAATTTCAAATAAGATGCCGTTCACTATGAAGTAGAGAAAAATTCCACATTTAGGAACTAGTATCTCAACTTTACCACCATTGACCTTGGACAAATAACTTCATTTCATCATTTGTAAAATGAATAGATTTGACCTGATTAGTGTCATTCTTTTTTTAAAGTCTCTTTTTGTTTTGCTAAATACAAAACCTTCCTTGTCATTCTTGGGGATGCTCTGATTGCTCTTAGGCCAACCTCATTCCTCTGTTACTGATGAGCAAATCACCTCTGAAGCTGCATTGGACACTGGGCTGAGCCCACTTTCATTTTATTGGCTCTATAAATACATAAAAAATCAGGCTATGAAAAAAGTAAGCACAATTTCGGTTTCTAAGGCTGAAAGAGACATGTAGTCATATGTTTCAGTTGGGGAAATAGGGTTTGTATACCTATTATTTATATTCAATCTGAATATTATGAAGAGTCTTTTGGGATTTCTTAATAAATGGGGCCCTGTGTGATGGTTTCCCAACCGAGACAAGCACAGTCCTGAATGCAGGCACCGGCTGTGTGCTTGACTCTTAAGCAGCTTTGGTGGTCTTGCAGAGGTTCCACACTGCTCATCATGTATCCTCCATTCAACTGATCAGCAGAATAGACTTCTTGGCTTTTGTGCAAAATGCTGAAAGATTGAATCCTCATGTCAGTAATTTCTGGTTGCTTGGAAACAATTCTCCTTTGGTCACTGTGAAGGAATTTAGGTCAGCAGTGAATTAATCCCTTACAAATTAGAGAAATATTGCCTATCATGAATTCTAAATTGGTCTGTTGAAGATGAGAACTATAACACTGATTCCACCTTTTTAAATGAATGTGAAACAAATTGAAAGGCAACATTCCAAATAAATTCTCTGAAAATGAACAATGTTATTTTACATCAAGAAATTCCTGTTTTTATCAAGAAAGATCCAGTGATTCTTACGACCCACAACCAAATAGGATTTTTTACCACTTCACATTAGTAGCATATAGCAATGAAGAGACAGAGAGAATAAAATGAAATGCGTCCCTGGGAGGTACCCTGATTCTAAGAGAATGCGGATGGTATTTTATATCCTTCAGTCTGATAAGAACTGCAGAAATAACCATTTGAGAAACCTCACAGTAATTTATTTCAAGTGATGAATTTTGGAAGGAGATAAGGAGGAAGAAGATTCCCAAGCTCTTTTCATATTGTACCCAGGCATTAAGATAGTACAGTATGTTGATAAAGAACTGTGCCTGTTCCAGGGTGAAATCAACTGGGCATGTTCAAGGTTAAGATCACTCTCTCTCTCTTTACAGGTGGTAGATAACCAAGACAGGGAAAGTAGAGAAAAATACGCAGATAAAATGCCCTAGTTCATCTTCCTTCACCCAAAAAATAAAGGCATGCCCACATACACATCACACACACACACACACACACACACATATACACACACACACATCTCTATCAGATGTTTTAAGCTGTTGCTTTAAAGTTTAGGGCTAAGCATAGTGGGGTATCTAATCCCAGTTAGGGTCTTAGCTATTGTGTCTTCAGGGTATTAAAGCCACTTTCATACTATATTTTATTTCAGCTGGAGTTTTTAAAAATTTAGATAGAGTTTAGCTTTATTGAGGGTAGATCTTAAATACTCTTTATGCTGAGTTCTATTAGCTTATTAGCTTGGGTTAATCGTATGATCTCAGTGGCTGGCACAAAATTAACCAACCCTAAATATTAGTATAGCTTAATTAAACTTTTGTTTATTGCTAAAGATTTATCACTGCTGTTTCCTGTGGGGGTATGGTTGAACAAAGTGTTTTGAGCTGCATTTGTGCTTGCTTGATACTTGCTCCTTTTCATTCGGTTAATCTAGAGGCCATTTTTATGGGGATGGGGATGCTTGCATGTGTAATCTCACTAAGAGTCAATAGAAAGACCAGGACCAAACCTATTTGTTTATGGGGTTGTGCAGACCCATCTAGACATTTTCAGTGTCTTGCTTTGAATAATTGACTACACCCCCAACTGTTATGGGCCTGGAGCAAGGAGGGTAGTATTCCCGAGCAGGATGATGATTTCACAGAGGTTGGTAGATTAACAGACTAAAACTTGGTAGGGGATATCCATGTTGATGAGAATTATCTTGGCTATAATGTGCTATGTCCGATTAACGATTTTATATACTATGTAATACTAAGGACTTTTAGTACGAGTCAATATCCATGTTAGCTAGGTTTGTTATGTGGGTGATCATCATGAATGTATTATAGTTGATCAAGAGATTTTCAGTAGATGCTTATATGAATGTGGATTAAGTTTTTAATGTACTTTCATATGTAAATGTACTATGTACAATCAAGCAATTACAATACAATATTCACAGGGACTAGCAGTAATGCACAAAGTACATAAAAGCACTAATGTATTAGTGGCAGTTGGTTAATACTGACATGGCAAAGTGTGTGCCGAAGAAAGTACAGGGAATAGTTTAATTAGAATTTCAGCTTTGGGTGTTGATGGTGAAGCAGGAATGCTTTTTCTCTTTGTCCTGGGAAGGGATTCTTCATTTCCGGTTTATAAGACCAGAGTATTGAATTATACTACAGGGGCAGTTTCATTAAGTAGGGCAATAAGTGGTATAGGGTGAGGATGGTAGAGAAGTTCATAATGGATGTTGTCCGTCAAATGATAATAAAAGGTTATTCGATGGGCTATCCTCCAATTCATGTGAGTGTAACAGGTCAGTCACTAAGATCTAGAATAGGCATTGAATTAATGGACGGAATATTGTACTTTGTTGTTGAGACATGTAGAGTACAGAGATAACTGTTAAGATGAGAATGGAAGATATAAGGGCTAGTACACCTCCTAGTTTTTAGGGATGGATCGTAAGATTGCATATGTAAACAAAAAGTATCACTTTGGCTTAATGTGGGGTGGGGTATGAGAGGGCTGGCTAAACTAACTATCTGGGTCACTCAGGAGATCAGGCGAAAATAGTACTAAAATTATTAAGAGGAGGAGGAGAAAAATTAAGCCTAGAATATATCTTTACTTGTATAATAGGGGTGGAAAGTGATTTTGTCAGGGTCTGATGAGATCTGTGAAGGATTGTTAGATTCTGTTTCATGTAAGAATAAAAGCTGAATAGTTGCTGGAGCTGTGATGATGAAGGGTAAAATGAAATGGAAGGCAAAAAATCATGTAAGGGTGACTTTGTCAACTGAGGATCCACCTCAAATTCATTGTACTAGGTCAGTTCCAATATATGGGATGGCTGATAGTAAGTTTGTAATTACTGTAGCACCTCAGAATGATATTTGGCCTCATGGGAGTATGTAGCCTATGAATGCGGTTCCTATATTTGTGAGTAGGAGGATAATGCCTACGTTTCGGGTTTCTAGGAATATAAATGACCTGAAGTATAAGCCTCAGTGAACGTGCAGGAAGAGGTAGATGAAGAATATTGAAGCACCATTAGCATGAAAATAGTGGACTATTCAGTCATAGTTTACATCTCAGATAATATGAGCGACTGAAGAGAAGGCAGTTGAGGTGTTTGATGTATAGTGTATGGCCAGGAATAGTCCTGTAATGATTAGGCGAATTAAGCAAGCACCAAGAAGTGATCCAAAGCTTCATCATGTAGAGATGTTAGATGGTGTGGGAAGATCAATAAATGAGTAGTTGATCATTTTTATTAGCAAATGCGGTTTGCGTATTTTGGTCATTAGTGTTCTTATAGTTGAAGTACAATGATGGTTTTTCATACCATTAGTCATGGTTATAGTCCATGTAGGAACAATGGCATATGCTTTATTTTTATGAAGTCTTCTTTTGATTATAAGGTTTGTAGGTTTTTCTTCAAAACCTTCTCCTATTTATGGGGGTCTAGGGTTAATTATTAGTGGTGCTGCGGGTTATGGTATTGTGTTACATTTTGGTGGGCTTTTGTGGGGCTAATGGTTTTTTGAATTTATTTGGGTGGTATAATGGTTGTTTTTGGCTATACTGTGGCAATGGCTATTAAGGACTATCCTGAAATGTGAGGATTAAGTGTTGACATTTATTATTAGGATTATTCATAGAGCTGGTGTTAATTTGGTGAATAATTGAGTGTGATGGGGTGGTAATACATATGATCTATAGGATCTCTCTCTCTCTCTCTTCATTGTTATATACTACTAATAATACAAGGTGGTAAAAAACTCTCTCTAGATATATATTATTCTCCTTTTGCCACTGTAAAAGAGTTTGGTCTAGATAGATATACGTGTGTGTGTGTGTGTGTGTGTGTGTGGAGAGAGAGATCCTATATCCTATAGATTTTATTTTTCTGAAGAACCCTTAATAAAACATAAAATATTCTGTAGTTAAATATCCAGGGAGCTTATAACAATGCAGATATGGGGGACTCACTTTATTTCTGGGATGGAAGCTAAGAATCTATATTTTTACCAGGTATCCCCCTCCCAAATGATTCTAATACATACAAAGTTTGAAGACCACTGTGCTAGAACAATAACAGCATTGTGTGGAGCTCATTCTGTATGAATCAAGTATTAGGTTTATTTTCCTTTATAAGCTTATGCCATCCTTAGATTAATTTTATGAGGTAGGCAATGTTAATAGACCTTTAAATCACCTGAAGATATTTAGGTAGATAAGCTAACACCTTCAACCTCATTAGAATTTTCCAACTGTTCAAATCAAGACCTTCTACATAACTACTAAATGTCAGAGCTTCCTGGAACTTCTATAAGGCATACAAATTGGTGGTCTTGTGGAACTCTCACAAGACCGTGCTCAAAACTTTTAAACTTTTACCTAGTCAGAGCTGGTTCCAGAAAGTGACTCTGAAGGACAAACCTTTTATTAAGTCCCTAAATGTAAATGATATTGCTTTTTCTTTCTTTTCTTTTTGGGCGCTGGGGACGGAGTTCGCCTGTCACTCCAGGAGTGCAGTGGCCAGATCCCCAGCTCTCACTGCAAGCTCCTCGGGCCTCCCGGGTTCACGCCATTCTTCCTGCCTCAGCCTCCCAGTAGCTGGGACTGGGCCCCACCACCTCGCCCGCTACTTTTTGTATTTTTTGCAGAGAGACGGGGTTTCACCCATGTTAGCCAGGATGGTCTCGATCTCCTGACCTCGTGATCTGCCCTGGCCTCCACTCCCAAGTGCTGGGATTACAGGCTTGAGCCACCGCGCCCAGCCGTAAATGATACTTTTCAATGTATCTATTGTACCATTTTTTTTCTTGCAGTTAGAAGAATCCCAATGGATCAGCTGAAACAATCTTATAGTTTTATAGATTAAGGAAAGACTTAGAAAGGTTTAAACTCATTTAAATCATTTAAACAGTATCATTTGTTTAAAATATTGATAAAATGATACTAACTTAATTTTTTTCTTGAAACAGTTTAACATACATTCTTATGAGCTTGCTTCCTGCATTGAAGCCGCCTTATCTGAAAGCTTGGTAGTGTGTCATTTTCTATTTATGAACCTTAATAAATGGTGTAAAACTTAGGATAAATAAAGACTTTACAAGTTAGTTCACATATTTCTCAATTGGAAAAACTTCACTGATTGTTATTATTTTTATGCAGAAATAGAGACTAGTCTGCTTTTAGGGACACTTTAAATGTTCTGTCTGCATCAACTCTGAAAAATTCCAGTAGTATCTTTTAATGGCTGTGATAATCACAGTGTTTCATCTCATTCCACACAAGAGGAAATTATTATGAAGTAATTGATCATCTCAAATGCAGTCAAGGCAAAAAGATTAACTATTAATCAAGAATCTTAGTGATTAGATGGGCTCAAAGGAACAGAGTGATTGCAACATCCATTTGAAGTGTGAGAATTGATTCTAGAAAAATCAGAGCACCCCAGGATTGGTTCTAAAAGCGTCCTTTGGGCACAGTTGGCCTTGTTTAAAACTAGGAAAGATACAAAATCTTTTATCCCAGACTATTTCTCAAGCTTTGCATTTGTCAGAATCACCTGAAGGTCTTGTTAAAATACAGATAGCTGGGAGCTCCGTTTCCAGAGTTTCTTACTTAGTAGATCTGGGATAAGGCTTGATAATTTACTTTTCTAATAAATTCCTAGCTGGTGATGCTGCTACTAGCTTGGGAACCACAGTTTGGGAATTACTGCCCTAGTAAACATGCTGCCCTAAAAGAAAAGGAAAACAATTCATAATTTTTATATTCCTCAAACTAGTATGCCATATTTTAAAACGAATGAACACGATGACAATAATTAACACTATTGGGATTTACTTGGCACTTATTCTTGGTCCTGTGCAATAGGTCATTTAATTATCTCAAGAATCCTCCTAGGTAAGTATTTTTATGGCCTCCATTTCAAAGGTGAGAAAACTGAACAGAAGAGTGGTTAAGTAAATACCCTGAAGTTACATGAATAATCAAAGACAGAGCTAAAATTTGGATCCAGGCACTCTGACTCCAGAGCACAGGCTTGACACATGATCTATACATACACTTCTCAAATAGAAATTTTTAATCGTGTCAATAAAACAAGCATTAGGGTCAGATATACTTGAATGAAACCCAAACTTCACAACACTTTTACAAACTATAAGTGACAGACATACTGTTTTTTAATTTGTATTTTCTTTATCAGTCAAATGGGGCTAATAACACTTATTTTTGTAGGAATGTTAAAAAATAAAATCAAATAATGTATATAAACACTTAGATAAAGGTATAGCATGTATGAGTGGTCTACAAATTGGAACCATTATTTGCTCATATCAACCGTAACTCCAGACACATCGAGATTTAACTTCCCAATTTATGATTTACTATTCATACATCCATTCAATTTTCACATGTTAAATAATTATTATCAAGCAAACATTGATATTTTTCAAGAGATAAAGGAAAACATTATAAGTGTATAAACTAGTAGCATTCTGTAACACTAGTGATGAACCGGATTCAAATGAAGACCAGACAACTGATAGGTAGACTGTGTTTGCCAGTTCAGGTTTGAGGATTTCTATTGGAGTTCTATTCATTTTGCCTACCCATTTCAAGTGACAGCTCAGGACCTGTGTATCCAGTCTTTTAGGACAAATGCCTTTTCGAATTTTGGTATTGCAGAGAAATAGGCAGTGTAACCTATTGAACAGTTGCCTCAACCTTTGAAGTGCTGAATCCATCTGCACAGAGAGTTTTTACTTGACTCCTTTGGCTGCAGTAAATTTTCCATATGGTTCACTGCAGCACTGCAGATGTAGTGCTACCAAGTGTGTGATTCATATCTGCAGATAGTATGAAGAGATTTCCATAGCAACAGGCCACTAAAAAATGAGAAAATGAGGAGTCAATGTTACATAACAGGATTTTTAAAATTGTTTTGTTTTTGTTCTTTTGCTGAAAGGGCAACTGGTTTGTATTGCTCAAGAATTTTAATGAGATAATATACTGAATTTAATAATTACATTAAAAATTAATTTCCCCTGTAGATCATGCCACAAAAAAGGAACAGACTCTCAAAAGTACCTGAACTTTTGTTTCTCAGTTAATTGAATTTCAGGTTGGGATCTCTATCTTGTCCACATTATAAGTGTAGCAATTTGCTGTATAAGTAATCTATAAGGGACAAGAAAATGTGATTTGATATAGAATCTACTAAGATTCATTATATATATATCCATCCATATTAGAATCCAGGCACTTAAATGAAAAACGGCCTCTATCTTCGAGAAGCTCCAAGCCTATTAAGGAAGAAAGAAACACAAGCAAATATATTCAACATTGATAGATACTGTGTTATGGGCAGCAGCAGGACTGCTGCTATTGGTTGGTTATATCTGAGGCCAATTTTATGGATCAACCCTCCTGCTGAAATATCCTAAAAAATTCTGGATAAGATATTAAAAATAAATGTAAAGTATTAATAAGCTCTCAGGGAAGTGAGCAGTTCTCAGATCAGGCACTGATAAAGAATGGAAACTCAAAGAACTAACTGCTATTCTTAGTGCTCTGCAGCTGGCGTTCACTCTAAGGACAATTGCCAAACCATGTAAGCTTGCATTTCGGTTTTCATGGACTCATGGAGTGAAAGAGACAGGAAACCAAGCCTGATGTCTGCCAAAGACAGGAAACCAAGTAGATTTCTATGGCAAAACTAGGTTCTCAGGAGTCTAAGGACCTCTTCAGTATAAGGATGAGCCAAAACAAAACTAATAAAATCTTTCTTAGTGTACTGAAGAAGCAATTGTCTTTTAATAACAATGAAATGAGCTCCAAATGAAAAATGACAGTGTGAAAATTGAGAAACCTAACATAGTACTTGCCAAGATTTGCAGTATATAATCTCACCATCTGGTTCAAAAGAAACATAGCCACATTTTTAAATCAGAGTGGTCCAGTATTGGCAAAACTTGGCAAATCAAAGCAAATCAAATTTGGCAGTATTCACCTTTTCCCAGGTCTTGAATAATTTTCATGCGTAAAACTCTAAGAAAAATAAGCTTATGAAAATGAACTAAATTCACTAGGAAATGAGGTTCTGTGAATAAGAACGAGCATTAAAGAACAGCAAACAAAGTTTTATAAAATCGTCACATAATAAAATAATCAGATCCAAATTATAAAATAACTCTCTAATATGCTTAAAGAAAAAAAGTTTAAAAACATGTATAGTGAATAAGGAATAGAATCAATGACCATATTGGGAATAGTTTAAATAGCACAGGTGACTTTGTAGCATATTATAGAGAGAAGAATAAAAAACTAGTAAAGTAGAATATGGTTCTAAAGAAATGATCTGAAACTAGTATGAAGCAATGAGATGGAATATTTAAAAGGGAAACAAGGAGTCATGGATGTTGGAGTAAGACAATCCAACATATGTATCATCAGGGTTCCAAGAGGAGAAAAGAGAGAAACAGGAGCAATATTGGAATGAGTTTAAGCTGAGAATTTTCCAGCAGAAATAAAAGACCAATCCACATTTTTTAAGTCCAATAAATCACAAGTAGGACTTTTAAAAAGTCTGGCACATTATATTTAAACCAAAGTCAATAAAGAAAAAGAAAGCATTTTAAAAGCAAGCAAGCAGAAATGATAGACTACTTCCAAAGCAGTAATACAAGAAGAGTTGATTTTGCAGAAGCAACCACAGAAGCTAGAATAGTATGTTCAATGTATTGAGACAAAATAACTGTTGGCCTAGAATTCTACACTCATTAGAAGTATGTCTGAAAAACAAGAGTGGAACAAAGAAATTTTCAGACGAACAAAATTTAAGGAGTTTACCAGCAATAACTCTCTATAAAAAAATTCTTAAGGATATATTTAAGGCAGAAGAAAATTCTTCTCAAATGTAACTGCAAGAAACAAAAGCAAAGTAGTAAATTTGTGACTAAGTCTAAACAAGCACTGGTTATAAAGTATAATAAAGGCTGGGCACGGTGGCTCACGCCTGTGATCCTAGCACTTTGGGAGGCTGAGGCAGGTAGATCACCTGAGGTCAGGAATTTGAGACTAGCCTGGACAACATGACAAAACCCCGTCTCTACTAAAAATACAAAAAATTAGGTGGGTGTGGTGGTGGGCACCTGTAATCTCAGCTACTTGGGAGACTAAGGCAGGAGAGATTGCAGCGAACCGAGATTGCACCACTTCACTCCACCCTGTGTGAAAGAGCGACACTCCATCTCAAAGAAAAAAAAGAAAAAAAGTATAATAAAATATTGGGGATTCGAAAATAAAGGTGAAGTACATGATAATAATATTACATAATTTGGAGAAATTGTGAATGGAATTAAGGTGTTTCATGGCTTTTGTATTTCTTAGCAGGTGAAAAAAACCCGATTAATTTTAAACTTTGAGAAGTATATGTCTTCTAATTACTACACTAACCATTTCAAATACAAAGTAGAAATACAACACATTACTTCCGAATTAAAACAGGGACTAAAATAAGAAAAAAATACATTCAAGAGAAACCAAAAAATGGGAGAAAAAAGAAAATCATTCAGGTCAGATAAGTACAAGCACAAAATAGAATAGTAGAAATAAATCCAAAATATATAAAAAATTGTTATTCTCTATAATTGAACAAAATATTACAGTTCAAAGCAAAAAATTGTCAGAGTGGATTAAAACAATCCAAGTACAAGCATGTATTAGATAATGATTGCTACATAAAAACTGCCCAAAAACATAGTGGCTAAAAACAACATACATTTTTACTTTACAGTTTCTGTGGGCCAAGAATCTGAGAATGTCTTTCCAGGTGGTTCTTGGTCAGGGTCTCTCACAAGACTTCAATCCATGTGTTGACAGGGCCGCAGTCATCTCAATGCTGGACTGTGAATGAATCCTTTTTGAAGCTCACTCTAGTGGTTTTTTGGAAGACCTCAGAAGATCTTCTTCCAGCTTACTCAAGTGAAACTCTCACAGTGCTATCTTACCATAGACAGCTGGCTTTCCCTAGGGCAAGCAATCCAAAAGAGAGTAAGAGAGACCACTTAAAGCACAAGGCACAGTCTTTTTATAACCTAATCACTTCCTTCATATTTAGTTCATTAGAAATGAGTCAGTTTAAGTCCAGTCTATATTCAAGGAAAGGATGTTATATAAGAGAGGTAAATCAGGAGGCAGAGATCATTGGAGGTTGCCTACCCGCATGATTTTTTTAACAGGACACATCTAAAACATAAGGAAATAGAAATAATGAAAAAAGGCAAACCAGAAAGGAAACTAATGCAATTATAGTAAAATCAGGTAAAGTAGACATTAATACAAAAAACATTACCAAAGTTAGGGAATTAATTTATAATGATAAAAAGTTAATTATAACAGGAAGATGAAAAATATTAAAGTCTTGTTAAATGACATCACAACCTCAAAGTATATAATGCAAAACTTGATGAACCTACAAAGAAAAACAGACAAATCTCCAATCATTATAGACAGAAGAGTTAATAGATATTTGAGTCATGTAATTAACAAACTTGATTAGCAGACATACATTAAAAACTGTAAATAGCTGCCTTAAACTCATGGGAAAGGTTTACAAAATATGTGATACCTGTATACTGAAAACCAGAAAACATTGGTCAATTACATTTTTGAAAAATCTAATTAAATGGAGAAATATACCAGGTTTGTATATTAAAAACTAAATATTGTTAAAATAATAATTTTCCCCAAATTCAACTATAGATTAAATATAAGCCCAATTAAAATCCCAGCAGTTGTTTTTGGTAAAAGTTGAGTTGTTTCTAAAATATATATGAAAATTCAATGGATGTAGAACTGCTAAAACACATCTTTAAAAGAAAAAACTTATTTTTACACTAATCTATTTCAAGAATTAGTAGAAAGCTTCAGTAATTGAGACAATGTGGTATTATCTAACATAAGAATAGAAATATGGATCAATGGAACCAAACAGAAAGTTCAGAAATATATCCACATGTCAATTGATTTTTGACAAAGTTGCTAATGTTATTTAATTTGGAAAGTAAATTTGTTGTGTTTTTTTTTTGTTTTTTTGTTTATTTATTTTTTTTTTTTGAGACGGAGTCTCGCTCTGTCGCCCAGGCTGGAGTGCAGTGGCCGGATCTCAGCTCACTGCAAGCTCCGCCTCCCGGGTTTATGCCATTCTCCTGCCTCAGCCTCCCGAGTAGCTGGGACTACAGGCGCCCGCCACCTCGCCCGGCTAGTTTTTTTGTTTTGTTTTGTTTTGTTTTTTGTATTTTTTAGTAGAGACGGGATTTCACCGTGTTAGCCAGAATGGTCTTGATCTCCTGACCTCGTGATCCGCCCGTCTCGGCCTCCCAAAGTGCTGGGATTACAGGCTTGAGACACCGTGCCCGGCCGGAAAGTAAAGATTTTTTCAACAAATGGAACGCAAATGGTCATAGCAACTTTATTCATAGTAACCAAATTAAACACTGAAAACCACCCAAATGCTCATCAATAGATGAATTGACAAATAAAATGTGATATGTCCATACAATGGAATACTATTTAGCAATAAAAAGGAACACAGATGATTTTTAAGAAGAATATACAAAGTGAAAGAGGCTGGACTCAAATAAGTACATATTATATAAAATCAGAGAAAGCTAGTACACAATGCCTGTGAAGATACGCCAACAAGACACGTTCAATTTCACATTGCTATATTTAAACAGCTCATGAAATTAAAGGCTTCAGTTTTTGTTTTATTTTGGAAAAAAATGTTGAAGTTTTTGTTGAAAGATGAGGATTAGTTAAAAGCATGTAAAAAGAGCAATGTGCCTCCAAAATCCTCCTCCCCATCTCTGTGCAGACAGATTGCCATCCCTTCCCCAGCATGGTGGGAGGGGTGTTTATAACTGCATAGGTGAAGATGAATCACTGCACTAGGATTAAGAGAAAAGTCTACATGTTGAGCAGTGAGACTATCAACTGTCTTTCCTCTGAACAGTAAGAGAAACTGGCTCACTAAAAAATGTCTACAGATGCTAATATTTGGAGGTTTTCCAGAAAACATTTGAGTCTCTGCCTTATTACCCCACATATCACATACACCAAGGTGCAAATCAATTATTTAAGGCCTCCCTTTTAAATCTAAATGAATGGTCAAGAAACCCTATACATGTGTGTAATTACAGGTACTAAAATAAAAGTCGGAAAAATGAACATAAAATGCACTTGTAGGAGACATACAAAATTAGAAGAACAAGAAAGCTTAAAATAAAAACTGTAATTGACACTTCAGAGACACAAGGAAGTTATCGAATCCACTAAAAAATCGTATCAGTATCCAAAAAGACACTAAGAGATTAAGAGAAAGCTTTTGGAAATTTAAAATGAAACAAATAAAATAATTACATAGACAGATTGAAAGAAAAAGCTGGATAAATGTCCAAGAAAGAACTAACAAATAGATGGAAAACAGGTGGAAAAAATAGAAGTCAATTGGAGGTTCATTCTAAGAGGTTCAAAATGCAGGAGAGTTCTACGTAGAAGCCTAGAGACACTAGAGGTGAGGACTGGGGGAAAAAACAGTTAAAGAAAGTTAAAGTTTCCCAGTAATCAAGGACATGTATTTCCAGATTAAAAGAGCCCATCAAGTACCTAACACTGCAAAAGATGAAAGATCACCAGTAAGGCACATAGATCATTGTGAAATTCCAGAACATCCGGAATAAAGAACAAATTTGAGAGAGAGAGAGAGAGAGAGTGTGTGTGTGTGAGAGAGAGAGAGACAGAGAATCAAGCTAGAAGGCAATGGAGCCTTCCTGAAGACCAGTTATTTCCATCAAGAATCCTACATTTAATCGCTCAAATTATATAGTAAAATACAGGCATTGTCAGACATGCATTATCTCCTATGCACCTGTTATTATAAAACAATCAGAATATTAGTAAAAATGAAGGAATAAATTAAGAAAGGAAGGAGTTCAGAAAATGGAGTCCTCATTGACTATTAGGGATGCTGTGTTAGTTTGCTAGGGCTGCCGTAACAAAATAACACACACTGGGTAACTTAACAGAAATATCTTTTATCACAGTTCTGGAGGTGGGAAGTCCTCAAGATGCCAGCAGGGTTGGCATCCTCGAAGCCCCTCTTCTTGCATCTTCACTTGGCTGTCCCTTTAAGCATAGCGGCCCTGGTGTCTGCTTGTATGTGTTTATCTCCTCTTGGAAGGAAACCAGTGCGATTGGACTAAGGCCAGTCTTGTAGTCTCATTTTAATTTAATTACTTCTTGAAAGATGCTATCTTCAAATAATGTCATATATTGAAGAATCTGGGGTTAGGGCTTCAACATATGAATTTTTGGTGAACACAATTCAGTCCATAACAAAGGCCTAAAGAGGGAAGCAGTCCTGAGTAAGGCTAGAGGACAAGGAGTTTGCAAGGATGTAGAGAAAAAGTAGAGAGATTATTGATTGCATTTGCTATCAAGAGGTGATTGACTCTTTTATGGGAGAGTTTGAGAAAAAGCAGTAATAGGGACATCATTTTTAAACAAATCATTAAACAGTTAACTTCAGGGAACTAAATGTGTACAAAATAGTCAAACTACATAGTTCAGCTATAAATTATATTTACATTGTTACAATAAAAAAAGATGGTTTAATTAAAAATTGTATAGTATAACTATTTTGGGAAGATGAAAAATATTGGGAAATTGGGTAGTAGTGCAAAAATGAAGTCTTTATCTTCCATAGTAGAAAGATAATAGATGTTTAAAATGGTAAAATGAGTGATAACATAGTCATGTTGTTTAGAAATACGAAGGTATACAATAGGAGAATCAATGAAAAGTTTTGAAAATGAAATCTAGGGATGAGGATTCAGTGGTAGGAGTGACAGGAAATAGGACTATGTGCATATCTTTGTTTGATAAAATGAATTTAATGTGGATGGTTAGAACAATATTACATTGCTTTATTTTAGATAAGATTAATGCATACTTATTGTAAAAAATTTGAAAAATAAAGGTGCCAAAAGAAAGTATTTCATCGTTAATGTGGTTAATGCACATACATGCTGCACTTGCTGTTTTATAATCTTTATTACTTAAAAGCATATGGTGATTTTATCATGACATTGCTTTTTATATATTTTTTTAAAAAATAAAAATGCAAAGAAATCTAAAGAAGAAAAATACCAACTCCCCTTGGAAAAGACAGGAAGTGACATTGAACTGGTTCTTAACATATAATAATAAAATGATTGAGCTCTTTCTGAGTCAGTCAATTCACTAACTGCTTTACATACATCATATCATTTAGTTCTCATAATAAATCTGAAATTTCAATGATAAATCTCACTTGTACAGAGTAGGAAACTACGGCTTAGCAAGATTTTTGTCAAGGTCATTTGGCTAATAAATGACAGTGCTAGAACTTTAAATACCACAACCACCTGGTAAAAAGTGCTGTGGGTGTTGGTCTGGAATACACCCAGATAACCAGCCTCCCTGACTCCAAGGCCTGGGTCGTTAACCTCTTCACCATGTTCAGTAGCTGGGTAAGTGAAGGAAGAGGGGAGGATATTGCTGACAGAATAAACTATATATAGAATAGAAGAATGAGGACTTCAGGCGTGGTTGGAGCCTGACATTTCTTTTTCCTGTGTGGATATCATGGTATTTGTGGACAGGGATTTGGCTGAAAAGTTTAGTTGAGGTAACAATAAGGAGTACCTTGCCTAACGTGGACTTCCATCAACAGGCCTCTGGTTGTCAGACAGGGACATCCATACCGGTGAGGATCATCAATGTGAAAGGCGTCATCAGTCTTAACCAGTTGGTAAGTAATTTAAAACATTAATTCTATATGAAAACAAATATAAATATATCATGGAGTAGAATGGAAAACTTACAAATTTTTAAGTTGAAGCCGAAGACTTCAAAGTTTTATTTTTATTATTTTTTATTTTTTTGCTTTTGGTTAGCTTTTATGACAATCTCCTGGATCTCAAGGGTCTAGGTTTGATTCTCTCTCATTAGGAGCTCTTTATTGGAAAGTTTTAAAGTAGTAATCTATGAACAATAAGAATCTGATTGAGAATAACATGATTGATCAGATTTGTTTAAAATGTTATTTCCTTCTAAGGAAATATCATGATGCCTAACCATAATAACAACAAAAATGTAGTCACAGCTTTTCTTTTACAGACCCTAGAGTGAAAATATATTAAATTTCACTGATGGTGTTGATTTAGGAAGAATATTAATGAGTGACAATGATAGAAATAAAAAAATCTCCAAATCCATATTACTATAATATAAACTGACCTGTCTCAGAATATTTCTTGGCACTGCTAGCCTGTTTTCCCAATACTAAAATAATCAGTTCACCTGGAGACAAGAATTACATGGAGAACTTCAGACAAAATTCATCAGCACACTGAATTTATCTCTACTCACAAACAAATTCTGGCAACCTATAGAAGCTGCTCTAAACTGTACCTTATGAAATAGCAAAGGAAGTTGTCTGTTGTAGTTAGATTTCTAGAGGGAAAAAGATAAGATTAAAACCTGACAGCTTGTAAATGCAGTGTAGTATTCTGGATTGGATCTTAGAACACAAAAAGAACATTAGTGGAGAACTGGTGAAATTCAAATACAGCCAGGAGTTTAACTAATAGTAATTTACCAGTGTAGGTTTCTTAGTTTTGACAAATGTATATGGTAATATTAGTGTTAGCTGAAAGTGGGTGAAAGATATATGGAAACTCTGTGCTCTATCTTTGCAACAATTTTGTGAATCAAATTATTCCAAAATAAAACATTTATTAAAAATATTTAAAAACCATTGACTTCAATGTTATGAAAACAGAAATATTTGTTGATTTGATACCAGGTCCCCAAATAATTTTTAAAACTATTGCAAGTTATGTTTAAAATTTCAAAAATTTTCACCTTCTTGCTTAGAGTATCATGAATGCCTTATTCCTTCAATGTTAAGAACTTTGTCATATTTACTAGATAGCTGATCTATTTCCATCAAGATATTTTAAGTTCGACATTCATTTTTAAATCCCCATTCTACTACGTTTGGCAGTTAAAAATGTTTAAGAGGTCTGAGTATCTCTAATCTGTACTCCAGATAATGGGTTTGCATCCTTTCCTCCTGCCATAAAACACGTGCAATTATGATAGGAAAGCAGTGGCGAGGTGTTTTCTGCCTGTTGTATATTGCCAGGGAGTAAGGATGCCAGGGAAGGTAACTAGGTTGTTCTTGCTCAGAGGGCAAGTGCCGGACAATGACACTGCAGAGGCCCATCCAGTGCACAAAGGTATGGACTCCATGCCGTACTTTCTAGTCTGCCTTTTTTTGGGTAATTTATTCTTCAGTAATTGCTTATTCATTGACTTTTTCTGTAATTACTTTTTTTTTTTTTCAATTTGTTCATCAGCTTTTCTGATTGCCAAACAATGTGCTTTAAATGTGGTAGGCTGACTCTGTGATGAATGATTATAAATGCACATATTATTTTCTCTTAAACATTTTTGAAAGCTAATTTATCCACAACTTCCTGTTTGAACATTGCAGTCATTTAAATAGATTTAGGAAAAGGCAAACTCTATAACAATCTTTAGTTAAAGATGCATTTGGGACTTAAAAACTTCAAGGGAATTAATCGCTGATTCACCTTGAAAGTATTCTGACAAATATCCTCTCTTTTGCTTCCATGACTACAAAATTCTGCTGTTTTCAGATTAACCTAGGATAAAATGATTGTGTGCTTTATAAATTTTAGAACACTCCTGCAAAGGAGTTGGTATTTCTTAAGATAAGGAAATGGAGGATTAGAAAGGCAAGTAACTACACACAGAAAATTTAGGGAAGATCATTAACTATTGGGTACCATGATCACTACCTGGGCGATGGGATTAATTGTACTCCAAACCTTAGCATCATGCAATATACCCATGAAACAAACCTGCACATGTACCCTGTTGTATCACTTCATTTTCTCACTGCTAGAAAGACATACCCGAGACCGGGTAATTTATAAAGAAAAGAGGTTTAATTGATTCACAGTTCCCCATGGCTGGAGAGGGCTCAGGAACCTTACAATCATGGCAGAAGGGGAAGAGGCAAGTCTTACATGGTGGCAGGTGAGCGAGAGTGACCAAGAACAGGGACAACTGCCTTATAAAACCATCAGATCTTGTGAGAACTCACTCACTATCATGAGGACAGCATGAGGGAAAATGCTCCCAGGATCCATTCACCTCAACACCTAGGGATTCCAATTCAATATGAGATTTGGGTGGGGACACAAGGCTTAACCATATTGCCTCTGAATCTAACACAAAATGAAAGTTTAAATGATTTTAAAAAACCAAATAAATTTAGGGAAGATCAGGCATGAAACTTTGTATAGGAGGTGGCTCTCAGCAGTGTGGAGAGTGAGGTATAAAGATAGAGGTGATATCTCTCCCGACTTCTGGAATTTCAACTTTACTAATAGCACATATTAATTTAACAAGCAAATATTTTCGTAAAGCAAAATAAAATTACCTAATGATTGTGATTTTCTTGTTTCTTACGATGTTTGATCTGTATACAATGGAATAATTTGTGGGTGTCTTTGCTTCCCAGATTATTTCCTGATTTCTGTCAATTGAATATTCAGTTCAGTCAATACTCCTTTGAATCAATTTTCTGATTTTCCTCTACCAGATTAGCCATCTAATATATCATTATTTTTCAATAATATTCAGACAAGAATATTTATTAAATACCTACTCTGTGCCCAGAATTGTGGAAGGCGCAGAATGGTGGTAGGAATACAAACTGACAATCAGCCAGGTGAAGTGACTCAGGCCTGTAATACCAGAACTTGGGAGGCTGAGGCAAGAGAATCTCTTGAGCTCAGGAGTTTGAGACCAGTCTGGGCAACATAGTGTAACCCCCATCTCTACAAAAAATTAGAAATTAGCTGGATATGGTGCTGTGTACTTGTGGTCCCAGCTACTTGGGAGGCTGAGGTGACAGAATAGTTTGAGCTCCAGAGGTCAAGGCTGTAGTGAGCCACGATTGTGCCACTGCACTGCAGCCTGGGTGACAGAGCAAGGCATTGTCTCAAAAAAAAAAAAAAAAAAAAAAAAAAACCGCTCAAAGCCTAATAATGGATAATGTTTATTGAGTACTTATATGCTGGAGAGTATTTTCAAAGCCTTACATGAATTACCTTATTTTATTTCTCACAATAACCCAATGAAGAAAACTATTATAATCTACCATTATATACTATATATTGTACACTATTTATTATATTGTTAAATGATATAGCATAACATTTAATATTATAGGATTGATAGATTATAATGATATGCAATATCAAATATATTAGATATTGTACATCATTTTATAGATAAGGAAATTACATTTTTATGAATTAATTAAATAAAATTTAATTTCCTTATCTATGAAATTTTGAGACAGAGTCTCTCTCTGTTGCCCAGGCTGGGGTGCAGTGGTGTGATCTCGGCTCACTGTAACCTCCATCTGCATGGCTCAAGTGATCTTCCCACCTCAGCCTCCCAAGTAGCTGGGACTATAGGCATGTGCCAGTCTGCCTGGCTAAGTTTTGTATGCACATATTTTTGATAGAGATGGGGCTTTGCCATGTTGCCCAGGCTGGTCTCAAACTCCTGGGCTCAAGTGATCCACCAGCCTTGGCCTCCCAAAGTGCTGGGACTACAGGTGTGAGCTACAGTGCCTGACTGGAAATTAAGTTTTATAGAAATTAAGGAAATTGCCCAAGGTCAGATTGCTGATAAGTGACAGACAGGATTTGAATCCAGCATGTTAGACTCCAGAGCTTAATTGCTTAATTTTTTAAATGGCTTTCTGAAGGATTTATTACATAGCTGGAGAGAGACAAGACACATACACCACACCCCAAAACCCCACCAAAAGCCGTACAAAATAGTACTGGACAAAAGTCATAGTTTATGATTAGCCCCATGTCTGTCACTTCAAAGGCATGCATTTTAGGGTGTGGAATAGACTAAATAAGTGCCAAAGAGCATGGATCAGGGCCTCAGTGCTGTAGGAATTCAGATGAGATCAATGAGATGTAGTGTTGCTAAGAAAGGCTTTGTGAAAAAGGTGGACTTTCAGGCTGGAGCATGGCAATATTTAAATAGGAAAGTCCAAAAAAGCATGAGCAAAGACCAAAGGTAACAGTGAGTCGTGGATGTATCCCCAACAGGTAGCAGATCATTTGGCTTACACAATGAGTCCATGCTGAGAAAGGTGAGAAATGTCAGAGAGGACAGGAAAGCCCTGAGACTGGTACCTTGGAAGCTTCACTCAGCAGTCTAGATTTAATGTGAGTGATGGTAATAATGGTGACAATAACAATAAACAATAAACAAGCTTTACAGTTGGCCCTGTGCTTTCAAAGACATAATCTTAATATATGTGTTTGTAGAATATTAATGTGGCAGAAAATGGATTGCAGTAGAGAATGCTTAGATTCAGTGAGGCTCATTAGGACATTACTATTAGCCAGAAGTGCAAAAAGGAGAGTTTGAGCTAGGGTCCGGGTAATTAAGGGGACCTGGAGGATGTAATAGCTATTAAATGTCTACCATGTGCCAAAGACATTAAATATGCTGTGTTAATGTTCAAAAGAATTATATGTTATATATGGTATTCTGACATGAGCTCAAGGCCTGGTTCTAATACTTACCAATTGTGTGACATTAGATAAGCTATTTAAATGTTCACTGCCTCATGTTGAGCATCTATCAAATGCCAGCATTGGGCTAAGTCTAGGAAAAGAATGGTGAAATAAACAGTCACTGTCCTTGTACTTATGAAACTTACAGTCTATGAGGAAGACTGATATTAATATGTAAATATATAGTTTTCCATTGGTGCATTGAAAGTTACCACCAATTTAGTGGCTTAAAACCATCAGTCAGTCACTTAAAAAAATCCCAGTAGTTTATTTCTCACAGCTCTGTAGTTCTGAAGTCCAGACTGGCTCAGCTTGTTTCTGTGCTCCTGGTTTCTCAAGACAGAAATCAAGGTATCTGTTACCTGGGCTCTTATTGGATGGCTTTGGGAAGAATTGGCTTCTGAGCTCATTGAGATTGTTGGCAGAATCTAGTTCCTTGTGGTTGTGGCACTGAAGGGCCCCTGTTTTCTTATTGGCTGTCCACTGGGGGCCTCCCTTAACTCTGGCAGGACCCTCTCGAGTCCGAGCACCCAGGCCCCTGTATCTCAGAGGCAGCACAGCAGGCCAAATCCTTCTCACACTTGGAATCTCTGACTTCTCTTTGTACCACAGCTCTGTGACATCCTCCTTTACTTCCATCTAGAGAGTGTTCTTTCCTTTTAAGAACTCCTGACTAGATTGGATCCACCTAGATAACTCAGGATACACGTTGTGTTTTAAAGTCCATAACCTTAATTCCAACTGCTAAGTCCCTTTTACCATGTAACATAACATATCACAAATTCCAGACATTAGAACATCTCACAGTGGGGGAGGGAAGGTGTGTGTGTGTACCAAAACTTCCAAAACATATCACAAATATGCTTAGTTATCTTTATTTCCACAGCCCCAAACCAGTCTTTCACATGGACTGTTACCATAGACCAAATTAGTCTTTCATTTAGACTATTACCGTGGACTTCTAAACAGTTTATCTGCTGTCATTCTTGCCCCTTTCTAATCCCTTCTCAAGGGGCAACCAGAGTGATCCTCTAAAATATGTTGCTCAGGTCCTGTCTCTCTACAGCTTCCATTATTCTGACAGCCAAGTTCCTCATTCTGACCACACAGACTTGTGGGACTGACATCTTTTTTCTTCTTTAGCCTTTATTTATTTATTTATTTATTTTTTATTATTATACTTTAAGTTCTAGGGTACATGTGCATAACGTGCAGATTTGTTACATATGTATACTTGTGCTATGTTGGTGTGCTGCACCCATCAACTTGTCAGCACCCATCAACTCATCATTTACATCAGGTATAACTCCCAATGCAATCCCTCCCCCCTCCCTCCTCCCCATAATAGGCCCTGGTGTGTGATGTTCCCCTTCCCGAGTCCAAGTGATCTCATTGTTCAGTTCCCACCTATGAGTGAGAACATGTGGTGTTTGGTTTTCTGTTCTTGCGATAGTTTGCTGAGAATGATGGTTTCCAGCTGCATCCATGTCCCTACAAAGGACACAAACTCATATTTTTTTTATGGCTGCATAGTATTCCATGGTGTATACGTGCCACTTTTTTTTTTTTTTTTTTTTTTGAGACAGAGTCTCGCTTTGTCGCCCAGGCTGGAGTGCAGTGGCGGTATCTCAGCTCACTGCAAGCTCTGCCTCCCGGGTCTACACCATTCTCCTGCCTCAGCCTCCCAAGTAGCTGGGACTACAGGCGCCCGCCACCTTGCCTAGCTAGTTTTTTGTATTTTTTTAGTAGAGACGGAGTTTCACCGTGTTAGCCAGGCCGGTCTTGATCTCCTGACCTCGTGATCCGCCCGTCTCGGCCTCCCAAAGTGCTAGGATTACAGGCTTGAGCCACCGCGCCCGGCCCCCACGTGCCACATTTTCTTAATCCAGTCTGTCACTGATGGACATTGGGTTGATTCCAAGTCTTTGCTATTGTGAATAGTGCCGCAATGAACATACCTGTGCATGTGTCTTTATAGCAGCATGATTTATAATCCTTTGGGTATATACCCAGTAATGGGATGGCTGGGTCATATGGTACTTCTAGTTCTAGATCCTTGAGGAATCGCCATACTGTTTTCCATAATGGTTGAACTAGTTTACAATCCCACCAACAGTGTAAAAGTGTTCCTATTTCTCCACATCCTCTTTTTTTTGTTTCACTCTACTTTCACTTCATCAGGCTGAAGTAACAATAACATACTTGTAGTTTCTTGTATAGACCAGTATTTTCTCACTCCTGAGTCTTTGCCCATCTAGAATTCTATGTCCATGGTGCTTCCTCCACTATCCTACCTCTTCCCAACAACCTAGTTTTAGCTTTTTCCTTTCTTTTTCCATCAGTTCTGAGCTTAGAAATCTTTCTGTTGACATCTCATTAGAAATTGGTCCCCACATGTTTCATATAGTGTACTCTCCCCCTTCATAATATCGATTTGTAATGATAACATAATTAAACACAGCACTTAATTTATACCAGGCATTGTTCTAAAAACTTTTTTTTTGTTTTTTTTTTTTTTGAGGCGGAGTCTCGCTGTGTCGCCCAGGCTGGAGTGCAGTGGCCAGATCTCAGCTCACTGCAAGCTCCGCCTCCCGGGTTTACGCCATTCTCCTGCCTCAGCCTCCCGAGGTAGCTGGGACTACAGGCGCCCACCACCTCGCCCGGCTAGTTTTTTGTATTTTTTAGTAGAGACGGGGTTTCACCGGGTAAGCCAGGATGGTCTCGATCTCCTGACCTCGTGATCCGCCTGTTTCGGCCTCTCAAAGTGCTGGGATTACAGGCTTGAGCCACCGCGCCCAGCCTAAAAACTTTAAATATAGTAACTCTTTTAATTTTCTCAAGAATCTTATATGGTAAGTACTATTATTACCTTCATTTTACAAGTGAAGAAACTGAAGCACAGAGTTGTTAAATACCTTGTCCTAAATGACAGGTAATAGGTAGAAGAACCAAAAGAATCCAGCTCCATAGTCTACCCTCCTAACTAATAGGTAACATTGCTATTACCTCTAATGAGGTACGCATGTGTTTTCTTATGGTGGTTGGCAGAATAACGTCCTCCAAAAGAAGTCCATGCTCCAATCCCAAAACCTGTGAATGTCACAAAGCATGACAAAATGAATTTTGTAGATGCAATTAAGGTTATCACTCAGCTGGCTTTAAGGAAAAGTATACTTAATTATCCAGGCAAGTCCACAGAACTTTGTCCAGCTGAAAGCTAAGAGATGCAAGGGAAAAGGAAATCAGAGAGATTCAAGGAATGAGGGAGACTGGAGTCATGATTATTGGAGGGTCCATTTGGAAAGCATATGAAGAAGGAATGCTGTCTTCAGGAGCAAAGACTGGCCACCAAAATTAACAAGGAAACTGTGACCTCAGTCCTAACTACAAGGAACTAAACTCAGCCAACACTTTAAATGAACTTAGAAAAGGATTCATCCCCAAAGCCTCTAGAAGAAAACACATTCCTGCCAACACCTTCATTTTAGTCTTATGAGACTCTAAGCTGAGAACTAGCTGAGTCGTGTTATATCCAGACTTCTGACCTTCAAAACTGTAAGGTAATACATAATTGGGTGTTGTTTTAAGCTGCATCATTTGTTTTGATTTGCTATATTAGCCATAGAAAACTAATACAGAGGTTAAATAATCAGGTCTTAAGTTATGACTGGAAGTGGGAGAAATGAAGAAATGGGGAGTGCTAATAATAAAGATTAGCATTGAAAAACTTGGATGTCATTATTTAGTCAACAGAATTTGGGGGGAAATTCAGTTGAGGGAAGGATTTAGAGCTCAGAAGTTCTTTGTTAAATATAGTTTGAAATATGTAAACCTGGTAGTCAGATATATCAGTTTAGAGCTCATAGACAGGTCCTGAGTTTAGAACATGCATTTAGGAGTCACTGACATGCAGCATCATTGCTTAATCTATAAACCTGACAGTAGTATTAGTTATGGTGAAGGGTTGCTATGAGACACAAATGGCATGATGTGTATACAGTACCAGAGCAGTGCCTGGAATTTGATAAATGCCCAATAAATGTTTGGTATTATGATTTCAAACTTATTTATGAGGAAACTGATGCTCAGAAAGTTTCAGAAACTTACCAATGTGTCTGGAAAATTGTGGAGCCAAGACTTCAACCTAGATCTGCCCATTATGCAGTTTGTTCTCTTTCTCCTGTGCCATAGGAGATAGTAAGTCTTCATTCGAACATGTAGAAGCATCCCTAGGTGTTTTCTTTAGTTGTCATGGTTCTTGGTTAGAAACATGAGAAACCAAATCTGACTAATTGAATTGGAGAAACGAATGCATTGGGTGTCTTATAGAATCCTAGAAAAGCTGGGGAACTACACCAAGAAAATGAGCAGAAACCAAGGGAAGTCAGGGGACAGAAACCAGCCAGAAGAACTATTGGACGAGGGCACCTCTGCCACCAACTGGAACTAGGCTGTGTTGTGGGTACTGTCACCACCAAAGGCTCTGAATGCTGGTTATACTTGTAGTTGCTGCCAGTCTTGATCTTGGATGTTGTAGCTACTATCTCTGAAGCGTTTGGAATACACTCTCTACTGTCTCTACTTTCTTTGATTCACTCCCTCCGTATTAAGCCCTGGCTTAGGGCATTGTAGCAAGGATTCTATTATGGGCCAAATTGTGTGTCCTCGCTTCCCCCCATTGAAGTTCTAACCCCTAGTACATCATAATGTAACCTGTTTTAGACATAAGGTCTTTACAGAACTAATTAAGTTAAAATAAAGTTTTTAGGGTCGGCCCTAATTCAGTACGACTGCTATCCATATCAGAAATAAAATGTTGTCATAGTCATATACAAAGGGAAGATCATGTGAAGATAGAGGAAGATGTCCATCTACAAGCTGAAGAAACAGACCTGGAGCTGGTCTTTCCCTCACAGCCTCAGAAGGAAGCAAAACCTCTGCCAACACCTTTATCTTAGACTTCCATTTTCTACAACTGTGGGAAAATAAAAGCTACCCAGTCTATGTATTTATTATGGCAGCTCCTAGCAAACTAATACAAATATGAAGGAGATTCACATAGTAATCTCCTTCTTTGTCTGATTCTTCAATTTTACCAATTGACATCCAGGACATCTTTTCTTCTCAGCATTAGAATCAGGTCCAGGACACCAAATATAGCTTTTAACCTATACTTTTTCTTCAACAAGTCTCAAAATATCTACACAATATACAGTCATAATAATGTAGGGGAAGCTTTCTAGAATAATGCATTTTCCCTTATGTAAGGAATGCTAATGAGCAGATTCTGCATATTAGAAAACTGACTATAAGACCAATAATTGTGCTAGTTATGGTAAAGGGTTGTTATGGTAAAGTCTTTAAGAAAGGCTTGAACCCTTCAGACAATTTCACCTCTGAAACACTACATTGAAAACTAACTTTGGGTTTTTCTACAAACAATTGTGTAGTTAGATGACTAAATATATTTCTCTTTAATTTGTCCTTTCTCTGACATTCCTTTTTCTGGCAAATAAAAGTTCTATCTACCTGATTTCTCAGTCGAGAAACCTGAGTAATTTTTTTTTTTTTTTTTTTTTTTTACTTTCTGATTCACCTTCCCCATTCAATTAATCATTGTGTGCTGTTGACTCCAGTACCTAAGGCAGTAGTCTACCCCATCCATTTTTCTCATGTCCTTTGCTACTATCTGAGCTCAGCATACCATCATCTCTCCCCAAAATTACCACCACAAAATCCCAATTGTTTTCTTTGATTCCAGGGATCATTCCTCCAATCTTTCCTGCATAAGAGCTAGAGTCTTCTATGTGGCAGGTTGGTTCTGGAGAGCATTTAAATCGTTCATTGGTTTTCCATGGCCCTCAGGATGAAGCATAGGAATTTTACAGCATAGTTTACTCAGTTCTTGACTATCTCTCTAGTCTTTGCCTCCTTCTGTGATCTTACCTCTTCTTTTTCCCACAGTCCTATGCTCTGCTCTGGCCATAACACCAACATTAAATTTCTTTTTATACTCATTGTCTCCAGGATTTTGTACTTTAAATTCCCACTGTCTGGAAATTGTCACCCACTCTTTCTTCCTAGAACTCCCATTTTAATGAAAAGTTTTTATTTAGATGTCTGATCTCAGTGCCTCACTTACTAGGTGAATCACACTATGCAAATTACTTAGTCTTATGCTTCAGCTTTCTCATCTGTAAAATGGGGATATCAAAGAATTCTCTTCAATGGGCCATTGTGCAGAATAACAGAATTAAGTTTTATAAAATGCTTATGATAGCCAAGTGATCATTGCGAGCACTCAATAAATGGTAGTTATTACTATTTTTTAATGCCATTCTCTTTGAGCATGGTTTCCTTATCATACCACTCCTGAACTCAAAACTGAGTTTGGAATGCTTCCTGCATACTTACATAGCTCCCTACATTTTCCCCATGTTAGCTCATATACGTTGTTTAAAGTGTTGGGTGCTTGTCTGTGAGCTCCATGAGGGTACATTTGTATTCCTTATGTAAAGAACAATGTGGATACCTAATGCATTTTTCTTAAATGAATGAGATTCTTCTATTTTCAGTTCTTCCAGAAGAGGCATCAAGTGTGATCTATAATCTACTCTGGTAGGCAACATCTAGAGCTCTAGAATGTTTTTCTGACCTTCTAGATCTGCATAAGCCATAAGTATTAAGCAAAAGATTAGAGAGATACCGCAGTGGTATGGTATAAGTGTCATAAGCAATGATTTAACTACTGGACCAAATTAAACTAATGTTTACTGAGAATCAGTTTGGTGCTAGTCAATTATTATCACTCAGTCTTCACAAATATCAAATGAGTCAAGCATCATTTTGCTTATTTTATACATAGGCTATCTATGTAACTGATCTATATAAATAAAAATCAAGCATACTATGGGTTTTTTGCTCAAAGTCACACAGACAGTGTTCCCTTGAAGCTAATTCTTGACTAAAGTCTTTGCATTTTCCATCTTACCAAGATGGATAGCCATTCACCTAAGGGAAAGGCAGTGATGACAACATGAAATATTACACATGTATATAACAATATTTGGAGATTTTGTTGACATACAAGATTCCAAATTATTAGTTTCTTGTCTTCTTGTGAATTGATCTTTCTGAAAATTACCTGCTCTTAAGCAATCAGAGTTTAACTCTTAGTAAGTTTTTAATAAATACTTGGTTACTATTTCATGTGTGAATGTTGCTTAATACCTTGTGATACATGTGCAGCACTTCCCAATAAAACAATATAGGAATAAATGCTTACTTTTTTTTTTTTAGATGGAGTCTCACTCTGTTGCCCAGGCCGGAGTGCAGTGGTGCGATCTCGGCTCATTGCAAGCTTTGCCTCCCGGGTTCACGCCATTCTCCTGCCTCAGCCTCCCAAGTAGCTGGGACTGCAGGCACCCGCCACCATGTTTGGCTATTTTTTTTGTATTTTTAGTAGAGACAGAGTTTCACCGTGTTAGCCAGGATGGTCTTGATCTCCTGACCTCGTGAACCGCCTGCCTCAGCCTCCCAAAGTGCTGGGATTACAGGCGCCTGGCCTACTTACATTCATTTTTATGCAACAACCAGCCTCAGGAATTAGCAGCTACTTTTTAACAGAAATCATTCTTAACTAATCAGTTCAATCTTTCTCCAGTTGGTATTAAGGTGGCTTTGTGAGATCTGCCTCTTTTGGAGGGGCAATTATACCTAACAGTAATTGAGCTCTCTCGAGAAAACTGGGTGGTCTTGTTGCTTTTATCAAGGAGAAGCATTCATCTTGAACAAACCTTTTCTGGGATAAATAAAACACCAGTGATGTGGGTGTATCTGAACCCCATGGTGGGCATTCATCACTTCATATTTCTATGTTTTAATTCAAATCCTACACTGTGGAAACAACATATGACATCCTGAAATAGTTCTGCCAGCTCATCCTCTGTTAACTTTAAAAATATCTAACATTTACTGACTGCTTACTATGTGCTGACACTGTGTAAAACTCATTACTGTCATCATCTTACTTAATGCTCATAACAACCCTGTGAATTTGAATGTATTCTCCATTTCACAGGTAACTTGTTCAGACTGCCTCAGCCAGTAAGAGGCATAGCTGAGAATCTAATCTAGGCTGTATCACTGCAAAGTCCATGTTCCTAATCACTGTGCTATGTTACTTTAGTAAAGTGTACTACTATCCATCGGACACAAGAGAGATGTTAGACTGGAGTAATTTTATCCTAGTCAGAAGCCTAGTGAAAGATCCTTTATTTAATGGTTTTTGTACATTTTGCTACTAGAAAGTAAATTCCTAGTGCTTTTATTGTCTCTACCTGTTGCTTATAAAGGTGTTAATAGATTTTGGTCTTGTGTTCTTTGATCAGGGACCATCTTTTATACTTCATGGGTATCTCCAAATATGTAATGCATTGCTTTGCAGTTGCAAACATAGAATAATGCTTTGCTAATTAAAGTAAATGACCAGAGATGTTGCAGAAAGTCGGGATTCAGACAGATAGTGGTCTACACGGGTCTGGATTTTGACCTGTGTTTATCAAATGCACAGGAGTATACATAGGCTATATTTGGCTGCTTTTTAATTACAGATTGCCTGACTTTTCAGTTGTTCTTTTTCAGTGACATAGGATGAACAAATCAATCAAGCTATGCTTCTTTAATTACAGTGTACCAAAACCAACTTGGGTAGAGGGAGCAAAATTACACGATTTAAGTTACTTTGTAACACATCAAAGAAAAAACCATCTGTATTACATTTTTAACTGTCAAACTTATCAGCAAAAGCAAAATAATTTTTAAGTACTTGAGAAATAGCTGAACAAACTCTTTTAATATGATATATTGGAAAAGCAATGAAGTAGAAGATAGAGATTTATCTGACTTGGATGCTAAGAAATTTAGGGAAAATTTCTCCAGCAACCTCCATTCATATTAACTTACTGATAATTGGAATACCATAAACTGGATGAAACTTTTGAGTATAATAAGAATGAACCTTCATTTGGCCAGTAAAGAGAAATCTTTTTATCTGTCCTGCACATCAGCAGGTTTCAGTCAGATTGGTTGTGGCAATGCATATGATACTGGTTTCAAAAGTACAGAGGATGAAAACAAAAGAACAAGACTAGATCTCATTATATAGACCAGTGAGCCCATGTAATATTATTAGGGAAACTGGGCCCTCGGCAACAGGAAAATATTGCAAATTATTTTACACGAAGAAGGCTCTATTTGTGGCTACTATTTGGTGGAAAGGAGAGAGAAAGGGGACATAGAAAAAGAAGCAGCAGAAGAGAAGTGATAACAAATAAAAGGAAGAGTTGAGAAGGTGTTGAAGTTACAAATTAATGGTCACTGCCATATGACTTACTGAAGTTTTTTGGCATTCAAGCTAAAGAAGAGAAATAAATCCCTATTTGCTTGGCGAAATTATGAAACATGGGGAGTCATGATGGGTCTTGGACTTTGGAGTAAGCAAATAGCATAAAACTAAGGTGCCCAAGTGGTAACTAATTTGGCCTCTGGTTATCTGAAAGTTGGCGATTGGGATTTTGCTAAGTGTTCATCAAGAAAATGACCTCTCTACAAAGTCCAGTGGAATGACGGACTACCTGTTCAACCAGGGTAACACAGGTCCTACACACATGTAATCAATAGCTCAGCATCCTGGTAGGAAAGCTTATTTTGCAACATTTTATACTAATGCTAAATTAAGGTAGTATGTGTTATAGTTTAACCCAGTGATATAAATCTATTTTAAGAGCTTTTGTCTCATAATACTGAACTTTGTAGGAGTTCCCAAAGACAGAAATGTGTTGAAATGACATTACCATAAAAAGTAATGTGACATTACCATAAAAAGTAATGTAAAATTACTGGTGAATATGGATGTTTCTAATTTGTAAGACACATAGAAATCTGACTTTTAGCTTTATAGACACACCTCTATATAGGGTGGTTCAAATTAAAGCACTACTATTAGTATACATTTTCATTTTATTACACTTTATTATTTTTTTAACCCATATTAATAACATCTTTCCCCTGGTCACCAAGGAACAGCTGTAGAGCATAGCGATTAAGGTTCGTATTACAGGTATTAAGCATGACAACTCTGAAACCAGACTAAGTCAAATCCAAATTCCATCATTCCTGGCTCCTTAGTCGCTCTGAGCCTCGTGTTCATCGCCTGTGAAATAGTAACAAAACAGCTGATCATCTTTTTGGTGTTCCTTTGAGGACTAAATGAGTTAATATTAAGTATTTAGAATAGTGCCTGGTACATATATTTTAAAAATATCCGTGATATGGTTTGGCTGTGTCCGCACCCAAATCTCGTCTTGAATTGTAGTTCCCATAATTCCCATGTGTCATGAGAGGGACCAAGTGGGAAGTAATTTAATCATGAGGGCTGTTACCCTCATACTGTTCCCATGATAGTGAGTGAGTTCTCACAAGATCTGATGGTTTTATAAGAGACTTTTCCCCCTTTGCTTGACACTTCTTCCTGCTGCCATATGAAGAAGGACATGTTTGCTTCCCCTTCCACCATGACTCAGCATGAGAATGGACTAACACAATCAGCTATCGTTACTATTGTGCTCAAGAGATTATACTTCATACTTAATCATTATAATTTCTGAAGGGTTCAAATTTTTGTCTCAATTTAATTTGCCTACCACTCATCTGCTAGTATCCCTTCCAACAGAAAAGTGTGTATTCTCTGTTTATTACACATTTCCTTGATGAATTTTTCTCAGTTTGGATGTTTGTCTGAAGACCAGTCCACCCACAGACCAGAAACAGTGTTAAGTTTCAGATATCTGTGCCTATTTCTTGGAATGTATAACCTGATCTGGACATGAAAAAAAACTCATTGTTTATAGGTGAACACATCTAGATACCTTGGAGGATAAAAGGAGTGCTAACTGATTGGATATAAAGACAAAAAGTATGAACCAGAATGTCCTGGGCAACATGGGATGTATAGTCACTCCACCTGTAGTTTACTCCTGCTTTCTGTTAAGGGACATTTGGAGAATATGAACATTTGGAGTAGTTTTATATTCTCTGAGATTCACTTGGCTGAGTGTTATCTTTTCCTCCCTTTATTTTTTTTTTATTTTCTTCTTCTTCTTGCTATTTTTTTGTTCTATTTTTCTTTGAAACACTTCGTCACAGAAAGGGAAGGGAATAAGATTCAGAGACTGAAAGATGCAATTATCTTTGTATAACCTGACGTTTTTGCCATTAAAGTAGAATTTGAGAAGTGTCATGGATGAGTAAAGAAAAACACATCAGAGAGGCTACTTACAAAAAGAAAAAGAAATTTCAGCAGCTTACTAGACCAGAAATAATGTGAAGGGAGATGACATGGAAACCCACAGCACTAGTGAAGGACAAGAATTTCCCTAGAGAAGAGACAATGGAGCATCATTAATCTGTGTCACTGAGAGACAAAGGGATAAAGAAGAAAAAATAAGATTTTAAAATGTATGTGCTGAGTTTGGGAGGAGGGTTTCAGGAGATAAGTTGAAATTCTGGAGTCCAAGTAAAGTTCTGCGAATGGCTCCAAGGCCTGCCTCATTTGATATCATCAAAAGCCCGAAGGTGCCTCTTGCACAGTTGGAGAGCGGCCTTCATTGTACATGAACATCTCAACAACTACTAATTAGTATCTGGGAAATTAATTTATGCCATAAATGCTTTTAAAATTGTGCTTATCCAAAATCTCTAATGATCTGTGAACTACACAAATAAATGTGTTCCTTAATCACCTCTTAACAAAAATTAGCTTGTTCGTTATTTTCTACTTGATGTTTGCATATTATCTCTATTTTAACCTGACTTTCCTGGAAAGACTACCTCAGTAGTCCTTTCACTAGCACTCAAGTGCTCCTCACTAGACAAAATAAATCCCCCCCATGTGCACGCACATGCATGCACACACACATACACACACACACATCCACTTTTATAAAAAAAAGTTTGAAAAACAAAAAACATTTTTTATAAAAGGTGTGAAATTTGTCTCAATGAGAAGTGCAGAACTGGTCAGGCTGGGCTTTGCAGCCGTGGGAACAAGCTGTAGGGGAAAATGTTGACTGAAATAAGCAAAATGGGGGCTCTAGTGAGGGGCTATATTCAATCCCTTCCACAGGATCTACACATATTTTATTTTCTCAGCTCCCAGATTCATTCTTTACACAGCTGTTTGGGCCCTGTTGAGAAGTGCTGAGAGGTGGGCAGCACAAACCACGTGTTGACACACACATGTTTTGTTTGCATCCGCTTATGTCTACCTCTCTGAATACCATGCTGGTCAGAGGTGAGGTGAGCATCTTTCATTGGAAGCCTAGTCTACATATGTTTCAAACAGTCACAACCTTACACTTTTCTCCTTATATAGACTTTTACTGGCTAATTTTCCGATAGAATTACTTTGGTTACTTTTTCCTTCAGTTTTTCTTGTTGGAGGTTATGATGGGCAGGTAAAGTACTAAGAGGTTTTACAGATCTGCCCAGATAAGAAGGAACCATGTGTTAGTGTTGCTGCATGGTTACCTATAAATTACTCAGAAGTTGAACATTTACTGTCTCTGCTACCTCACCAAGGCAAGGGAGTTGGACCTTAAGTGCTTCTAATTGACTAATATGTACATCAATAGTTCATGCTAAGAAAAAGGAAGCACTACTCTTGGAATCAAAAGACCCAGATTGAAATCTCAGCTCCATAGCTTACTTATGAGATAATTTTATATGTGTTACTTAAACACTTCAAACCTAAATTTGCTTGTACAAGTAACCTCTGTACTACTTTGCAAGGCTGTTGTGAGGATTAAATGAGAAAATATTTTAGTAACCGCAAAACATGATATGAAAATCAAGTATAGTTCTTAGCAAGGGTTCTAAGTCAAAGATTTATATGACTGAAAAAGAAAATCTGTTATAGGGTTCTGGGTAATATAAATTCTCTGTCCTTTCTCTCGTGAAATGTTCAGTTTGTTATAAGTGACTCCTTCATTCCACTCACTACCTTTTAACTTAAAAAACTAGACAATCCTGGAGTTACGATCATGTTTTCAATTCATGTAGACTTTTGATAACATCTTTCCTCATCTCTTAGTTTTAATCTACCTTGGATGCTTTCATTAACTATATTTTCTATTTTCTGTTCATGACCTTCATATAACGTCTCATCAGATTCAAAGCTACAACTACTCCTTTGCATTTTGCATTATGCTCTATAGTTTAAAAAAAAAACCAAAAACCCTTTTTCCATAGGTTATTGTATTGGATCCCCAAAATAATCCTATGAAATAAATAGAGATTACTCTTTTTAAAATTTGCTTGCGTGAAAACTGAAACATACAAGGATAGCAATTCATTTTTAACTCAAGGTTTTTGTTTAACCCATGAGAATGCCATTATTTCAAGTTGTTTCAGGTATGCCTTAAGTATCTTCTTCTTATATATTGAAATCTCAGTATATTCTAGGCCTTATGCTAAGCAGTTTGCACAATTATATTGAATTATAAGAATTTTATGAGAGAGGAATCATTTTTCCTGCTGCAGTTGAGTAAACTGAGGCACAGATAAGTAATTTACCTAAAGGTAAGGAGCTAGATAGGAGATCTAAAACTTGCTTCTCGTTTAGTCTGATTCCAAAGTCAATACTATTAGCTACTATGTTCTATTCCCTCTCTAATTTATCTCAGGTTTCTTACTTTTCTCAAAGTAGGCCTTATTAACTTTCTTTGACCACTCTTGCCACTTTCATCACTGAGTCTGCTACAACTCTGCATCTATAATGACTAATTTATAAGTCCGAAGCAAAAGTTCACTTTCAACCTAATCAGTCTGACTTGTACATATGGGAAAACAAAGTTAATAAGCAAACCTTAACATAAACCCTGAACAAATATGCATGGGACAGACCCAAACCAACATAATACAGGCCTACAAGACTGAACTGAGATTTGAACCACTAACACAAGACTGAGCCTAACCTCTGAAACACACATGTGAGGGCACATTCAAACTAGCATAGCAAAGGTTTAGAAAACTAAAATCAGTTCTGAATTACCTGTATATATCTCAACATAATCTCCAAATCATGCATATTTATAATAGTCATTATCAAGAACAGCAATAATTTAGAGAACTGAACTGAAATTTGAACCATCATCCACAAAAAGTAATATAGAATTTGATTTATTGCTAATACAAAAATAAGAACATCCTGCAGATTGTAATAGATAACAAAGTTTAAGACACAACCCAAAATTACTTGACATACAAAGAACCAGGCAAATGTAGCCCAACTCAAAGAAAATAAAAGGAAAAGATACCAACACTAGGATGACATAGATGGAATAGGTCCTTCAAAAACTTTAAGGAATCTATTTAGCTCCTTCATAAATTGTAAAAAATAAAGAAGAAAAACATCAAAAATACAAAAGCCTCACACATGAGATGAATTAGAAGATAAGTAAAACTCAACAAGAAATAAACTAAATTACCATTTTAGAACTGGAAATACAATATCCAAAACAAAGAATGCACTGGATAAACACAAAAGCAAAATGGATATGATAGTGAAAATAACAGAGATTTAAGAAATGACCAGCCTCTGGAACGTATGGGATATCAAAGATTGAATATATGTGTATTTGAAGTTCCAAAAAAGGGGTGGGGTGGGAGAGATTGCTGTAGGAAAAAAATCAAAATATATGGCTGAATGCTTTCAAGCTTTCATAAAAGTCTTGTATTTATAAATTCAAAATGCTTGGTGAATCCTAAAAATAATAAACTCAAAAGACAGCAATACTAGACACAGACAAACTGCTCAATTCAAATATAAAAAAGGTATTGAAAGCATTTAGAGAAAATTGTGTCCGGAATTGGTGGGTTCTTGGTCTTGCTGACTTCAAGAATGAAGGTGCGGACCCTCGGGGTCAGTGTTACAGTTCTTAAAGATAGTGTGTCCAGAGTTTGTTCCTTCATATGTTCAGATGTGTCCACAATTTCTTCCTGCTGGTGGGTTTGTGGTCTCGCTGACTTCAGAAGTGAAGCTGCAGACCTTCACGGTGAGTGTTACAGCTCTTAAAGGCCACCTGTCTGGAGTTGTTCATTCTTCCTGGTGGGTTCGTGGTCTCGCTGGCTTCAGTAGTGAAATTCCAGACCTTTGCCTGTGTCACAGCTCACAAACGCAGTGTGGATCCAAAGAGTGAGCAACAACAAGATTTATTGCAAAGATAGAAAGAACCAAGCTTTCACTGGGCAGAAAAAAATTAGAGCCTGTTGCCTCTGGCTGGCCCGTGCAGCCTGCTTTTACTCCCTTATCTGGTCCCACCCACATCCTGCTGATTGGTTCATTTTACAGAGAGCTGATTGAGCTGCTTTACAGAGAGCTGACTCGTCCATTTTGACAGGGTGCTGATTGGTGCATTTCCAATCCCTGAGCCAGACACAGAGTGCTGATTGGAGTATTTATAATCCTCTAGCTAGACATGAAAGTTCTCCAAGTCCCCACTAGATTAGCTAGACAGAGTGCTGATTGGTGCATTTACAAACCTTGAGCTAGACATAGGGCGCTGATAGGTGTGTTTACAAACCTTGAGCTGGACACAGAGTGCTGATTGGTGTATTTACAATCCTCTAGCAAGACATAAAAGTTCTGCAAGTTCCCACCAGATTAGCTAGATACAGAGTGCTGATTGGTGCACATACAATCCTCAGGCTAGATAAAATAGTTCTCCAAGTCCCTGTCTGACTCAGGAGCCCAGCTGGTTTGGCCTAGTGGATCCCCTGCCAGGGCGCGGATGGAGCTGCACCTGCACTCCTCAGCCTTTGGGCAGTTGATGGGACTGGGCACCACGGAGCAGGGGGCGATGCCCATCTGGGAGCCCACCAGGGGCGGGGTGGGGGTGGGCTCTGACATGGTGGACTGCAGGTCCCAAGCCCTGCCCCACAGGGAGGAGGCTGAGGCCTGGTGAGAATTCAATTGCGGTGCATGCGGGCAGGCAGTGTTGCGGGGCTGGGGGACCCGTGGCAACCTCCGCAGCTGGTGGGCGCCCCAGTGCTAAAACTCCCTCCTGCCGCTTGGCCAGGGGCCGGCCGGCAGGCCAGCCCAGCTCTCTGGGCTCAGTGCTTGGCCTTGAACAGCCCGGGTTCCGCCCAGCCTCTCCCTCCCACACCTCCTGGCGAAAGGAGGAGCCGGCTCCAGCCTGGGCCAGGCTAGAGAGGGGCTCTAATAGTGCAGTGGGGGGCTGAAGGGCTCCTCAAGCTCCGCCAGAGTGGACGCCGAGGCCTAGGAGGCGCGCAGAGAGGGAGGGCTGCTAGCACGTTGTCACCTCTTAAGATGACATATTACTTATAGGGAAACAAAGATTAGACTTTTTTTTTTTTTTTTTTTTTTTTTTGAGAGGGGAGTCTCGCTCTGTCACCCAGGCTGGAGTGCAGTGGCATGATCTTGGCTCACTGCAAGCTCTGCTTCCCAGGTTCACGCCATTCTCCTGCCCCAGCCTCCCGAGTAGCTGGGACTACAGGCGCCCGCCACAACCCCGGCTAATTTTTTGTATTTTTAGTAAAGATGGGGTTTCACCGTGTTAGCCAGGATGGTCTCGATCTTCTGACCTCGTGATCCGCCCATCTCGGCCTCCCAAAGTGCTGGGATTACAGGCATGAGCCACTGCGCCCGGCCTAGACTGTTGATTTCTCATCAGAAGCTGCGAAAGCCAAAGACTACATCTTTAAAGTACTGAAAGAAAGACGAAAAATTCTTGCAAACCGTAATTCTATATCCAATGCAAATATCCTTCAGTATTGAAGGTAAGATAAAGAAATTTTGGCATGATATAAAACTGAGAGCATGTGTCACTAACAGATATTTACTAAAGGAATGATAAAAGAAATTCTAAGTAGACTGAAAAGTTAAGTGTGTATATTGTAATCCCTAAAGAACCACTTAAATCACGTCAAATCAAAACAAAACACAAATACAGCACTAAAAAGCCAGATAATAAATCAAAATGGAATACTAAAATTATTCAAAGGAAAAACAGGAAGGGGAGGATATGCAAGCAAAAACCAAAGAAGACAAACAGAAAATAAATAAGAGAATGGTAGGTCTAAATCTAGCTATATCAATAATTACATAAAACGTTATTGGCTTCGTTACTCCAATTTACAGACAGAAATGAACAAAGTGGGTAAAAACAAGACTGAACTATATGCTGCTACAAGAGCTACACGTAATATATAAAGACACAAATAAGTTTAAATGAATGGGAAGAATTGATATGAAATGCAAATAGTAAGCATAAGAAGGCTATAGTGGCTATGCTAATATCCATTAAATAGGCTTTAAGATAAATAAGATTACAAAGAATGCATTTTAGACTAATAATAAGAGAATTAGGAAAAGCCTTGATATGCAGTACGTGAATAAAAAATATACAGAATTAAATACAATTATTTTTTCTCATAGGAGATTTCAACAACTCTCAGTAATTGATAGACCAATGTGACAAAAAGTCAATAAAGACAAAGAAGACCTCAATAATTATAATGAACCACTTTAATTATATTTGTAGAGCAGTGTATCCAATGACTGAAGAATACATATTGTTCTCCAGTACATGAAATGCATACACTGAGACTACAATCTGGAGTACAAAACAATGCAGTGAATTTTTTAAAAGCTGAGTAATACAAAGTGCATTCTCTCACATCAGGGGAATTACATTAGAACCAAATAGCAGTAACTGTAGAGTTAAACTTCATTTAAATAAAAATTAAACTATACATGTAAATAATTCGTGGGTCAACGCCCAATTACAAGAAAATCTATAGAATATTTTGAACTAATAATTAAAATACAACATATCAAAATTTTTAGGAGTAGCTAAAGCACAGGTAAGTAGAAAACATAATTTCAAATGCATTTATCAGGAAAAAAGAAAGATCTAAAGTTCATAATTTAAGGCCCATCTTAAGAAACTAGAAAAGGAATAACAAAGTCGAAGAAAGATTTTATAAAGAAAACTCAGAAATCACTGATATTAAAAAGAACAGATGGTAGAAAAAAATTAGTAAAAATCTGTTTTTTTAAAAAATGAAAATTGGCAAACCTATGGCTAGAATATCACGAGTAAAAGAGAACATAAATCAACAATATCAGTAATTAATGCTTAATGTGCAGGATTTGTTACGACAGACTCTATACATTAAAAGAACAAGAGAATATTATAAACAACTTTGGACTAACAAATTTGACCCTTTACATGAAACAGACAGATTTCTTAAGACATAACTTATAAAAGTTTACACAAAATGAAACAAAAAAGCTGAATAGTCTTACGTCAATTAAATAAACTGAATTTGTTACCAAAATCCTCCCTCTCTTTCTAAACAAAACAAAATAATTCCTCTAGGCCTTGAGTTTCACTGTGGGGTCGGCATTGACTTCTGTGAATATGCTTCCCTTGGCGACATCACTGCATGCTCCCTGTGTGGAATGAGTAGGGGTGAGATGGTGGGAAGGTACAGCAGGTACACGGGAGGCTGCAGCAGAACAAGACTCATACATAGGATACTTAGTTTCATGACCAAAGACATTCTTCTTTCTTGTTGTGACGATCAATTTAACCTCAGCAGCCACAAATCAAGCGGGAGAAAGGAAGAATCAAAATACAGAAAGACGAGACAAGTTCTTTCACTGACCCTCAATAAACAATGTCAGTGTTCTGGGCCAAACATGTCAATATACCTCCCTCTGAGGAATATAATATGGGGCAGAATAAAAGAGCTAAGAGAGTACAAACCTTGAAATTCTTAACTGGAGGCCAACAATTACCAATTAAATAACTTTCCAAACATCAAGGTATACAATGAAAGTCTACTAGTAGAGTTTTATTCTATTAAACCATTCTCTAGTTGTGCCATATTATTTCTACAGTTTTTAAAAGGATAACCAATTAATTCTCATTTATATCTACCTGTAGTTCTAATCTAACTTTGCTCCATCACCTTCCTACCTCATTCCTGATTTGCAGCTTTCAGAAAATTATCTTACCATACAGGGAAATAAATCATCATCTACTTAGCAAGCTCTTCAGATAAACATGGGTACAGGATGTTCCAAAGGACAGCCAGCATCCAGTTTCCTCTGCCAGAAGTTTCTTAGTAACTCACAGCTTTGGACATTAAGCATATCATTTCATGCTGGCTTGCAGTCTGTCTTTGACCCTTGCCATCATCTTCCAGGTCTAATGATTTATAGTAAGAATGAAAGCATATTGTTCCTCCTCCTAAAATATTGAAAGTTGACATTCTGTCTTACTTTGAGCAAATTAAGCTTAATAAGCCTAATTCAGTGATGTCTCAAAATCTGATAATTTATGATTTTATTTTTATTTATAACTTATTCTATTTTGCTCTCGTTGGAAATAACAAAATATGTTCACATGCCTGTATTTTCCACGACAAAATCCAGCCAATAAAAAGACCCAGTAAACACCAAATTTAAAGATGTTTTTCTTTTGTATTCTAGTAATGCCCAATACATAATAACATTTTGTGTTCATACAGCTTTGAAGTTCCTTCTCTCTCTGAGCTGTCAGATAAACAGTAAAGCTTTCCAAAAGCACTAACCCATCAGGTCCACACCTGAAAATTTTTAAAAGCTGAGACTTAATTAATAAACAAATTAACTACCAGAAAATCAGTGCATACCCGAGGGAGAAAATTATTTATTGTATTATAACATGTAATTATTAATTTAATTCCTTATTCACATAGTCACATATTAATGCCAACCCCAATGTGGCCATATTTTTAGTGTTTAGGTCCCATTTTATACTAATAAAAATGGCCTTCTGTCCGTAGCCTGCTTATTACAAGACACATATTTTTTCCTCCCCAGTCTTAGTAATAAGTTCCAGATTCTTACAGGACTTACTTCAGTTGAAACAGTACTATGGATTCCTCCCAGCAAACCAAAGGGCCCTGATAAACACGACTTTCGCCACCATAGAACATTGCTTCTGAAATCAGAAGTTGGTACATTGGTTACAGCAGTAAGGGGATAATACCCCATTCATCTGACCCAAGTTTCTTGGGGTTTGTACCCCAGTTTGCCCAGGACAATGCTAGTTTATGCCTCTTTATCTGGTTTCATGATTAATAGTCACCTTCCCTCATCCTTCTACTTTTAAACTGCTCTTCATCTGGGCTATGAGTTATGTGGTCACCATATATAGAATTGGCAGCTGAGATCTGCTTACTCAACGCTGACTGCTCCATTCAGAAGTATTCTGTATAAAAAGAGACTAGAGCTTTTGGTGGGTATCTTGTCACACAGACAGAACCATTCCCCCCAGGTCATGCCAATAGTGTCAGTGTGGCAGCATCAGAGACACAGTTTCAGCATCAGTCACATACTCTGTACCTCCCTGAAATAATATAGATTTTGATGTTAAGCCTAGATATCTCACCCCTCCTTCCTGTGAATATCTTTGGGTGTTGTCCTTTTCTGCCAGCTGGACATAGTGTTTAATAACTTTAATCTTCAAAGGGAAATAATCATTGTTTTGCCATCTTTTCATCCAGAAACTTCCCTGAATAAAATTAATGAGTCAAGTAATAGGTAAGTATCATAGAATTTGACTTGCAAACAAAATTTAACCTTGGAATCCCACAGAGCAAAACAATGATCTTGTTCCTTGCCTCTTTGAACACTATATAGGTATTTGCTTTGACTTTTATAATTGAGGGATCATTATCATGACCTCAAACTCATTGTATTCTGGTTCAAGGTGGCTTGATCGTATCTTCATCAGCAACAAAAATAGCAAGCAGCTTTTAAATGACTGTTCTTTTGGCCTAATAATAATAATAATAATAAAAGTTATGCCTCATGGGGTACTTCATTGTAAGTACACATATTCTCTCACACATGTCCACATACCTACACACATTCTACATTAAAATCTTTAAAAGTTAGCACAAAGACTCACTCAACCTGTCAATTTAGTTATTTTGTCTGTAAAGGTAACAAGTCTTCATAAAATAACGATAACTAAAGTACCAAAACATTGACTCAACAAAATAATATCAGTTCTTCTGCAGCCTCTTTCCCCACGGACATCATTCCACAATAGTTGTTTTTTTTTTTCTAGAAATGAAAAAAGTCATCCTTCTCTCTTCTCCTTTTAACATACACACATATGTACACTTCATAACCTTAGAGGTTACAATTTGAAAACTAATCTTTCCCTCCCTCATTCCCCTATAACTCTGACAGTGTTGCTGTTTGTAAAACTTCCCCACCTCTACAAATAATCGAAATCATATTCCTTTTAAAGCTGTTGTGTGTGTTTGTGTGTGTGTGCACACTCTTATGTTTTGGGGGCTGGGTGATGGGTACAAAAACCCCCCTTGGGAACTCCTCTCTTGTTCTGGCTCATGGTTTTATCCAGTTTTTTAGTCTTTATATTGCTACCCAATATATTTTAGGCAAAATATCTATAACCTCTTCGTCTGTTCTTCCCAAGTATAGGCACCTAAGAATGATTGAAGAATTAGCTTTGGGGATCCAATCCCACAACACTGCCACACACACACACACACACACACACACACACACACACACCAGTAGACACACAAACAATACCTGCAGTCTACCCATCAAAGTGTTAGAAGTTCTTTATATTTAATCTGAGGAATTTTAGCTTAGTGCTACACCTTTCTTTAACTCACTTATGTAGCAGATCTCATTGAATGGAACATCAAAGTGCATGTCCTTTTCATTGACCAGTGTGGCAATTTATCAGTATTATAAAATTCCACCATACACACTAAGACTGATCCACCTATGATCCATGCATTTCATGGTTATGCCAATTCGCTTCAAGCCTGGGGACAGTCCCCTGTTCCCCTCAGGGAGAGAGGCATTCACACAGAATGCTGTCCCTCAGCCTTCCCTCTGAAAAAAGTATAGACAGCCTTTTACTGGAGTTACCTACACCTCCTTCAAATGAGTATAATAATTAGACACTTCTTACTGAGCCTGACTTTAGCATCTGTTACCCAAAGGACATTTATTTGATAGCCTTTCTTCCCTGACCCCTTCCCCAACTAAATTGTAGACCCCTTAAAAACAGGCTGTGTCTGGCTCACTTCAGTATCTTCAGCATGTGACATGGCAGATAATAAAAATGAATTGAACTGATTTCCACATCATATAAGTCATACCTCTTAAAATAAAAATGAGTCACAAGTTATTTTTTCCCACCATTTTCAGAGCCTTTAGACTACTTAAAGGCAGTATTTAGAATGGCATTTCATGCCTAAATGAGTGGGAATGTTGAAAGATAAACTGTTTTCATTGTTGTTTGTTTGGTCTGAATCATCTGGGAAACATGCTAATTTTACCTTTTCCCCAGCTATTACCCCTGTATGCACACAAATTGAACCTAATGGCATTAAAAGAAAAGGTAAGAAAAACAGTATATAGCTGGAGAGGGAAGGTAGTTTCCACTTGCTAAATTTTAAAAACTCATATGAGGTTGAAGTTATTGTATCTCTTTGATCCTAAGATTAAACCCTGCCATATGTAGCTTTGCAGAGAGCCTGGGTCTTTCTGGGAACTCTACTACCTGGAAGTGGTTGGCTGAGCTCTGAAATTCACAAGAGTACCATTGTCGGGGAGAAGAGGTTTTCATAGACACTTTTAGGGTCTCAAGCTGCGTCTGAAAATCAAACTAATAAAAACAGGTTAACAGGAGAAGAACATACAAATTTATTTAATAAGTCTTAGATGACACAGGAGATTTCATAAATGAAGACCTAAGGAAACAGTTAAACTATATTTTTTATGCTAAGTTTGATGAAAAAGTGAATAGTCATGGGAAGTATAATTGGATAAAAATGTACAATTGAATGGTAATAAACTGGAGAGAACTTAGCAGGGTCTTTTTGTTCAGCTTCTTCTCTGTATCCTTGTGTCTTCAGAGACAAGGATATTCCTTTCCTCTGGGTATGGAGAGAGCACCTTTCACATGAAGGTTTTATGACCTACTTCAGGGAAAGGTCAGAAAATTATTCTGAGCTTGTATGACCTACGTTAGGGGAGAAGGGCAGAGGAAAGGTGAAAAGGATCTTTCTGCTTTGGCTGCTTCTCCAAATGCCAAGGTGTCGAGATTTTGGAGTAGTATGTCCTGAATCTCATCGCCCTTCTAGTCATTTCACTGTTCTTCCTGCTTCACAACTTACTGTTGAAAACAATATCAAAGGCACACTTCTTGCTGCAAATACATTCTGTTTAAAAATATTCTGAGCAAAATATTCTTAAGAAAATGGTGTTTGTTTCTGGCCATAATATATCTTTCTTAATATTGATCTAGTAAAAGGCCCCAAATTGAGACATTAGTGGTGCACCATGGTTCAAACACTAGGCAACAGATTCAAATTTTAACAGAAAGTTTCAACATAATAATAAAATGTTCTTTTCTTATCTCTGCATTAAATATCATTTATATCTTCATCGCAGGATTAAAATTGAATGATGCTGGAAATAGGATGGTTTACATATCCAGACAGTAACCGCAAAGAGCTAAGAGAACTAGAATACAACAACACAGTTGTATACTGTGTACACAATGCACAGTCTTGCTTTGCTTCCCTCTCCTCCTGCCCTCATCTTTTCTTGCTTCTTTTCAAATTCCTATGCATCTCTTAGAAATATTTCCTGCATTATGAAAATAAACCTTTTCTTTTCTCTAAAATCTTGACAGTAACTGAAACCCAGATCCTGGTGACTTAACATCTATCTTATCTAAAGTTGACTAAGCAAGACGTATTTCACTACAAAATGGGATGCCTCCTAACAAAAATATATGTGATAACTACTAGGGAAAATTTTAAAGTCTGAATCCTATTATTAATTATGTGTTATGGTTGTGATATCACAGATGGAGTAGAATATCTATTTGGGTTAAAAGAGAGGATATGGTCAGCTACATCTGGAAAGGTTTATGAAGTCCCTACAAAGCACGTGGCATTTCATTCAAGGCAGAAAGAACATGGGCCAATGAGTGAGTTATAGACAGAACGTCTGTATCCTCCAAAATTCAGCCCTAACTCCTAATATTATGGTATGTTGAGGTGGAGCATTTGGGAGGCAATTAGGTTTAGATGAGTTCATGAAGGTGAGGCCTCCATGTTAAGATTAGTGTTTTTATAAGAATAGGAAGAGATAAGAGCTCTCTCTTTCTCCACCATTGGAGAACACAGTGAGTAGGTGGCTTTCTGAAAGCCAGGAAGAAGGTCTTCAAAAGGAACCGAATGTGCTGGCACCTTGGTTTTGAGCTTCCTAGCCCCTAGAACTGTGAGAAATGTCTATTGTTTAGGCTACACAGTCTATGGTACCTTGTTATGGAACAGCCCAAGCTGACAAATACAGGGTAGAAGCAGTGAAAAAAAATACTACGTTCTGGGAACTGAAAGCTTAACTGGAGCAGACATTTGTGATATGGCAGTAGTGGAAGCTTGGGCTAAAGAGAAAACCAAAATTGTAATCTTCGGTTCAGAACAGTCTTGAATTTGACAGAAATTTTGATGAATTCATTTTCTGTTGCCACTATAACAAATCACCGTAAACTTAATGGTTTTAAATTACAGAACTTTCTCTTGCAATTTTGTAGGCCAGAAATCTGACATGTTTCACCAGCCTATAATCAAGGTGTTGGCAAGGCTATATGTTTTCCTGGAGGGTCTAAGGGAAGATTTAATTCTGATTATTTGGCTACTGACCATCACCTGAGGGTCTTTCCAGTTTCTAGAGACCATCTGGTATTCATGTCCCCCTTCTGTATCTTCATAGCCAGCAATAACAGGTCTAGTTCTACTATTGCATCTATCTAAAGGTTTGTTTGTTAGATTGGACCCACCTAGATAATCTAGGATAAATGACCTATCTCCAAGTCCTCGACCTTAATCACACCAGCAAAGTTTGTTTGTTTGTTTGTTTTTTGTTTTTTGCCATATAAGGTGATATATTCATAGGTTCCATGAGTAGGGCATGGACATCTTTAGACTACCATTCTGCCTGCCAAAGCTGGTAAATGAATAATTTCTAGTGATGTAATATCAGATAAATTAGCTAATATTCTATACAATTTAACTAGAAATGTAGTATTCTATTAATATTTGAGCCTATTTTGTTCATTGTGCACATAAAGAGTGAAGGCTATGAGACTCTCCAAAAGTGTATGGATCTTTTTATTTCTCTTCTCATGTTCTTCTCTTACATTCTCTTTTCCTTAGAACAAACTTAACATTTGGTAGTGAATAGGAAAATGATCCACTCTTAGCACATAAAGATTTAGAATATGGATTTTGAGAGAACTAAATATCCAGTAGGAAGTCATTTATGTTTCCTTTTAACCACAAGTAAAGATATGGTAAGTGAAATGTTTTCCTCCTAGAAACCAAAATTTAGAATTGGAGCTCTGTTCATGAAAATACATTTTTCTACCATGAAAACACCAGAATTGATAAAAATGTTTAAAATAAAACATCTTTAAGAAAACACTTTTTAATTATGTAAAAACAGGACAGTACAGAAAGCTATAGGGTAAATTTTATTCTGAAGACATTTTATGCATTTGGGGGACTATTTATGATTCCTTAATATATGAGCCTGTTGAAGTTCTTATGAAAGTTTCCCTCCAGTTTTTTCTAAGAAAGTTTCCCTGTTAGTAAGCTAAGGAAATTTATTGTCCCGCATTTCTCTGAGGACTGTCAGATTTCTTAAAAATTGAAATCACTGCTTTTCAAACTTTTCATGATTTGTTCAGTGTATATAAATGCTTCCATAAAGTCTTCAGATATTATACCCAGGAAAAAGCATAGTTTCCATGGTGATCTCCTTTTCTTCAATGATCTCTTGCTCTTCCATTTCAACAAGACCCCTGTGGACCTCTATTGGCTTACTGAGGTTGTCTATCAACTCAGAACAGTGGCGATGTAAGAATTATGCGCAATTGCTGGGGAGTAAAAGAAATTTTTTGGTCATTATATTGGAAGTTTTATTTAATCTAAATCATTGTTGCAAGTTGATCATTCTATTATTAAAGTTAGGGTGGAGAATAGGAAAAAATACAGTGAAGTAGAAAATTTAAAATACACTTTGCAAATAATGGTTTAGAATTATTTTTATAGATGATAAGAGAAAAGAAATTACATAAAGCTGTCTTATAGAATAAACACCTAATCTGTGGAATACAAATCAGAATGAAATGGTTAGAATTTAGTCTTTTCCTACATAAAAATATCCTATGCCTCCCAATTGTAAAAGATTTTTGTATCATTTTTTATATTTATCCTTTAAATAAACATAAATAATTCTGACAGTTCTCTCATTTGATTAGGATAGCCTTGGTATTTTTTTTAAAGCTCTATCTTTGTATTTGTTTGTGTATCTTTTTATGCTTCCTATAGGGCAACATGTAATCTGGGGGTACAACACTCACAGAACTTTCCAACATTTAGTTCGGTGTTCCTTAAACTTTTATAAACTTACGGATTTCTTAGAAGTCACAATAATTTTGGAGCACACCACAATTTACTTAATTTCAAACTTAAAACCATTAAAGGTACATATTGTGGTAAGAGGTCATCTGTGGTAGAGACGGTGCTACAAATTCTCCGAATGTGTATCATTTTCCTCCTGGACATATGGGAGGGTTATGTGTCCTGATCTTTACAAATAAATTTGGAGCAATGAACTGAATTCTGACCAATGTAATTGAGTGGAAGCAGTGTGGTCCACTTCCATGACTGGCACATAAAACCACTTGAGTGATTCTCATATATGCTCTTCATATATTCTTATATACTCTCTGTCCTGTGGGAATCTTTTATTAAAGGTGGAAGCAACACAAGTTGGAAAGATTCTGAGTCTCTGGGTAACTATGTGGAGCACAATCCCAGCTAACTCACATTGGATTATGACATGAGAAAAAGGTAAATATTTATTAATGTAAGCCACAAAAATTTGTTGTTTATTGCAGCAACTAACCCTACTTATCTTAATACAATGTTTTATATAGATTTTAGTATGTGAACGTAACAAACACCAAAAGTTTTAGATAAATGTATTATTAAAAATTTTTTTCTCATCATTTCCCATCAAACCTGTGAATAGCAGAAATAATTCAAATTTATCATCAAAATGCCTTGGTCCTACTAGAGCATAGCTTGAGAACTTCTTCCTTCTTCCTTCTTCTTCCCTCCCCCTCCCCTCCCTCCCTTCTTCCTCCCTTCCTCCCTTCCTCTCTTCCTCCCCTCCTCCCCTACTCCCCTCCTCTCCTTCTCCTCTTTCTCCTCCTCCTCCTCCTCCTCCTTCTTCCCCTTCTTATTCTTCTTCTTCAAGTTCTGGGATACATGTGCAGAATATGAACCAGTGCTTGTAAATGAAATAAAGTATGTAATGAAACCTAGATCATCAAGGCTTCTCTGTACTTGATTGAGGCAGGTGACTTCTTTAAAATTTTCTTAATTCCTCTCCAATGCCTGGAATCAACATTGGCCTACAGTGTCATCCAGGTGGAGTTCTCTGATCCCAGACCAGAACTTTTGGACTCAGGTTGCTATTTCTTTTCTTTGGCGTCCTCTTTGATCCTCTACTCTGTTGTAGAGTTGACCAAATGCTCCAAGGAACTCTGGACTCATGCCTATGTGTTGTTGCAAGAACTCAGTGGTTCCAGGAGGGTAGCCTGTCAAGCAAATTGTTGCTGAAGACCGGAAAGGTATTTAATTAATGGGATCACATTACATTAGAAAGCCATTATGGTTCTAGCATGCTTATTTGGGATAACTCAAATTATTTACAGACAGGGACTCCACACAAAAAAATTTATTCAACACCCTAAAAACCTTAAGGAAATCTTAAATGCCATTGCATTAAGGTTAAGAAATGAAATATAAAATATTTAATTTTGGGAATATGCATAGAATTTACAAGGGACATATAGTATTTATAAAGAAAACAGGAAATGATGGATTGGTAGAAATGGGATAGGAAGAAGGGATGTAGTTATATGTAGGTCATTGTCAAGGTCCTAACTTTAGTTTCCAGTGATGGATTTGGAGGTGTTTATTAAATTGTCAAACAAACAAAATAAATGACAATTCATTCATAAGCCAATGGTGACAGTATATCATAAACAAGAAATATGATTAATAAAATTGTGTCCACCTGAGTCCACAAAATAAAAATAATTCAGCAAAACAGAATAAAGCCAAGGAACAGACTTAAAATAAATGAAAATGTAAAGAAGAACATAACAAAGAATAAAAATAGCCTTTTGAATTGCTGGAAAAGAATAGACTCTTTAATAAATAGTTTTAGCACAATTAACTATTCATCGTAATACCTCACAATATACACTTGAATAAATTCTAAATGTTTTAAAAGAAAATAGTAAAATAAAATTTTAAAAATAGGAAAAAAATAAAAGTTTAAGAATGTTTATATGCTATTGAGAAGACAAAATATTAATCTGTCAGTTACAAAGAAATAATTAGCAGATGTCCCTAGATTTTAATAATTTAAAATTTTATTTAAAACCTTGATATGACTACTTATACATAATATTTCAAGAAAAAGGGTGGTTTGAAAGAAAATGCTGTACTCTGTGTAATAAAGGGGACATTTACAGGCTATATGAAGATAATCAGAATAATAATAAATGACCTAATAGAAAAATAGGAGAAATGTATGCACCATTAAGACACCTTGATGGTTGGAGGTTTGTGATTGTTTAAATTGGTAGCATTGATGGAAGTGCAATTTGTGAACATTTATAATAATTTTAATTGCAGATACCTTTAAATGGCTTGACAATTATATTTGTATGTCTCTATCAGCATTAGTAACATATCTTTTGGTTGTGATTGAGAGAAAAGTTAACAAAGTGGCTTAGGTAGCAAAAGGAAATTTATTGACTCACACCATTGTAAAGTCCAGAGCTAGTTCTTGCTGGCATCAGAAACATCTTGTTTCAGAGATTAACAATAGGTCAACAGGACTTACTTCTTTTTCTACTTCTTGGCTCTGCTTCCACTATTTTGGCTCCATTCCCAGACAGGTTCATTCATGGTAGTGGCAGAAAGATTTTAGTGCTTTCCACATTGTATTGTAACAAGCTTGTAGTCAGCAGAAAATATTGTTTCTCTTTCTTTCAAATTAAGAGAAAGCCATGGTGCTTATGGGCCAGCTGGGTCATGTACCCATCTATAAGCCAAACTACGTGTCTGTGATATGGAATACTTCAACTGGCATCAGCCTAAAGCTCATGCTCCACCCTAATTGGGTAGGTAGGGTCTTCCCTGAATTACTTAGAAGGGCGATGGAGGAGATTCTAACAAAGGTGATTTAGATTTCATTACTAAAAAATAGATGCTTGACGGGCCAATGTCTAAAAGTGCTCACTATACTAGAGAAAGGAATCATAAGGATGTTCATCATATAATTATAGTAACAATAAATAAGAACAATACTAAATATGCATCAATAAAGCAACATGACTTTAGTTTAACCCAATGAAATCTAATTGTATTGCTTTAGGAAAAAACTCTTAAGTTACAGAATTAAGTGAAATGATAATATTGCCAAATAACATAAATGGCATGGCCCTATTTCTGTAAAAATTAAATTATAACTTGTAAAGTTACATTTATATGCAATGTATATAAAGTTTACAGAATAATAGATGTCAAACTTTAACAGTAATTACTTTTAGAGTAGAGAGTAGACAATTGAGAGGATAAGATAAAGTGAGACATTTACTTTCATTGTGAATACTTTTTAATTGTATGTAATTTTATAAGGAAATGTATAAATAAAAGTCTTACATAAATATTAAAATGAATGCAAACCTTTGTAAATAGAAAGAATATGGAGTTATCTGTTGAGTGACTGATTGTTTCACTAAGCTGATTTAAAATAATGCTAAGGAAATAATACAAATGAAAAAAGACTTCAGATTGTTTTGGTAGAGATAATAAAATAAGTAACATCTGGACTTTTTATTTTCTGAGTCAAATGTGAAAGCTATTTTTGTTATTTTTATTTTACAAGTCAGAGCTATTTCCACAATGAGTTGGAGTTTTTTGGAGAAAGGAGCAGTATGTTATAATTTAAAGTAAGGATCCCACTTTATATGTCATATATGTTTTATAAGGCCAAGACATCAGTTTAAAAGGAGTCCACATCTGAGTAACATAAATTCTGCTAAAATTAAAGCAAGAACAAAAATCAAATTTATGGCGAAATTTTGCTGGAACAAAGGTGAAATTATTCATGCTTTATTAAATGTTTAGGAGAACAATGCCCCAAAGAAATCAGCAGTTTACAAATGGATAATTTGTTTTAAGAAGGGACAAAACAATATTGAAAATAAAGCCCACAGCTACAGACTACCCACATTAATTTGCATGGGAAAAGGCCATCTTGTTCATGCCCTAATTGAAGAAGATGGATGCTTAACAGCACAAACAATTGCCAACACCATAGACATCTCAGTTGGTTCAGGTTACACAATTCTGACTGAAAAATTGAAGTTGAACAATGGGTGCCAAAATGGTTTCACTCAGATCAGCTGCAGACAAAAACAGAGCTTTCAATGGACGTTTTAAACATGTGAAAAATCAAGATACTGAAGCATTTTTTTCAAAGACTTATAATTAGGGATCAAACATAGCTTTACCAGTACAATCCTGAAGACAAAGCACAATCAAAGCAATGGATACCAACAGGTGAAAGTGGTCTAGTCAAAGCAAACAAAAACCAGTCAAGAGCAAAGGTCAGGGCAACAGTTTTTTGAGATGCTTAGGGCATTTTGCTTGTTGACTTTCTAGAGGGCCAAAGAGTGATACTATCTGATTATTATAAGAATATTTTGAGAAAGGCAAAATTTTAACAGAAAAGGACCCAGGACACCCTCATAGAGAGTCCTCCACCACAACAATGCTGCTGCTTATTCCTCTCATCAAACATGGGAAATTTTGCAAAAATTTCAGTGGGAAATCATTAGGCACCCAACTTGCATTCCTGATTTGGCTCCTTTTGACTTATTTTTGTTTCCTAGTCTTAAAAGAGCATCAATTTTTCCTCAGTTAATAATGTATAACAGAGTGCATTTATATGGTTAAATTTCCAGGACCCTCATCATATGAAAACAAGCTGAACATCACTAATCATTAGAGAAATGAAAATCAAAACCACAATGAGATACCATCTCACACCAGTCAGAATGACTACTATTAAAAAGTCAAAAAATAGCAGTGACTGGCAAGGTTGTGGAGAAAAAGGAATGCTTATACACTGTTGATGGGAGTGTGAATCAGTTAAACCATTGTGGAAGACAGTGTGGCAATTCCTCAAAGACCAAAAGACAAATACCATTTGACCCAGCAATACTATTACTGGGTATATACACAAAGGAATATAAATTGTCTATATACAGGCACATGCACGGATATATTCATTGCAGCACTATTCACAATGGCAAAGACATAGAGTCAACCTAAATGCCTATGAACAACAGACTGAATAAAGAAAATGTGGTGCATATAGTACATATACACATAGAATACTATGCAGCCATAAAAAGGAAGGAGATCACGTCCTTTGCAGGGACATGGATGGGGGTGGAGGCCATTATCCTTAGCAAATTAACACAGGCACAGCAAACCAGATATGGAATGTTTTCACTTACAAGTGGGAGCTAAATTATGAGAACACATGGACACATAGAAAGAAACAACACACACTGGGGCCTATCAGAGGATGGAGGGTGGGAGGAGGGAGAGGATCAGGAGAAACAACTAATAGGTACTGGGCTTAATATCTGGGTGATGAAATCTGTACAACAAACCCCCACAACACAAGTTTACCTATGTAACAAACCTGCACGTGTACCCCTGAACTTAAAACAAAAGTTAAATAAAAACTAAAAAATGAGATTAATAATGCTGATCTTCAAATAAATGTGCAAGGATTCAGTATATCTTATATAAACCTTGACACAATATACTAAGTAAATGTTTACAATCTTTTCTAAAAGATAGACTAAATGGCTGGTATCATCACTTACGAAAGTGTCTTGAACTTGAAGGAATTAATGTTGATAAATAACGTTTACATTAAAATAAATAAATAAAGCCTTTGTCTTGATTAATGAATAAACCATTCCCTGTAAAGCACATATTTTAAAATAGCACTCACTCTAATATAGTAATTCATTTATAGCAGTCCCTTTGCACTAATCACTGAGCTTCTCTAGGACACAGGCTGAATGTTATTTAATATACTTCTTTAGTGTCTTGAACACAGTCTGGTGTATAGAAAATGCTTAATGTTGATGGGTGGATGAATGAGTAGGAAGAAGTGAGAAAAGAATGAATAGTAGAGGAATGGCACTAGAATGGTCTTCCAATGTTAAAAAGATCTGAATTCAAATATCAGTTCTGCAAAAGTAAAAGTTGTGTGACTTTAGGTAAATTATTTCTCTGATTTTTATTTCCTCATCTTTAAAATAGAAAATAATCTTGCTTTTATAAGGGGGAGAGAAGGATTAAAGAGAATAACATACTGAAAGTGTCAAGTACCCCAAAAGTACCCAACTTATGGCAAATGACAATACCTGTTAGTTTCCTTTCTTCGTTCTGTACTCTTTTCATACGACAACCGCAGAGTAGTGTTTCTCACACTTCACCAGCAAGCATGAAGTAGGTAGTGGGCTGGAGAGGGGAGTTACAACCACTGGGTGGTGAAAAGTCCCAATTTCAGACCTACGACAGAATTTGCAGAAATACATGAAAACAGAAACAGAAGGCAGGACTCTGTTTGATGCATGATAGTGTAAATAAGACAGTGTTCTAAATAAAAACCTGAAGACCTAAACCTAGATTTTAGGCCTCCTCAAAGTTTATAACTCATTGCTTGATAGAATCACTTTCTGCTTGATCCCGTATTTTTAAACCATCTTTCTAGCTATATTAAATATACTCATAATAAAGTGTATAGCTCTTAAATCTTTAGATAAGTATAGTTTACTATGCAACCTAGCCTCACTGACTTTACTCACCTAAAATCCTTATAGAATTTAAAAATGTCTAAGCATAATATGAAAACCCTTTAAATTAAATAATACAGTGCTTTTTCCTATAAATGGATGCTGCCCCATGGGCTAATACATATCTTCCTATTCAGGGCAAAGCGGTTACCACCCCCTGTACTACCAAGGCTGAGCAGCTGAACCTAGTAGAGCTTTTGGAGGAGTGGTGGTCATGATCATGGTAAAAATCTACCCTTTATCTTTCCCACATGCAGCAATACATGTGGGCTTTGAGAGAGTAACTCTTGCTCCAAAGATGAAGCTAATTGTTCTTAACCAGGGTTTCAGCAAAAGTCCCTCATAGGTAGATATGTGGACATTTTGGAAATGACACCCTACTGAGAAAACATTACCAAAACTTCTTTCTTAGTTGTGTCAGTCCCCTCATCATTCCACTCTCAAGGCTGGTGGAATCACAATGCTCATATAATTAATATACTATACTATACTATATATTATTTATATTAATATGTTATATATTATATCATATAATACATTGATACAGTTCTCCCTCTACTGGGCCTACTCAATATATGTACATTGTTACTACTAGTAGCAGTATTTTACCTCATAATTTACATACATCATTTAATTTAGTCTTTGCAAAAATCTTGTCAGAAAGCCTCAAACATAATATTCTTATTTCACATTTTCTTGGAATATCATGGTTTGCAGGTATAATATGAATTATCTTACTTTTTTTGACAGAAAATGTAACATTTTATCCTTTAATTAGGTGAGAGGACTGAGGCTCAAAGAAATAAAATAATTCTCCCATAGCCACATAGCTAGTGAGTGTCAGACTAGAATATGATACCAGTTATTTGGAATTCTAATTTATATTCTTCCCTCAACACTAGATGGGTGAAAGAATAGTGGAAGACTTTCAAATATTGAAAGAAACGAGTTAGACAAAGTATAAATATTGTTAGATGGTGGTAAGGTAAAAATAGAATTTAACTTGAGTAATATCACAGAGAAGCAGTGCTCAGTGTGGTTGCTCATCACCTAAACAAACTTCCAGAGATAACTCAGCAGAACGGCTATCCAGCTTGTGTATCTGAAAGGTTAGATTTTCTACCTTATAATTTAATTGAGTAAACATGGCCATTCTCTTGTCATCTACATTTTGTGATTTGACAAAATGAGAGTCACTTATTTTTACTGCACGTAATATGAGGAGAGACTGATGTGTTCCTGTAAGAGGGTCACCAGAAAGGAAGACCACGGACAGGGAAGGATGGAGGAAATGGGGGAAAAGGGAAGATTAACTTGAAGAAATGGGGTGCGATGGAGTGAATAACATCCCCCAAAGATGTCCATGTACTCATGCCTGGAACCTGTGAATGTGTTACTTAATGAAAGGATTTTGTAAATATGATTACGGATCTTGAAGTGTGGAAATTTGCTAGATTATCCAGGTGGTCTCAACGTAATCACAAGGGTCTTTACAAAAGGGAAGCAGAAGAATCAGAAGGAAAAATATAAGGAACTAAGCAAAGGTCATAGAGGAGAGAAGATGCTATTCTCCTGGCTTTGAAGATGGAGGAAGAGGTCATAGTCAAAGAATTCTGGCGCATGCATTCCTAGAAGTTTGAAAAGGCAAAGTAAGGGTGTCTCCCTCCCTAGAGTCTCCCACAGGAACACAGACACTTAATGTTAGCCCAGTGAAACTGATTTTGGACTTCTGACTTCAAAACCGTAAGATGAAATATGTTGCCTTAAGCCACTTAGTTTTGTGGTGATTTGTTAGATGAGCAATAGGAAGCTAATACATGATCAAGAAAGGAGGACATGAAGGGAAGGGAAGGTAGAGGAAAAAAGAAGGAAAAGAGAAGGAAGGAAGAAAAGCAGAGAAAGATTAAGAAATTGTGAGAGGCAGCAGACTTGGAAAACCAATCAGGGTAAATATACAACGGAAAGAGGAAGGGGTTTTGTAGTCACTAGAATTTCTCTCAGGAGAATATTGTACGTGTCAGGTTATATCTCAGGGACTATGTTGGTGCAACAGCAGATGGCCCCTAATCTTTATCTTTTTAGTCTTGGAAAGAAGGAAATGGAGAGGCATTTACATATACACTGAATAAATATTCACAATAAATTAGTTGTTAGCCTTTGCAATAGAAAATATTCTTAATTTTATAGAAGAGAAATCTGAGTCTCAGAAAGTATGAATGAACAGTGGAGTCAGTATTCCAAGCCAGATTGACCTTCCTCTGGAATGAGGAATTAAAGTAACTGAAAAGGAGAAAAGTAGGAAGGACAAGGATATCCAGAGCAGGAAGAGTGTGGGGCATAGGGGAAGAGGGAGAGAAAATGGCTTAGAGTTACTGATGTGCTTGCCAGAATTTTGAGGAAAGAGTTAAGCAGCAAACAAATATCAAGATTTTGGGGCCTCTATGTGTACATTAATTTGTGGCAAGTTCTCTGGCAAGCACTAATACTACTCCATGGTTAATATCTTTCCAATACAGACTCTTCCAGCACCATTGCTTTCCATGGCATTGCTTTATTCTTCATTCACTTCTCTTTATAAACATGTTTATCAGGCACAAATCAGTCAATTCTACTTCATAACTGAAATAAGCTGAATTCTATTATTGATTTTAGCTGCTTTCTGGAGTCTTGGCTCTGTCTCTGTGATATATACTTATTGAGAGAATTACCTTCTACCAAACCTCCTTTTCATTTTTTTCTTATCTCTGTTCATTCCATTTCAATAAATGTATATTGAACTCCTACCATGTGCCATGTAGTGGGCAAGGTGGTAGAACTTAAACTAATCGGAATAATAGGTAGTTACGCAAGCTCCCCTGACCCCCGTACCAAAATGTGAAGAGCTGATTTGTGTTCACAGAATAACTTTGACATGCCCAAGATGGAAGAGGGTCACAGCAAGGAGCATTCAACTGAATGTGGAGAGTCAGGAAAGCTTCTGGCATGGGCTGGATTTTGCTATGGAGACTTGGTTAAGTTGGAGCTATGTTTTACCAAACACCTTTCCCTATAGAGTCCTAGGGTAGAGTTGGATAAATGAGAAACATGCAAAATATTTGGGAAACAGAAGTAAATCTGTGTCCATTGCCTTGGAAGGTATTTGAAATCAGTGATGATGATGGTTGAATGCAGACATGACTGGGTGGAGCCAACCTGTTCTTGCTCTTCTCTGGTTTGCATCCAGCTCAGCTTTCTGAATGTTGGTTGTCCAGATGAACGGAAATCCAGGCCCACTACCACATGCTTGGCAGCAGACCAGAAGATATGATAGCTACAGAGCTAATTGGGATAATACCTCTCAGGTTAAATTTTGGAGTTCATTGGACACCATAGTAGCCAAACAATGATCCAAATAGTTATTTCAGTTTTAAAGACTAACATTTGGTCTCCATGAAGCAGTTTTAGTCTCAATGTTTAGATCTTGGGGTACATTAGATACAAGACAGAAAAATTAAAATGCCATAGTAAAAGAAAGAATCCACTGTAATGTGAGAGTCTTCTATGCAAAACTTAATCTAAAAGTCATTTATCCTTTAGCTAAAAGCCAAATCTATTTTAGTATAGTCACAACAACTATTCATAGGCTTTTCTGGAAATTGTAGGTAGAAGACATTGGTGGAGCTTCCTGACATTCAAGAATTGGACTTTATGATTATCCAAAAATTTCACAGATATGGGTAATAAATAGCAATTGGGAGATATGGTAATAACTAGAAACACAATTGGAAGTCTGAAATTGAAAAAGGCAGCCTCTGCATTTTATGACTATGAACACTTAATATTTAGTGCTTGCCCTGTAAGCGCAATAGAACAACAGATACTATTCTATGTGTTTTAAATGTATCAATTAGTTGAATTACCATGGACTCTTAACAGGTAAGTGAAATTTTTATGTTTATGCTACAGATGAAGAAACTAAGATCCAGAGAGTTAAATCATCTGCCTCAACTCAGTGAGCTAGAAAACAGCAGAGATAAGATCCAAACCCAAGTCACCTGGCCCTAATCTGAGTGACACTATGCATTATCTCACACTTTATGAAACAGAATACTCAACAGTTATGAACAAAGATGCTGAAACCCTTCACAGTTGATATGTCAAGACTGATACATGGAAATGGTCAGTCTCATATAGAATATCTTGAAATGTGGAACATTATGTGCTATAGTTTGGATATGAGTGCCCCTGAAAATCTCATGTTGGAGTTTGATCCCCAGTGCTGGAGGTGAAGCTTAATGGGAGGTGTTTGGGTCATGGGGGCAAATCCTTCATGAATGACTTGATTCCATCTTTGAGGTAGTGAGTGAGTTCTCATTCTATTTGTTCCCACAAGAGCTGTTGTTAAAATGAGCCTGGCACCTCGTTCCTCTTTCTCTTGCTTCCTCTCTCACCATGTGATCTGTGCACATCAGCTGCTGTTCACCTTCCAGCATGAGTGGAAGCAGACGGAAGCCCTCAACAGAAGCAGATGTTAGTCCTATGCTTCTTGTAAAGCCTGAAGAACCATGAGCCAATAAACTTCTTTTCTTTATGAATTACCCAGCCTCAAGTATTCTTTTATAGCAACACAAATAGACTAAGACATTATGTGACAAAGAATGTGGCAACAGAAATTAAAGAGTGATCCAGATTAGGGCTAAAATGATAAGGGGTGAGGCCAGACAAAGACACAGAGAAAGAAGGAGAGAAAGAGAGAGAGAGAGAGAGAGAGGCGCAGAGGCAGAGGCAATGAGAATAAACAAAGAAGGGATAATTAATTTGGAGGATAGACACACAACAAGGCCATATACTCCTACCACAGGATTTCTCTGCTACTGAATAGATCCAACTGAGGAAGGATGCTAGTTGCTGGGGACACAACTTTTGGTACCCTGCCCACATCCTCTCTTCTGGCTGGCGTACCATCCCAGCTGCTTTGAGTGTTGCCTCCTTCTCAGGAGAATTGCCTCCCACAAGACAGAGAGGCCTGTTTCTTTCCTACCTTCTTCAGGTTCATACGCTGTCACCAATGTCTGACTGCCTAGATGGTAACAAAGGCCACTCCCTGGCCCAAAGGTGAAACCAAGACTGGAACTGTTTGTGCTCCCAGAGATTCCCACAAAAAACAGACTGCCATGACTTTCTAGCCGAGAACTTGCTTTTGATTCACTTTTTCCATTGCCTTATCCTGTTATCTTATTCTGGTATCAGAATCTAGGGAGCAAAGCCATAAAACAAACCATTTTAAATGTCACTATCATGATCACTTATATTTTTGTGGTAAACTGTCCTTTACTGCTGTCTGCTGAATGATCATCTGCTCTCTCATCAACCAAAACACAAGGTCAGCTACTACTCTTTAGATTATTTATTATACTCCAGGTACTGGGATAAACATTTAACATCTATCTCATTTAGTCTTCCTAACACTCATGTGGTGAGTATTATTATCCTAAACTGAAATATTAGAAAATTGAGATTCAGAGAAACTAAATAATCCCTCATAGTTACTTGGTCAATATACCTTGAGAGCCTGAATAAGAACCCAGCTCACTCACCCCAAATTACTGCTCTGTTTACTCTACTACAGTGCATATGTACCCTGTAAACAGGTCTGCATTAATAGAAGTATCAAATCTTTTTGGAAAATGCAGTAATTTTGTAGTTACTGGATAAATCACAGCAGCAGATGGAGTGCTATTGTTTAAAAAGTACCTTTTAAGTCTGTAGTCCTTGTTTGTACTATATTCAAGTATTTGTGAAGTTTTGAACTGAAAAAAATAACTTTAGGGTTCTTTCAAGAGTATTCCAATAATAACACTGTAATTGTTTGTTTGTATTCCCTTATGTTTTCTTCAGTAGGAGACATCCCATCTACACAATACAGCCCAAATGATCAGCTGCATTCCTGCACAGCCATCTCTAAAGTATATATAAATGAAGGAGAAGAGCAGTATGATTTTATTACCAAATTCACAAAAAGGTATGCCTGTTGCCAATCAAAGCAACTCAACTAAGCTAACACTTAAAAAAGTTCTATAGATATGTTAAAAGTCAGAAAATTCTAAAATTCATTATAATGTGCCTATTTAATTTATAAAATCCATAATAACCCTTACAATAAAATAAAGTATATTCATACTTATGCTTAAATTATGTAATATTGTTCATCTTAATATTATCTGTAGAATAGAAGTCTGGAAACATATAAGACCTTTTAAAATTAATACTATTTTAGTTTAGTCATTATATTATCTAGCCTTTTAAAATACTTACTTAGTTGGGACTGATTTTATTATTCACATGCTCACAACAAATCTTTTTTATGAGCACCTCATTAAAGAGAAAATATTTTTGTGGGACTATTTACTGTACTTCCTTTCAAAAGCTTTCACAGTTCTGTAAAATATCTGTATATGCCCCGAATGTCAGATACAGAGACATCATCCACTGTGAGTCATCGTGAAAATGGCCCAGAATCACTGGCACAGACTTAAACCAAAACTAATATAGGTCTTATGTTTGTGATGTAGCTATTCATGTCCATTTTCATTCTTAATTCAAATTTTAAGAAATTCCTTTTGTCAAAAAACAACAACAAAAAATCATTTAAGGGTCTACACACATTTGTCATCAGGGATCCATAACTTTTCCTTACTGTGGTCTTTGGCTTTTCTGACCATACTAAATTTGTTTCTTTTTTTTTTAAGACAAAGTCTTGCTCTGTCGCCCAAGCAGGAGTGCAGTGGCCGGATCTCGGCTCCCTGCAAGCTCCGCCTCCCGAGTTTACGCCATTCTCCTGCCTCAGCCTCCCAAGTAGCTGGGACTACAGGCGCCCGCCACCTCACCCCGCTAGTTTTTTGTATTTTTTTTTTTAGTAGAGACGGGGTTTCACCGTGTTAGCCAGGATGGTCTCGATCTCCTGACCTCGTGATCTGCCCGTCTCGGCCTCCCAAAGTGCTAGGATTACAGGCTTGAGCCACCGCGCCCGGCCTAAATTTGTTTCTTTATTCTTGTTTTTAGTTTGGTGTTTCTAAGCTAAGATAGCTCCTATTTGTATTATCAACTAATGTGTGACATTAAGAAGATGCCCACATAAATTGGAGCAGGAAAGTGATAACTCAAGCAAGGATATAACACAATTGCTCCTGTCCTCTGCCCAAGCCAATTTTTAATAGAAATAGACTTACATTCTGCGATTGGAAGGGGAAAGAAGGGGTTGAAAGTGACAACCTTATCATCATGTGGGACCTATCTCAGTCTGGTGTTTATGCATGGAATAACTATCATTGTATATTTGTGCTTTATGTTCAGACCAAATGAAAAACATATTTTTTTCATTTGCAATGCAATTATTTAATCCTGCATTTTATGCAATTGAATTTTTTATATCACACATAACATTACGTTGTGTTTTAGTATATCACGCAAAATGTTAAAATATTTTGTAACCATGTTTTATGTACAAAGTATTCCATTTGTTTCAAACTTTAATCTGGATGCAAACACTGGGTTTCATATGTAACATGTAAAAATTAAACCAAACAATTTTGAGAAAATTGTTTTTATGTTTAGTTGATTTCACCTGAGGGTCTAAACATGATTCAAATTTGTTGTTAGTCTGTTTGTCAAAGCATGTCATTGTATATTCTGATTGCCTCCAGGACAAGCTGTGAAACGTCTAGATTCCAGAGCAACAGACTGTGATCCATTCCCAGCAACCCCTCCCTACCGTCTGCCACAAGCTCCCATAAAGCAGGAATCAGAGCTAGACTGGCTCAGCTTAGGTAAGAAGTGAGGCTTCATGTGAAAAAGACTACACCTACAAAACAAATTCTCAAATATATGATACATGCTAAGATTTTGAACTTGACCCAGAAGTTTGTGGTATACACACAAATACATATACACATGCACACGGTCATATACCTATGCTTAAAATTATTTTTAGTGCTTTCCAATTAAAAGCATAAATTACTCCATAAAAACCTTGCATATTTTAAAGGATAATTTTATAAAAATATAAATATAGAAAAGTAGATGTATCATAAGTATGTAGATAAATGATTTTCCACAAAATATAATGGAACATTATCAATATCCTGGAAAAGTGCCTTATTCTCTCTCCTAGCCACTACATTTTCCCTGTGGCTAACAAATATTCTAACTGCTAACACCATGAGTTAGGATTGACTGTTTTTGAAATTTATATAAGTAGAAGCATATGATATATGCTGCATTTTTGTTGCCTAACATTTTGTGAATTTTATCCATGACTTCTATATAGTAATGGTTTACCTATTTTCATTATGTTGCGTTGAATGAACATACCCCATATTAACCTTTCTATTATTGATGGCCACATGGTTTGTTTCCACTGTTGACTATTACAAATAGTGTTACCTGTATTTTAGTGAATATATGTACATATTTTTGTTGGATATATATACATCAAAGAATAGAACTCCAGAGTCATAGGCTCAGCTTTATAATATAGTGCTTAATACTTTATCAAATTGGTTGTATGAATTTACATTTCTACCAACAGTATCTGAGAGTACTATTTACCTGGTGTCTTTACTGACACTTGTTTGTCATTTATTTTTGCCATTCTGGTGTGCATTTAGTAGTAAGCCATTGAATATCTTATCATATGCATATTGGCCATTGAAATATCCTTTTCCTTTTCCCATGAATAGACTATTCAACTTTTTGTCTATTTTTAAATTGGATTTTTTTTCTATAGAATATATTTTTAGAGTAATTTTAGGTACACAACAGTTGAGTGGAAAGTATGAATAGTTCCCCTATGCTTCGTCATCTCACATACGCACAGCCTCCCCGACCATCAACATCTTGCGCCTGGCTGGTACATTTGTTACAACTGATAACCAACACTGACATGTCATTATAAAATAAAGTCCGAAGTTTACACCAGCGTTCACTCTTGATTTACATTCTATGGGTTTTGACAAATGTGTAGTGATATATATCCCCTATTATGGTATCAGAATAGTTTCACTGCCCTAAAAATCCCCTGTGCTATACCTATTCATTCTTCCCTGCCCTCTAACCCTGGAAATCATTGATCTTTTTACTGTCTCCATAATTTTGCCTTTTCTAGGATATCATATGGTTGGAATCTTTTATTTCATTTTGCTTAATGGTATTTAGCCTTTTCAGATTGGCTTCTTTCACTTAGTAACATGCATTTAAGGTGTTTCACAGCTCTTTGTGGTTTGATAGCTCAGAATTTTTGATGCTGGATAATATTCTGTTGTATGAATGTGTCCCAGATTATTTATCCATTCACCCTCTAAAGTACATATTGTTTACTTCCAAGTTTTGGCAATTACGAATGAGGCTGCTATAAACATTTATGTGCAGGTTTGTGTATGGATGTAAGTTTTCAACTCATTTCCATAAATAATTTGAACACAATTACTGAATTGCATAGTAAAAATACTAGTTTTGTAAGAACCTCCAGATTGTCTTCCATCATAGTTGTGCAACTTTGCATTCCCACAAAAAATGAGAGTTCCTGTTCCTCCACATTCTCATTAGCACCTGGTGTCAATGTTTTCTATTTTAGACAGCCTAACAGGTACGTAATAATGTCTCATGGTTGTGTCAATTTGCAATCCATTAGTAATATATGATGTTGAGCATCTTTTCATATGCTTACTTGTTATCTGTATATCTTCTTTGGTGAGGTGTCTATTCAGATATTTTACCCACTTTTTATATCTGTTTTCTTATTATTGGGTTAAAACTCAAGGCTTCTTTGCATATTTTAGATAACAGTCGCTCATCAAATATATCTTTTGCAAATATTTTCTTTCAGTCTCTGACTTGTTTTCTCATTCTCTTGACAGTATTTTTTGCAGAGCAGAAGTTTTTATTATTTAGTGATGAGGTTTAACTTATCAATGATTTCATTCATGGATTATGCCCCTGGTGTTGTATCTAAAAAGTAATCACCAAACCCAATCCAAAGTCATCTAGATTTTCTCCTATGTTATGTTCTGGGAGTTTCAAAACTTTGCATTCACATTTAAGACTATAATCCATTTTGAGTTGATTTCCTGCAATGGGAGTAAAGTCTGTGTCTAGATTTTGTTTTGCATGTGGACATCCAGTTGTCCTAGCACCATTTATGAAAAAAATTATCCTTTTTCCATTGAATTGTTTTGCTTCTTTGTCAAAGATCAGTTGACTCAATTTGTATTATATTTCTTTCTTAACTCTCTGTTATAAATTTGATTTAAAATTGAATATGTTTACATTTCTTACTGATTTGCCAGTGTATAGGGGTGTGTGTGTGTGTGTGTGTATGTGTGTGTATTCTGCATAATAGTTCTTTTTCAGGTCTTCATATGACAGATATCTCAATCTGTGGTTTCCCTTTTTATTTTCCTTATGTTACTTTTTGATGAACAGAAGTTACAAATATAATTAAGTCCAATTTGACAATATTCTTTATGTTAATGCATCTTGGTCCTATTTAATGAATCTTTCCCTACTCCTTGTTCATAGAGAAATTTTTCTATGTTTACTTCTAGTTTATTGTTTCACCATTTACATTATGATCTATGACCCATCTAGAATAAATTATTGCATATTGTGTGTATTGTGTGAAGTACCATTCTTTCACTTATTAAAATACTGATAACAATAAAGGAAACAACAAAGTGAAGAGACAGTCACAGAATGGAAGAAAATACTTGCAAGCCATACATCTGATAATACCCCAAATATATAAAGCACCCAAACAACTCAGTATCAAGAAAACAAATAACCCAATTAAAAAATGGACAAAGAATGTGAACAGATACCTTTTAAAGACATAGAAATGGCTTAAGAGGTAAATAAATAAATAAATAAACAATGCTCAGCATCCATAATCATTAGGGAAATGCAAATTAAATCCACAAAGAGATATCACCTTACATCTGTTAAAAATACCTTTTATCAAAAAGATAAAAGATAAGCATTAGCAAGGATGAGGAGAAAAGGGGGAACACTTGCAGGTTGTTGGTGGGAATGTAAATTAGTACAACCATTGTGGGAAATGGTATGGAGGTTCCTCAAAAAATTAAAAATAGAACTACCATATGGTCCAGTCATCCCACTTCTGGGTATATATTCAAAGGAGTTGAAATCAATATGTTGAAGGGATACTTATACTGCCATACTCATTTCAGCATTATTCACAATGGCCAAGATATGGATCTGTTGTTGATCAAAGGTTACAAAGTTTCAGATAGAAGGAAGAATAATCTTTTAGATCTATTGCACTGTAGGGAGACCCTTTATCCATTGTCTTTACCCAACCAAGTGATGAAGTTAAGAATTGAACTTAGGAAGTTCATCTCCAAACTCTATGTTTGATTATTACTCTATAATTTCCTCTAATATTTCAATATAGATCTCTGGGGGTAGAATTCGAAACTGCTATGAAAACATGCTGCTAAGATCTCTAGCTGCAGGTAACAGAATTGAGTGATGGTCTTAGCTGATGCCCTTCTGATCAACTACCACATTCATGCCAATGACTGAATAAAGTGGGTCTATTATAGAGATAGAAACCTCCTCTAGTGGGTATCTGGGCATGATGATGGCCCCTTACCAGCCATTTTTCTACCATAGTCCTTTTTCCTTCTTTTCTTTCACAGATGTTAGACCAGTGTGATGGTCCAAAAGCTCTCTCCATCCCCTCTTTCTTCCTCCTTCAATAAACCTTTTGTGTATCTGGTTCTCTCTTGACTTCTCCTCAGCAAATCCAAACTAACACAGCTTTGAAAAAGTAACAAATATTAATTCTCACCTAATAAAAATGTTAGAATGAAGGGATTATGAAGACAGGAGACTTTAGAAAGCTTCTAGGACTTTGGAGTTGGTGGGAGGCTAGTTTGAGTCTATGTCTCTTCTTGATAGGTGGTTTCTTTAGAGTTCATGCACATCTTTGACTTTCCATTGTCTTTAAGTTTGAAAATTCTTTTCTTAGAAGTCACTCTGGATTATGAAATTCTAGTGAGGCCTGTGTGAGACTACTCTTCAAACAAGACTTTGGTGAAAGAGAGAAGGAAACGGTGTTCTTTAATGCTATTTGGACCTGCTCACCTGGTAGCAGATGAGCAGTGATACCGGGCACATTTTCTCCTTTGCCATTCAGATGAAGTGTCCTTATAGTATCTCTCAGGAAATTAACCACATAATGCAGTTTCAACAGAGAATCCTAAAACAGCAAATGGGCATTAGAAGAAATCTTAAATCAGTTGTCAAATCAATGTGCCTTTTCACCATCACCAAAAGTGAAATACCCATCAACAGTAAATATCATGAGAATATTCATGAGTGGACTTCTGTATAAACAGTATAAACAGGACAGATAGGTGTCATCTTTTTATACCTAAGGAAAACAGTGTCATACATGGAAGTACCATAAGTGCTGAGGACCTCATCCATGGAATCAGGACTATACCGCTTCTTTTGCACTGATCTGTAAAGCCATAGAGGAAAGGGCCTAGAATTTGGAATGCACATAAAACTATTTGAATCCTAGCTTCTTTATGCTGCGATGGGTGTCATTAACAACATATTTACTTTTCTGGGACCCAACTTTTTCATTCGAAATATGGGAATAATAAAGTATATATTGCAGAATTATTGCAAGGAATAAAGGAAAATTATTTCTATTAGTTGATGCCAGGTAACTATGAATTTCCTCCCTCCCCCCACACCCATGTTATCTCCTTTTCTTGCTAACTCTGACTCCTGTTCATCCATGTAATATGCCAATTATCATCCTTCCAACATATCCAGAATCCAATTTTCTTTCATTTGTGTCCTGTATCCAATCTATTACCAAATTATTCATATTCAACCTCTACCATGACTGTTGACTGTGCCTATCTTCCTTTTAGTAATGGTGCCTCCATAGTTATGTCCACCTTACATTTCATCCTCAACTATAACACTAGCCCTCCTAGCTATTCTTTCTTTTTCCAGTCTCTGCCCCCTTAATTGCATGGTCTCCACTTGGTTACTAAAGCAGTATCATTTTCACGGCTGAAATTCTCATTTAAGTTCACTTTACTATCTGGTTTTCTACAATAGCCATCTAATCTATCTCTTCTTCTGTTACATAATTGCCAGATTCCTCACTTGCCCTATCTTCTTGTAGAGTGCATGACTAATTTATATTATAATAGCTTCATACCATGGTATCTTCTCTGTTGTAGGCACTAAGCATGCCTGACTTATCCTTGTAACATGATGCAAATAAGTATTAATATCTCATTTTGTATGTAGGGAAACTGAGCCTTGAGCCAGAGAGCATTTAAATTATCTACAGTCTCACAACTGAAAATGTTGGTGGGGCTAGGATCAGAACTCATTTTGCCTAACTGTAAAATCTATGCTTTGTCCATTTACTGCTTTTTTAAAACATTGCTCCTTTATCTTGGATGCCTAATATGTGCTATAGATAGATAGATAGATAGATAGATAGATAGATAGATAGATAGATAGATAGTTAGTTAGATAGATAGATAGAAAGAATTAAATGAACTCAGTAGTTTGCTAGTGAACACCCTGGTTATGCAGCTCAGAAAACAGCAGAGGGCAGTGCAAGAGCTTCACAACATTAAATGAACGTAGACAATAAAATGTTATAAAACTGCAAATAAAGAGGAAGTGTTCTATGGTTTCTGGAAGAATTCATCCCAAGGCAATGTTGAGAATGTCGGAGGATGTTTTCATCAAAGCTACTCCCAGTTTTGAAAAAGCAATTCCCATTGCTGACAGTGAGGCTGTGCTAAAAATTGCATTTCCCCTCCCTAGTTTCAGCTTCTCTTTAGTTCATGTAATACCACATATGGGTAAGCAAATCATAGCTTTTCAAGCCAGCTGTGTGCCACTTACATCTGCAAAACCAATATGCTCACCAGGTGAGTTTCTTGCTCAATCCACCTTTTTAATTCATCCTGTGGAGAGAAAAGTGTGTCTTTGGCTCAAGGATGAAATTTGTACTCTACCTCATTATGCTATTCTTGTACATTCTGTTATTTCCATGTTATTACAATGGAGAATATCCAAGTTAAGTACTCTATCTTAGCTGGCTTGTCTAATTTTCAGAGCAATTATTGATTTTTTTTTTTTTTTGCCTCAATGGAAAATATGTATTGCCTAGGATTTTGAATTCTTACAGAAATGTTGAGGAGAGGGGTAAGTCATATTAAAGCTAGGCAACACTCTAGTGGTTTTGCTTTGTTTTTTCATTGTGGAAATATAATTGCTTTTATATTAGGCATATCATAAATATAAATTTCATTGTTTACCAATTCCTACATCAATTACCAAAACAATAAATGGCTTAAGTTGAGCATAAAAATTTTCATTTACATGGATACGGACTGTATACACTCATAAATATTTTCTTATGTGTTTATGTAAATATGTAACCACATTGTGAGAACATGATTCATCCTAGCACCAGGCATAAGGGACAGATTTGGAAGGGACCGCCTACTTTTCAACGTGTAGGGATGGGGGTGGGGAGTGTATTCCAGTAAGTGAGAAGTTTTTTGATTTTTTTCAATTGGGACTATGAAAAGACAACAAAAAATATTTAAAAAGGCAAGACTTGCTCTCTGGAATGGGAACTCTGAGCTTTAATTTTACAGCTTATGCAGTGGACTAAGGGGATGTGGAGTGGGTTCTGCTGTCACCTCTAGTTTTTCTTCCCTAGGAATGTAGTGAGAACCTCTGAGTGCTCATGGAGTAACCTCTATGCTTATCTCACGTGGGCTCCCTTCTGGAGATTTTCCATTCTTTTCCTTCTACATTACCTAATATGGGGTAAAACTACCAGTTCTTATTTTAGTAACTTTCATGAACAATGTTAGTCATTGCTCATTGAGGTACTTAAAGTTCATTAATTATTGTGAGACCCTAAGCAAGTGGCTGTTTTAACCATAAACAACAACAGTAATAGTATTTCCTCACATTGTAAAGAAATAAATGCAATCATATCTATAAAGTACCTAATGTTCAAAATATTAGTAATTATATTTTGAATATTATTATAGATCTCCTATAATATGCTGTACTTTATCAAAGCACTCATCTTCATTTAATGGTTCATTTGTCCTCCTGTCTAGACTGTAAGCTTTAAGAGAGTGAGAATAGTGGTACAGAGTAATAAGTTCAGATATAAAATGAATCAATGAGTGAATATCTGATTCTTAGATATTTATTGAGGGATTTCCATAGATAATTTTGCTTCCTATCTGGATTTTCTACACTTGTTGGCTATGACTAGAAATACTATTGTTCTTTTTAATTTTAAACCTAATGTTGAAACTGTAACATTGAGACAATGCCGTGTGTTCACCAAACCACTTCATTTTCCTTCTTGGCATACAACATAACTATGTTTTGTAGCCCTCTTACAATTCAGTGAGACTCTGCAAGCGGAATATGGGTGGAAGTAATGTACATCCCTTTGAGTCCTGGCCACAGCATGCTCCACATATCTTTCCTGCTCTCTCTATCCCAATTTTGAAGCCTTGAAAACAGAGTTCAAGATGGTAGAGCCACAATACGGTAACAGCCTAGACTCCAAGTCACAGCTTATAGAAGAGCCACTCAAAGGACAGTAATATGAAAAAGAAATCATATTGCGTTATGTTACTGAAATTGTGAGGTTTATTTTTTTGCCACATTCAGCCTAGAATACACTGACTAATACACTGTTTCCAGTTGAGGCAGTTTATATTCAGTTTTGGGGAGAAGACTCACTTTGTATTTTCAGTGAGAGCTGAAAGAATGTATAGGGTCCCACAACATTGCTCTTTCTACATTATACACTTGAAAAAGTACCTTCCAAGATAATAGTTCAAAAGAAACTACTTTGCTGTTTAATCATTTAATGGCCAATATTATTCACTCGCTCAATTATTCATTCATTTATTCATTTATTTCACAAATAGTTAATGAGTGGGGCCTATAAAGGACATTGGGCATAGAGTGGTGACAAGGACAAGCCCTTTACTTCATGAACTATATTCATATATGGAATAAATATTACAGACACTTTAAAAATAAATTTATAATTAAGTATCAACTAGTGCTGAGTGCTATGGTGAAAAATAAAGAAGGTACTTTGTTTCATTTTAGCAACAGGGTCTTGCTCTGTCACCCAGGCTGAAGTGAAGTGGCGTGATCATAACCCACTGTAGCCTTGAGCTCCTGGGCTCAAGCGGTCCTCCCACCCTGGACTCTCAAATTGCTGGGATTAAGTCATGAGCCATCATGCCCAGACCGCTTTGCTTTGTTGTAATAGCATCTCCAATGCCTAACAGCACCTGGCACATAGAAAATACTGAAGAGAATGGAATAACATAGGTTGTTTGGATAATGCACTGCTCCTGCTGCCCTCATGTTCAGAGCCCAGGATATTTGTTGATTCATGTTTTATCCGTGGGTTATTGACTTAAAAGAAAGATTCCAGATTAGGCACTTGGTTATTGAATGCCTATCCAATTGTTAATAAAGCAGTTCTGACTCTTCTTTTGTCTTCTCTTTTTCTTTCTACTTTTATTTTTTATTAGGTTCACATGATTTTAATTTTTACCCGTATCTTCTGGGCATGAACTCATAAATGTAGAGACTGCATCATGTCACATAGTGATCTGTTATTCTTTTCTCTACATTCATTTACTGTTCTCAGTGTTTCATTATTATAAAACTAATGTATTATTTGCCACACTACACTAACCTGTGAGTAAGAATAGGACTGTAATGACAATATGATCTTTCTCTAGTTCCAGCTACTTAAGATTATTATGGGTTTGTCTAATATGAGCTCCATAATTTAGTTCTTTTTAGCCACTAAGTGTTTTTTTCCCTCAGGTTTCCCCCATTTTCTGCTCTGGCTTTCTGATTACATTCTTATACCTTCAATACCAAAAGTTAGAGCCATATTCTTTATCCTGCTAAAAGCATAACAGACAAACCTGTGAACCATGTTGCTGGCCATGCCTCAATGTCCATGCCAAGACCACTGATGCTCAATGAGCAAAGGGCTGGCTGGTGTCTGGCAGAGAGCCCCTGTATTCAATAGTAACCAGTGCCATTCTTCTTTTCCTGCCACAGTTGTACATTGTCCTTGATGCAAATTAATGCCATTCAAATCTCCCCCTTTAGCAGTTATTGTCAGAAGCCTCCTTAGCTCCTTACCAGTCTCCCAAACTATCCCAGACCGACCTGAATCTTAAAAATATCCTTGGTTTCCTAATAGAATTTTACATTTTGTGGGGATAGAGCTCCTCATTCTTGTATCCTTGACTGCCTCTGGCCCAGATTTGGCCACATTAATAGGCCCATAATTAGTGAAATAAGTTATTTCTATGCTTTTGCATGGGGAAGTATTAATTCAAGGTTGCCTTTTGGCAAATGTGAATCTAGCATGTTGCCTATAAATTTGTATATAAGGCTAGGTAGTGGTTCTAAACTTCGGTGTATATTGGAAGTCCCTAAAGGGCTTTAAAGAAATGCAAATGGCTGGGCCCCATCAGATCTTATACTTGACAATGTCTATGATAAATATAGAGAACCTATATTTTCATTTCTCCTCAGGTGATTCTAGGATGATCAATCTGCAGATTATATTTGAGAACCACTCTAGTAGGTAATGTAATATTCAATTGTATCTACCAATTTTTATGAATCATTTGCTTCCTGCTAGACATTGTGTTAAATAATGTGGATACAAACTGAATAAGTTAGTTTCTGTCCTCAAAATATAATAGGGAGTGATGTCTGACATGTAAAGAAACAATTAGAATAGGATGTGATAATGAAACAAGCAGTTTCTATAGCTACACTCATTTTGGTCTCTCTGTCATTGTCACTTTTTGTTGTCAGCAGTAAAATTTTGGCATTAGAAACCATTCCCATGGAAACTGAGGTAACCTATTTTCTTAAGGAGAATTTCAGTTATTTTTCAGGAAATGGCTTATGAGGCATGGTCTTTGTGAGCTTTCTCCTCTCTCCCCAAGAAAAAAAAATAAGTTTGGCTGAGATTAAAATAGAATGTACTATGTTTTCCCCATTTTTATTGCTCTAAGAGACAGCTCTGAGTTCCAACACAACTATGTTGCAGAGGATTCATTGAATTTTCACTAGTTTATTTTTACTTTTTTTAGTCCTATATGATATTTGTGATTGTGGTTGACAAGCCTTGGTGGAATCAGCCTAGCTAAAGTATAGAAATACTCTTGGTAGATATTTCTCTGGTTACTGCAGGAGGTCACTGCTGACAGCACATGCCATCCAGAGGAAATTTTATTTGCATTATCAACTCTAGATCACCCCACATATCTCCAAATAAACCTCCATCCCTCACCACTACAGCAAGCCAACTGTTGCCTTGGAAATTTTCTGTCAAACCATGGAATTGACTTACAGAATCCTTGATAAGGGAGATAGCAGAAGGAGGTGAATATGGACATAGGCTTGAGAATTTTAGGACTTCAGTTCAAACCTCACCTTTGCAATTTCCCAGCTAGGTCACCTTACCGTATTCATTTCTCTGAGCCATAGTTTCTTTATCTGCAAAATGCAGATAAGAATCTCTACATAACGAAAAGCGTTATAAATGGCAGCCATTTGTGGTAGGTAGAAAAATGATCTGCAAAGGATGGGACCTGTGAATATGTTGCCTTACATGGCAAAGGGAACTTTGCAAAAGTGATTAAAGTTAAAGACCTTGAGATGGGAAAATGTTGCCTGGATTTTCTAGGTGTGCCCAACTTAATCACTTGTATTCTTAACAACAGAGACCCTTTCCAGGTTATGAAGAGAGCTGTGCCAATGGAAGACAGGTCAGAGAGATGCATTGTTGCTGGCTTTGAAGATAGTAGAAGGAGTCATGACCTAAGAAATGTAGATGGCTTACAGAAGCTGAAAAAGGCAAGAGAACGGTTTCTTTCTTATATCTTCCAGAAAAGAACTCAGCCCTGCTGACACCTTAATTTTAGACCTGTAAAAGTCATTTTAGACTTCTAATATCCCAAGCTGTAGGATAATAATTTTATGTTAAACCACTGAGTTTGTGGTGATCTGTTATGGAAGAAATAGAAAACTCATACACTACTCTTATTATTAAGCATCATGACCACACTTGAAAAAAAATGCTTTATTCTCTTATACGATTGAGCTAAGGATGATGACCTTGAATTTCTGACATACATGGTCTCTATAAACCATCATCTATCCTTATCTTTAGATTAGATACCTATAGGTCACCTATTAATAAAATGGTAATAACTAATGGAACAAAACCCCTAGAATTAACATCTGATGACATTATTTGAGGTTGCTTCTGCTCCTAAGAGTGGGGATATGTGTCAGAGTGAAGAAAAGAAATGCTCCCTGAAGTAAAGGAAGGCAGGATTCCTTGGGGAGGAAGATAATAGTTATTTCCTTGAAGTGGGACAAATTAACAAAGGAAAGATCAATTGTTAGTCAAATGGCCTGGCCTCAGACTGGGAGATGGGGCAATGCCTCACCTGGAGCAACACCATGAAAATGACAAGATGGTTCATAGCAGAGAAAGATGTGCCCTGTCCTGAAGAAAGAATGCCCTGGGCCTTCACATAGCAATGGGGATGGAACTGGTACATTACTTCCTTAGTAAGCGGGAAAACACTGTGCTCACAGGTTAACAACAGAGAGGTAATTTTGGAGGTTCTGAGTTATTACTGTAGGAAACTGAGCACTAAAATAAATAGAAGCCAAAGACAATGTCCCAAATACCCCCACTTTAGTCTCTATGACTAGATGGGCAAAAAAGGAATATCAAAATCAGTTGAGGGACTCCTCTCTTAATTCCCACTAAAATAATAAACAACTAAGGCCCTACACTTCCATTGTATCATGACATTACCTGGATGCCATTCAGAATGCAGATTTTCCTACCTCTGACTTATTGTATCAAGAATCTACAGTTCAGCGAAATCCCCAGATGATTCCAATGTTGATTATCTGATCATTATGGCCCTGGATCAGGTAGAACATTTAACTGTGGGTTTGCTGTAAGTTAGTGTTTCCCAAACCTACCTTTACATTAGATACATCTGAAAAACTTCAAAAAATAGAGACCCACAGGTCCCATCTCAGAACAACTGAATCATCTACACGCAAGTGTGTTTTCAAAATTTCTTCATGATGATTTCAATATGTAATCAGAATTGAGAACTACTATTTTAAGAGAAGACATTCATCCTACTACATAATCAAAATGATACGTGATACTTCAGATGTACTGGGTGTGTCAAGTGTGATCGTTAGTTGCTCTGTTACTACACTTACCACCCTGAACATTCCTGCTTCTGTTCTCTCTGCTTTGGAGTTATCCTATCTGACATCTGAACCATGTAGCATAGGCAGGAAATGAGAGACAAGGCTGGCAGTGTACACATGCAATGCCTGACACTGGAACCCTGCCCATTCCTGTGTAAAATTCAGGGCTATAAGTTCTGCTGTACTGAAGTCACTCTTCAAAATACTTCTGCACCTCGCCTTAATATTGGCTGATGTGAGCAGATGTCATGATTATTCCTCTAATCATCAGGAAATGAGTTTGGGGGTAATGAACCTCATTTTTGTTTCTTCTTAAAGCAGTGTTACCTAAAAGGTAAAACTGGGGACCAGTTGCCCTGTGGCCTTGGCCTCTAGCATGGGATTTTTTTTAAAAAATGAGGTACCAGGAATTTGCAGTTACTTGTATCAATCAAGGAATGAATAGGGATGGTGCAAAAATTACACTAAAATTTATAATCATCTATTGAAGTATTGTCTCATAATTCTTTTCTTTCTTTTCTAGTATTCTGTTGGGAGAAAAGCTGAGTGTTGGGAGAGAAGCTGAGGCAGGGCTTGCATGTCTGCTAGACTTGCTGGCTCCTTGCTTCTAGCACTCCCATTATCTCAAGTAGCCATATGTTTCTCATTCACCTAATACACCATTTCCTTTCAACTCCCACATCCTCACCACCTGTTTCTTTGTTTGATCATCAATAAATAGCATGGGCTCCCAGAGCTCCGGGCCTTTGCAGCCTCCACATTCGTGGTGACCCTCTGGCCGGTCCCACTTTCTTTCTGAAACTTTTTCTCATTCCTTTAACTCCACTGGACTTCATCGCTCCCATGACCTGGTGTTGGGTCTGATCACCCCAACAGTATTCAGGAGGGAAAAACGGTCTATGTCATGAGTGTGTGTGTGAGTATGTGTGTGTGCATGCACATGTGCAGGAGAGAGAGATCTAACCTTCCTGATGATTCCAGTCCTCCGCTGGTGAGCCTGCATGTTGTTAGACAGAGTAAGAGAAATAGCTATTGGGGCTGGGCTTGAATTTCTTGGAAGAATTTACACCATGGAAATCATCAAGTGCTACAAACGGGGATTGTTTTCCCCCAGAAAACCTGTGGTTAAGGATTTACCAGCACACTAGCAGTTGGTTGGTTAATTTGCAACTAATCAAGGATCGTGATTCTACCCATGGCTATCAAGGTCAGGGGAAATAGCTGTTACATTAACTCCTTCTTGGTACAAACATTTTTATTTAAATTATCTCCTCTAATCATCATGGCTGCCCTGGAAAAGAGATACTATTATTCACTTTCAATAAACAAGGTGAGGATGAGAAAGAAAGATGAGCTGATTGTCCAAGCTGATACCACTTGATGGAGCCAGGTTTCATGAAGATGTCCTGATGCTGAAGCACTTGCTTTTTTTTAACCCTTTTACACTGATGTCAGCCCATCTTCTGATACATCACTGTCTATGTTCAATGGATATATGTTTCATCAATAAAAGGTTCTATCTGTCACCCAAACAGAAAACAATTTTCATCAACCAATATAACTTTCATGAAGTAAAAGCCTGAGAGTAAAATCAGACTAATACATTCAGCCCCAAACTAACCCCATGAAATGGGAAAACAACTCTCTTCCCATGGGGGCCTTTGTGCTAGGTGGTGTGCTAAGTGTGACAAAATCACCTTCATTATTTCCTTTAAGGCAACCAAAAGCCCAGCAGGTTTGAGACTATCATCCTCTTACATGCAAATGAGTCTCTGAGAGGCTAAGTAACTTTTCCAATTCTTGCAGTAAGTGAGTGGTTTATTTGAAATTAAAACTCAGTTATGTTTTGCTCCAAAGTCTGCCTGACCTCACTGTGCTGTGGCAAGAAAAGGCTAGATGTCTTTAGCAACTTACTGCTGCCCTGAGCATCCTTGCCCTCTTCTTCTTCAGTGACCAAAACAGGAATTTGTTACTTAATTTTCCAGAAACTGACTAATACTTAGCATAGGCTCTGCAGAGTGCTTCAGGATCTCTGGTGTGATGTGCAGAAAATATTTGAAAAGTAATACAATATGATATTCCACACCAAGATGATAAAGTCTGACTACCCTGTGTTAAAACCCTCTCTTTCTAGTAGTATGAATTTAGGCAAATTATTTAATGTCTTTAAGCCTCATTTCCTGATCTATAAGATGAGAAAAGTAATAGCTACTTGACAAGATTGTTGTTTGAAGTAAAAGATATATGTCATAACATAAAATTTGGAAGATGATAGGATCTCAAAAACATGATGTTATTCATGTCATGGCCAGACCTTGCTCTTTGAAACATACATCTAGCTAAAGGAAGAAGGCAAATTCATGAATAATCCCAGAATTACGTGGGATATTTTGAACATGGATTCTTAAAATCACCTACCAATGTTACATAAAAATAAAATGTAAGCAGAGGTAATACAGCAAAATGTAATAACAATATAAGAAAAACTAGTTTGACTATTCTGAGTAAGCTTTACTATAAAAATCTTCTAGTTGGTGCATTTTTTTATACAACATTGTCCCCTGTACCATCAAGGGCATTATTGATGTAGCATTTCTGAAAAGTATTCTACTCTTTTCCTAAAGATTTTTTTTTTCCAAGCCCCAGTCTCTTGTTCTGTATATTTTAGTGGTGGTGCTTTCTTGATCTTACCATGTTCCAAAGGAAGATTTTTCAGAAGACTACTAGGACACATAATCCTTCTTCAAATGTTTCCTAAGTAGTTTGTTGACAAAGACATCAAGTGACTGCAGTTATCCAATCATGACTCCGAGAATAACACCTAAGTTTATGCACACAGAGGCAGTGACTAATAGTTACAATTCTCTCTTGGCTAATAGCAGTTGTAAAACACCGTGCATTTCCATTTCAGATATGCTCGCAATGTGGAAAAAAATGTGTCTTGGAATTGATGTAATACAGTAAGTTGCGAACAGCCAGAAAAAGTGAGAGCATGTGATAATGAAAAGAGCACCAGCTTTAGAGTTAGACAAATATGGTTCTAAATCCCAGTTCTATCACTCTTTATCTGTGAGATCTGGAACATTCATACTTTCACTCTCTTAGCCTCAGTTCTCATTCTAGGATAAAGATAATAATCTGTGCCTTGAAAGAATGTTGGAAATCAGATTATATATGTGCAAGCATCATTTATGTACTAATCTGTACCTTTCCTTCTTCTTCAACTGCTCTTCTGGTAAATATTCAAGAACAAGGGGGTTAGAAGGGACCTCGCTGCCTGCTCCTTCCACCCTGCTGGAAAAATACAAGAAATGAGATTTAGTGCTGCTCTTAGGGGATGAGGAGCAATAAGCTATGGTTTACATCAAGGATTATTTTACCTTTGTTGTAATACATTAGAGCCAATTTCTCACACACGTAGCCCAATGGATTGGTTGCCTAAAAGGTGAAATGAAGTACTGCACTATTGAACTCCAAAGGGACAATGGAGGCATAGGCTACTTCCAAGGAGACACCACTAGCAATTAGTGCTGTCTGCAAGCGGTTCATTGGGATGCTTAGACAAAGCATTGAATACTGCTTCAAGGAAAAGATGTTTCCCTAATTAGCGCTCATGTAACTCTAAAGGAAAAGACATACAGAACAGAACACTCACTAATAACTTTGTTTTCCTCTTATCAGCAATAGTTTTTAAAGTTTGAAAATATGAGTGTAAAAAAAGTATGACCTTATGTTTTTCTCCAAATGGAAGAACTCCTTGATTATTAGGGCAGGAAACTGCTGAGGTGCTGTCTGCCCAGGAAGTACAGAAGAAGGAAAGAAGGTGGGAGCAGAGGGCCCCTTACCTCCCACCCTTCTCCACCTCCCACCCTTCTCCACCTCCCTCTGACTGATTCTACCATGCAGAGTTTGCCGGGGCCAAACAAGAATGCTTGCATTGAGTACCTGTGACCTCCCAAATCCAAATCACAAGTGCTCTTCCCTCTGCCCAGGATGAGGCCTAATTTATTTCTTCTCACCTTTCAAGAATCTGCTCAAGATCACCTCATTGAAAAAGCCTTTCCTAACTTGTTGACTGGATTACTTTTTCCTGCGTGTATGTAGTAATAATTATAATTATCAATAATGATAATAATTATGATCAGTAATAATAATGATAGTTATAATTTTTGAGTAGTTACTCTATGTGAGATTGTTTACATATATTATATATTAAAATCCTCTTAGCATCTCTACAACAATGGTATTATCTCCAATTTTGTAAAAGAAGCACACAGAAGCCAAGTTAGCTTCCCAAACTGACAGAGTAGCTAAATAGAAGCATCAGGTTTGAATCCAGAGTTTTTCTCACTTCAAAGCCCATATTCTTTCTCTTACATCACACTTTCCTTATACATGACACTTACTGTTCTATTCAACATGTAGATGTGTGTGTGTTTGTATGTGGTTTTTTTGTTGTTATTTTTGCAATTAGAATGTGTCCTTAAGGGCAGATGTCATAGCTCTCCTCTGTATTCTCAGTATCTAATAGCACTTCATTATGTTAGAAGAACACTAAATGTTTGTTGATGATATTAACAGTATAAAAATTATATACATTATAAATGCTAGAATATTGTATGTATTATTTATTTGACAAATATTTGTGAAAAACCTTCTATGTTCAGGACACTACTCTAGTAATTAGCTATAAAGAGGTGAAGAAGAAAAAGCATCTGCTTTCTAGGAGCACCAATCTAGTAAAGTTACAGAATCACCTCTGTATATTTTTATACAACTTTAATAAAATCTGAAAAACTATAAAATCACACAAATTTTAAGCCTGGAAAACAATTCAATGATCATGTGATCCAGACTATTTATAATATGTATGAAGAAGTACGCATGGGAAGATTAAGTATGTTGCCTAAGATTAAAAGTATTTTAAAGTTCAAACACATTCACTTTGCTATTACTTTCAACCTGTTTCCTTCCAGGAGAGATGTGTCTTCCCTCCCAGCAGTCAGCTCCTCCTATGTTCTTGTGCTGCTTAAGTATCCCATGACCATACCAAGCCCTTGGTGCATCCCTCACCTGCCAGAGTGACCATCTAAAATTCATACCCAATGCTTGTTACTTTCATGTTTAACGGACTTCTATGGATTTCTTTATGCTATGGAATAAAGCCTAAGCTGTTTAGAATGGCATCTAAAGCTTTCAAACTTTTTATCAACTGTTGTGTTTTTTTTTTTTTCCAGTTTCATCTCTCCCATAACTGACTCCAAACAGCCTGGTCTCTAGCCATAGTCGAAACTTCCTGCCACTCCCTGAATCATAGAAGTTCTCTTTATCCTCTGTGTTTTGCATAAGTTTTTCTTGTACTGATTCTTCCTGACTTCAACTTGGAAATCTTTAACTTATTTTTCAAGAAAAATTTGATTCATTTATGAATTCATTCACTTACTGAGTAGTCACTATGTGCTAGATATTGCACTAGTAGATCCATTTCAGGAGGAATAGCCTAGTCCAAACTGAAAACATGGGAACTCTTGTTAAGAAAAATATTAGTAAGAATGTCAAGATAGCAACAGCAGAGCATTAAACCAAGAGTAAGACCCTTCTAACTATAAGGCTGTGTGCACCTGCATAGGTCACACTCTCATGAAACCAGCTCTGACCCACCCTCTCTCATCTAGATTAGGTTGATTCACAATACATTCCACGAGAAAGAGCAAAACCCTCTCAACTTTTACTATCTTTAAAGAAAAATAATTACACAGTGATGTGAAGAGTATTGGTAAAGACAGGTCTTCATTTGGGGTGACCTTAGCAAGTCTGCTTTTCATTTGTTCCTCCATTTTCTTGCTTTTCATCCTTGCTAAAACACCAGACATCTAACAGACACCCTAAAGAATGTGACAAAAAAGGAACTTTACAATCTTTTACTTTAGTATCAAGAAAAAAATACATGAGATTGCTTACCACTTGTTCATTGATCAGTCAGATTTTGTGATTGGATTGTGCTTCCAATGGTTGGCAAGCTGAAATGGATTTTGCTCTTTCCTCTATTTACTGGCAGAAACTAGATGAGTTTTAAGGATCATCTAAAGAACAGAGTTTCTGGACATCAGAATGACCCTTTTCATTAGAAATATATTTAAACTATGAATTGGAAATATTTTTCTGGCTACAAAATTCTTCTCATCCCAGTGAATAGACTGCCCTGTAGTTCAAATGAATTACACCAAGATTTTGAATATGTACATTATGTGTATCAAGAATTTGAAATGTGTTATAGAATACTATAGCCAGGCCACTAGGAATCAGGAGTAAATAGAAAGAATACAGGTCTTGCCCTCCTGGAGCTTTGAATGTAGGTGATCAAATATCTTTTCATTTCCATACCCTTTATAAGACAATAATACATTTAGTTTCTCTTTTGTTTTTTCTCCTCCCACAGCCCTGTGTACACAGCTGAATGAAACCCTGCATCACGTGATATAGTATTTGTTTGCCTGCCTGTTTACCTTACTTGAGCCTTTTAATGATAAGAGGCATAATTTATACATCTTTTATCCCTGGAACCTAGCACAATACATGTTCAATGTCTCTTTGATGAAGAATGTGTGAGTGAAGGAAAAGCAGTAGAAATGGGCATGGAAGAGATGCTCAAACTTCCATGAGTAGTCTGACAGCCCTATTAGGTACTAATCTGGAAATTAAAAGATTCAAGTTCTGGTCCAAGCTCACTCACCAAGGAGGTAGCAGAATCTTTGCCATAACTTGGCAACATCTTGAATGTTACTTTTCTATTTCCTTGGCATTACTCCCTATACACCTCTAACTAATTACTGAGTCCTAAAAATTTTGCTTGAAAAGTATAGATCCTCTCAATCTCCACTATCACTATGTTATTTACAGGGCGGTCCATCTTTCTCCTGGCTGTTTGTAATAGTTGCATAACTGGACTTCCTTTCCATCTCCTTCAGATTCATCCTCCACAATGATGCTAGTCTAATCTAATTAAAATGCAAATCCAACATGTCATTCTCTTGCTCAAAGCTTTTCAGGGATTGTGGTTACTAGCAGGATGTAGGCAGAGCATGGCAAATCAAGCTCTAGCTGACTAGCCCTTCTCTACTTCAGTTCCTACTACTCTCAGTCCCCACTGCAATCTCTACTCATCCTAAACACCCGAGGAACTGATTTTTGACTTCTTAGATTGTCTAATGGCATGATATATCCCCATTTCTTTGGTTAGCTCAATCCTATCCATTCTTTAAGATTCAGCTCAGGTACCATTTCTTTCAAGAAAGTCTTGTGTATTCTCTTAACTAGGATTAGCCCAATATTTCTCATTTTTGATGAGTATTGTATAGCTCTTAAAGTATTATTGGAATTGTTAGACCTTATTCATTATTAAAATTACCATATTACCTTATTCATATTTTTGAAATTGCCTGTTTGTGTACTTGATCATCCTGGTAGACTATACACTATACAGATGTTAGAGACCCTGGTATAATGGTAAACTTACAACACAAGACAATAAACATACAACATTTAGTATGTTGCTCCATAGATACTCCATGTATAAATTGTTTCCACAATACTGATGGTAATATTAGTGGCTTAGTTATAGCTAACGCTTAGATGCTGGGATGCTTTCTCTTCATTTTTTATTGGTATTTTTCTCTCACCAAAGACCAGTTCTCTCATAAGGCAGGAAATATCACGCTGGCAGCTTCCAAACCTTGTAACTCAGAGTTTTAGTTATCAAAGATGACTGGTGTTCTTTTTTTCCAAATTTTGTGTGTGTGCATGTGTGTGTATATATATCTATACACACACATATATTTTACACATATAATATATATACCTATATATTTTACATATATATATTATTACTATTATTTTTTACATAGGTATTTGACTGGTTGAGCTTAGGTCAAGAGCCCACTGCTGGACCAATCAACTATGGTCAGGAGGAAGGAAGATACTTTGTTTTCTTTATTTTTCCTTTTTAAAAAATTGTAGCAAAAAAGCAAAACATTAAATTTACCATTTTAACCATTTTTAAGCGTATGGTTCTGTAGTGTCAAGTATATTTGCATTGTTGTGCACTAGAGCTCTAAAACTTTTTCAAATAATAAAACTGAAACTATATATCCACTAAAAACAAATTTTTCCAATCCTCTTCCTCTCGTAATTTCACCACCTCTAGCCACCAAATTTCTACTTATTTTCTCTATGATTTTGGCTACTTTAGCTACTTTGCATGAGTGGAATCATACAGTATTTGTCCTTTCGTGACCAGTTTATTTGCTTAGAAGAACTTTGGGGTAGTATATGAAATCAAGAAGTGTGAGGTCTCCAACTTGTTCGTTTTTTTTTTTTTTTTTTTTTCCAGGGTTGTTTTGGCTATTCAGTGGTCCCTTGGGATTCCATATGAATCTTAGGAATTTTTTTTTTTTTTTCTATTTGTGAAAATAAAATGCCTTTGGGATTTTGATAGGGACTGCATTGAACCTGCATATCCCTTTGGGTAGTAAGGACATTTTAACAACATTGAGTCTTCCAATCCATAAACATGGAATATTTTACCATTTTTTTCTATCTTATTTGATTTCTTTCAGCAACATTTTGTAGTTGTGAATGTATAAATCTTTCATTTCTTTAGTTAGATTCATTCCTAAGTATTTTATCCTTTTTGATGCTATCATAAATGGGATTGTTTTCTTTAGGAGGTAGAATTTTGATAATAGGACAGCCCCAGAACTAAATAAGAGGGCCAATCAGTAATTGAGAGGCAAGGTATCAGGGAGGAATAAATAATTCTACAGGGAAAGGATATGGTATTCCCCAGTGTAAAGGAGTTTTGTTAGACAGCCAGAAGCAATATATATTTACTATAGTAGTCTTTTTAAGGATAATGATGATTGATGATGATAATCATGTTAATAATATATCATATGCTACAAATTCCCTGGGAGCAGTTCCAACATACTTTGGACTAATGACAAAAATATTACACTAAGTGTGCTTCCTTTTAAAGAGATCATTTTGAGATAGTTGTATTAAAATCATCTGAACATATATAATCCTCTGTGTTATTAAAAAACACATTTGGCATTTTATAGTCTTAACTGATAGTGATGATATTCATTCCAAAATTTGAGACAATAGAATTGAAATAACATCAAGTATGCCTACTGGTGTGTGGGACACAGGCTGAGTGCCTTATGTATGAAATAATATGTACGCATTATATATATATATATAATTACGTGTGTGTGTGTGTGTGTGTGTATAAAACTTACCATAACATCTCTGTGACATGAGGTGATAACATAGGCAAAATGTATAGTATTGTGGGGGAACTAGAACTACAGATATATTGAATTTATTTTCATTGGGAAGAAGAAAGGATTAAGTAGCTCTGATTACAAATGAGACTCCTGGAACAGCTACAAGCTGTCAAAGTATTAAGTCATTTCAATTTCTGTAAAAGAAATGTGCTGTTGTTCAGGACCCTCTGGCCCCATTTTGTAGGGTTGATGGAGTTCAACTGAAATGCTTACTTGAAGATCAGCTTGAATTTGTTTAACAGGAAGAATAAAAGCACCCCCAGGTATAAAATGAGGGTGAATTGCTCTAGCGGGGCTCTGGAAAGAAAGCAGCTTGTCTGGCTTATGACAGTGTTTGCTAAGTTGAATGCCATTAAACATTCTTGCCCATATCATATGTGAGTCAAACACAGAACAGATGAGGGGGAAAATAAACACTTAAAATAGCTTTTCTCTTGGTGTCAAATACAGTGTATAAATTGGAAAATGAACAGAAGTTGTAGGAATACAGGATTGAGTTCCTTGTGTTGGGTACTGAGGGAGGGCAATTTGGCTCACTAACAGCCAGGCTCCTTAAGGCTTTGTCTTGGAGAGCAAGAGAAGAAAGAATAGCAGAGTACTGAAATTTGTTTCATTTCAAGCATGGGATGTGCAACTTAACTAAGTATTTTAATTTAGTTCTCTTATCTTCCCAACTAAGTAGTATTAGCCTCATTTTACAGATGAGCAACTAAGGCAAGTTTACAGTTAATTAAGCTAGACAATGGAGAGTCTCTTTGGCTCCAAAGATCATACTACTTCGACTGCACTGGCTGCTTTAAGAGGAAGAGAGTCTGCACTGTCTCTGCTTGGGATATGTTTATAATTCCATGCCAGTAAGTAAGCAAAATTTGAAAGTCCGCTTTGTGCTGTCCACCGAGCCACAAAAAAATGAGACACAGGTTATGTCTCATTGACATAGTTAATGTAGCTGAGAAGATAGACATATTATTCTAAATGCAAAGCTGACAGTGATGAGTGCTATAAATGAGGGTACAAACCAAGTCTTCAAAAGGAACATTTCCTGAAACTATTTCTTCACATTTACTTGTGCCTTTGTACATGTTATTTTCTTCCCCTATTTCTTCTAAATTATTTAAGCCTGCTTATTATTCTGAATCAGTTAGTAATTCAGATGCCCTTTAAAAATGTTACTTATTTGGATAGATGTCATGTAATCAAAACTGTACCAGGTACTGACGAAGATACAGCAATGTATAAGAGTGAACCCTACTCATTAGTGACGTAAAAGGGAATGATGACAGAGCTGAATTAAAATCTTTCAGCTATCCAGCAACTGTCTGACCATAGCCAAGTCACAAGCCCCCAACCTTCCATTTCCACTCATACATTTAGAAGGAGACCATGCCAAGGGGCCATTCAGTCCTTCCCCAGCCATCTGTGGTAAGACTCTCTCACATTCTAGACAGCAAGATGTCTGTACCAAAAGTGATACATTATAGGGAGCTGACCCATCCAATTTGAAATCTGGAGAGACCGTGCTTGCTGGAATCTAGGGCAACACATCTAGGAGAAAGAAAACTGTTTCGAATTTGGGTGCAGACACATCACAACAAATACATTGCTCTCTGCTGAGATTTATGACAGAAAAGTCAGAAACTACAACATTAATTTCAAAACACGGCTGCTGAAAATTTTCCAAAGGAACCATCTCCTGTAGTTGTTGAACTAGGGAGCAGAAAAAAAAAAGCAGAGAATTGGTTGTCTTTTAGACCAATAATTCCAGACAGAGGAAAAGAGCGAAGGCTTCTCTGAGTCAGACATGGGTTCAGGTCCTGAATGTGCTTGTTGTGCGCGTTACTAATCCTATTGACCCCCAATTTCCTCCTTTGTAATCCTGGCTGGTCTTCCCTATGACGAGTTTCTTTGTGAATATTCCAGGGCCTCATATGTGTTAAGTATGTAGAAAGGAGCCCAGCACATATTAGGCACTCAAAAGAGCTGGTATCTTCCTCCACCCTGCATTCAGGTTAGTTTTATCCTGCTCTAATTTCTTCAGGCACTGGAGTGTCTCATTAATAGTTTACTTGTTTGTAGAAAGATTCCTTATACATTTTTTACTAAAGCCAATCTTACTGATCTTTTTGCCTTTTAAGTATAGACATCTGAGGAACTCTATAGCTTAGAAGTCTATATTTTTTCTCATTAATTGGGAAGTTAGGTACTTTTAAAGTGAATAGAATAAAAACATGTGAACATGCATTTAAAATAATTCTTCAGATTTAACCCCCGCCCAACAAACCAATATTAACCATAAATGAAAATCTGCATCCTTCTTGGTAACCTCTCCTATATGTCTAAAATGATGAGTCAGCCAATATGTTTACAGATTTGGTGCCAAAGTCCTACCTCCTGATACTTTTATTAACATTCCCATTTGAAAAATTGTAAATATTTTACTTTTGTAGGTTTTGCAAACACTGGTATTTTTATGCCTCCAGCAATCCCTAGCTTCTAAATATTTTATCTTGGGTAGCATGTGGTATGTGAAGTAACGTTCTGCTACCATATTTCCCAGATCTTAAAAACCTAAAGGTCTTGAAGTTAATGTTGAACAGTGTTAAGAGGGTTATTTTTAAATTTCTTTTGTAGATTTGTTGTTGTTCCTTTTTAATAAAACTGAAAAGCAGCAGAAATGTTTGTAAATGGAAGAATTTCACCCAAAATTTCTAGAGCAGATACACATATTTGCCTAAATTTTGCTTGGATTTAAAAAATACCAGCCCGTATGAAATTGTTTTTAAGAACTGAGAAAGAAAGAATGGCTTTAGAATCCATTTAAAGGCAAAATCACCATTACAGGATAAATGAGATGAATAGTTTCCTCTTCCATTTTTAATGCTCAATGTACTTTTCAGCTCCAGGATAAAATAGCTTTTCTTACTTTCTGAGACAAAGACAGGCATGTGGAATAGCCAGAACACTGGAACTGAGCTAGAGACTAACCACAGGAGAAGGAGCAGATGGGCTTAAGCAAAGACATGACTCAGAATCCTTGTCATCATATAATTATAGGCAGCTATCATAAATCTGTAAGAATCTGTAAGGATGGGCTCTATAAATATCTATTTTTCATCTCAATATTGGAAGTCTTTACCTTATTTAATGCATCTATGTTATATTTCCCAAAAATAAAAAGAGAAATATTCCAACTATTCAGGTGAATAAGCTAATCACCTCCAAAAGTTGCCTACTCAGCATATCATAGGGACAGTAAAAATTGCAACATGATAAAATGGATATCTGACCTTCACCAGGGAAAGTCATTATTAGGCTGCATGATCTCCAGTCTCTGTTCTTCAAAGGCATTACTCTTCTATCATTCCCCAAATGTAACATGTCCCTACCAACCACAGAGCATGTGTAAAACCTTTTCCTCACCCTCTGCGCTCTACTTTTTCCCTTGTATGCTGTAGCCTTCCCCAGATCCCAGACCAATCATCTCCTCAGAGCCACTTTCCATGAATCTTCTCAATATATATGAAATCACTCACAGAGTGTAAATCTCAGGTGCAATTTCACATTTGCTTTTGCTTTTTAAAATTAATGTCTGCTCCCCTTCTAGACTGTGGATTCCACAACAGCAGGAGCATGTCTGCTTTTGTTCATCATTGTATTTTCAGTATTGAGCCTAACACCTGGCACATGCTAGGTGCTTAATAAATATGTGTTGAAGGACTACATGAATGAATGCAATATTGTGCATTATTTCTAGGGTTCTAAAAATGAACATTGTCAGGATCTCAATGCTTCTCACTAGTTCCCAACTATGCTTTCAGGTTTTTAAAGGGCCCTTGTCATACTTCTAGTTACTGTAATCCACCACAGCAAGAGTGTAACTAAGACATCATGACAGGAACAGGTGCCAAAATGTGTCCATAAGACAAACTAGGATTCCCTCATGCAGGAAGGACCAAGATGCCTGCTATCACACTTTTAGAGCTTCATTGCTTTCTGTTAAGGTATTTTGTCTTCTGACAGCCTGTTAAGCAAATACTCTCAGGAGTAGTGCCATTGTCACCAACACTTAGGCAGGACTTTTGTTACTGGTGCACAATTGCTAATAGTAGACTTCCTATAGAGACAGATAATAATTAGAGCCCTCAACAGTGGAATGGGCTGCCTAAGGAAACAATAAAATGTCCATTACTGTGGATATTCAAGTAAAGCTTGGTGTCTACTTATGAAGAATGCAGTCCAGAGGATTACTGCACTGGGTGCAGGACAGAAGGTGTGGCTTCCAAGATTCTTTCTGCCTATAAGATGCTATGAGCTACTGCTCAGTTTCTAATGAACTGGAAGGAAATGCCTTTCAAGTGCAGATGAAAGGCACAGGGGGAACGGCACTGTCTGGTACTAGTCTGAAAAATGTCATTTATTAGCTAAGTGATTTTGGCAAAAAGTTAACTCCTCTAAGCTGTTTTTATTTCTTTATAATGGCTATTTGAAGGGTTTTGGAACAATGAAAGGAGAGAGAAGCTGTACTTTTGAAACATAAACTATGCAGTGCTAAGCACATTTTTTGGCCATTATTATATCAAGAAAAGCTCCTTTTGTCTTAATTGCTAAGTAGGTCCCACAGTTGGGAAGAGATTTTCTAGACAAAAAGCATCAGGGAAGGGGCACCATTATTCCTCTCTACCCCAATGTCCTGAAGGTAGAAATATGATTAAATCGTCTAGGGAACTTAGATCCCTCTATAAGCTCAGGAATGGCATCTTTCTTGCGACACCAGAGCATATAATCTCTCCATCCTATGCTTTTATGGGCTAAAAAAATAAACAGTTTTTTAAGTGTAAATAAGATACAACTGCCAAAGGTCATGGAATTACCTGGATGGTTTGTTCAGGCTTTCTTCTTATAGAAACAGTGATTATTTGAAAACGTGCCAAAGCAAAACTGTCTTACCCTTGGAAAATCTTATTTGTTTTACCTCTGCAACAGGCAGTCAGCTTGTCTCTCTACTCCTTCCGTCTTTTTTCCCCATAGTCATTCCATCATTCACTCATTCAACAAATATTTACTGACTCATCTCTGAATGAGACACTGATGGACATGTTGGAGATATGATGAAAAACTGAAGTGGTCCCTACATCATGGAGCTTACATCATATGTAGAAAGATATGTAACAATAAGAAACTCTTTAAAAAGTTGAAATACACAAGTGAGTAAAATATGAAGGAGGAGTATACAGGAGATTGACACTACATAATAGAATAATTTATCTTGTCAGGAAGATCAGAGATGGCCTAACTAAAGATAAGAAAACTGAGCCAAGATCTGAGAGAAAAACTAAATTGAGAGTATCAACTAACAAACACTCCCATAGTATAGAAATCAACAGAGATGAGGTGAAACTCCATAGGCTTTCTAATACCTCTCAGGTGGATAGGGAAGTGAATTGTAAGAACATTTATTGTTTAGTGAGATCATAATGTGTAAAATCCATAAATTTGTGCAAAAAGCAGATGCAACAAATTAACAAACTATTTGACAAGCAAATGTCTGAAGATAGCAGTTTCTTCTTTAAATACTTATATTCACCAGCGAGACACTTGTTCCCAAGTTTACCTCCTGACATACCAACTAGAACTCAATGTTCCAAATATTAATATAATGTGCATCTCTCCTTATGTCCTCAGACCCTCTGTCACAGAAAGAAAGGTAAGACGAACGGACGGACGGAAGGAAGGAAGGAAAGAAGGAAGGGGGGGAGGGAGGGAGGGAGGGAGGAAGGAAGGAAGGAAAAAGAAAGAGAGAGAGGTAGGGAAGAAGGAAAAGGGAGGGATGGAAGAAGGTGGAGGGAGGGATGAAGTGAGAGGAAAGGAAGACAAAAAGATAAGAAATAAAGCAAAAAAGAGAATGAAATGAAGGAAGGAAAGGAAGCAAGGAAGAAAGGATGGAAACAAAGGCACCTAGTGTTTCCTTTTCTCACCCCTTCATCATCTTTTCTCATGCATGTTCTACTCTTGTTTTTTAATATATGTTTATTCCCATCCAAAGTCTTTCAGCTATGCTCTCTGGAACTCTCAAATTCCATTTTTAACTCCTCAAACTTTATGCAGAATTTTTCTCCAACTAAATTTACCTCCAACTAAATCATCACATTTTTGGGAGGGACCCAGTTCTGCTTTCTGTGGCTGCACATTGGAATCAACGGAAGTGATGTTAAAATTATAGATACGAGTTTTCCTGGTGTATGCCTCCTTTATAAACATTTATTAAATGCTTCCCAAGTGATAAATGGGCATTGAGGGTTGAAAAATCCCTGCAGACTGGTTCCAGAGCGAGGCTTTTATCTTACGTATCTGTGTTTCCCTTATCCTTACATAGGGCAGGCATATAATATGATATCAATAATGGACTGAATTAAACTACATGTCAAACCTATTTTATTCACTGACTCCATAAAAAAATCATATGACTCTCATTTTCTTTTCCAGAATTGTTTTGGAGAACTTGGAACTCAACATTCCATAAAGTAAGTGTAGTCTTTTTTCTAAAGAATTTTATCCTCCTTTCACTAGTGTCATTCAAATTTTATCACCAATAGCTCTATAAACATCAGCCTGAAAGCACATGGAAGCATATTTTCTAAGGCTGCTAAAGCATTCATTCTCAACCCCAACTGAACAGTAGATATGTTGCCTTGCAAAGAGGTTAATAAACAGGGCATGGAAGGTCAAGGATTCTAAGCCAGGAGCAAATCCCACACCATGCAACTTAAACAGTACATTATTCCAGGATAATGCAATCACTGGAGCTGTACTTACACGACAAATCTTAAAAGTGTCATTGCATTATAAAAAGGATTTTGAGAACATTAGTAATCCTAGTCCATCAGGAAAGTCCTTCATTCAACTCATAGTCCAATCAAAACTGCCTTAATGTTATAGACTTTGGTATGGCCTATGTAGCATCTAGAATTATTTGCTACATTGAATTTATTGCTGTGTTTGGCTGACTTTTTTTGTAACTCAAGACATGCTGATAACTTTTATGCTAATGAAGAAGAAGGCAAAACAAAAGCATGATGGAAAGTATAAAGATTGGACTGCAGAAGATATGTGAATACTTTGATTATCCTGTTTGATATTGCCTTATTTTTGGGAGAAGAAAAGGATGAATGTTAATAAGTCCATCTTACAGAGAAAGAAATGAAGGGTCAGAAAAAAGCTCATGTGGCTAGTAAGTGGTAGAGTGAAACCCAAATGCCAGTATATAGCCAATATTCCAGAGAAAGGGAAATTTCTATAACAAGGCCACGAAACTTTTAGCGTATTAAGTAGGGCACTGCTATATTTTCTAGAAATTATCCTTTTGCAAATACTTTTCATTTCATATAGGTATCTAATTATTGTATCTGCAATTGTTGAAAAGACTCAACTGTCTCCCACTGAATTGTTTTGGTGCCAAAGTAGAAATAGATCAACTGTATATGGGTGGTCGACTCTCTTTTTTGATATATTGATTTTTTGTTCTTATTTTGTCAATACTGTTTTGATCCTTCCAGGTCATTTGCATTACCACACAAACACATGAAGCATATTCATTTCTACAAGAAAAGTCTGTTGGGGTTTTGATTAGTATTGTTTTGAATCTAAACATGAGTTTGAGTAGAAGTCACTTATTAACAATATCTGTGTTGAATAATTCTAGATTATGAATGCAGCATATCTTTCCATTTATTTAGGTTCTCTTTAAATTCTCTCAGCAATATCTTATTGTTTTCTGTGTACTTGTATCTATGCACTATTTTGCATATTGTGATGCTTTCAAAATGATATTTTAAAAATTTTATTTTATAACAGCTCACTGACAATATGTATTTATATTTAGATAGATTTGTATGTATATTTTATATATTTTAAATTGATCATATGTATGTATGTGCATATATATGCATATATATAATGCTTGTATCTTATAGTCTTTCCAAATATATTTATTAATTTTGATAGAAAGTTTTTGCAAATTGCTTAGACTATTCTATATACATAATCATGTAGTCTGTGAATAAAAATTGTTTTAATCATCCTTTCCTATTGTTATATTTATGTATTCCCATTATTTATTTATTTATTTTTTGCCAATTGCATTAAGTAGAACGTCTAATATGTTTAATGAACATGGTGAGAATACACATTCTTTGCTTTGTTCCCTGGCTTAATAGAAAAGCATTCAGCCTTTCAACATTAAGAAATGATGTTAGCTCAGGCCAGGTGCGGTGGCTCAAGCCTGTAATCCCAGCACTTTGGGAGGCCGAGACGGGCGGATCACGAGGTCAGGAGATCGAGACCATCCTGGCTAACACGGTGAAACCCCCGTCTCTACGAAAAAAATACAAAAAAAACTAGCCGGGCGAGGTGGCGTGAGCCTGTAGTCCTGGCCACTCGGGAGGCTGAGGCAGGAGAATGGCGTAAACCCGGGAGACGGAGCTTGCAGTGAGCTGAGATCCGGCCACTGCATTCCAGCCTGAGTGACAGAGCGAGACTCCGTCTCAAAAAAAGAAAAAAAAAAAAAGGTGTTAGCTCAGTATTTTTGGTAGATGCTTTTTATTAGTTCATGAGTCTACTTTCTACTTCTATTGTTTTGGGAATATTTTTATAAATAAATACAAATTTTTTTCTTTTGCATTTTTGAAATGGTTATATAATTATTTTATTCACTTGGTAAGTTGAATTATATTGATGGATTTTTTCAGTAGGAATCAGACTTTCAATATTGGGGAAAACCTGTTTTCTTCTTAAGGTACTATCTTTCTATGTATCTTTGCATTTGACTTATTCATGTTTTGTAAAGAATTTCTGAACCTTTACTCTTGAAGGATATTGGTCTCTGGTGAGTTTGTATTGTAAATGTTTTGTTTGGTTTCAGCATTAGGCAATGCAGCCTCATAAAATGAGATAGAAAATATTTCTTCGTCTTGTATTTTCTGAAATATTTTGTGTAAGATTATTTTATTTCTTTCTTAATTGTTTGTTACCATTCTCCAGTGAATCCATCTGGGCCTATACATTTCTTGGTGGGACGTTTATTCATAACTATGAAATCATTTCTTTAGTAGATAAAAGCTCTTTAATTTTTCCATTTCATTTGGGTTGAATGAAAGAGCTTTTATCCATTTCCCTTAAGTTATTAAGTCTATTAGTATTAAGTTGCATATTAATTTATTATTTCCATTTTGTTGTTGGTAGCATATAGAATAAAGTACTTTTTATCATTCCTGATACTGGTATTTCATTTTCTTTTTTCTTTATTCGTCTGGTAGCTTATTATTTCACTAATTTTTCAAAAAATTATCTCTTGGTTATGTGAATTCTATGTATTATTTGTTTTCTGTTTATTTTATGGAATTGTGGTTTTAATTTTATTATATCCTTTTTCTTGTTAAAATACTTTTTTAAATGATTGGTTTACAGTTTTAAATTTCAACTCTGATTTTATATTCAGGAGGTACATGTGCAGGTTTGTTATTGAGTATATTGTGTGATGCTATGTTTGGGGTATAATTGGTCTCATCACCCAGGCACTAAGCATAGTCCCCAACAGGTAGTTTTCAACCCTTGCTATCCTCTCCCCTTCAGTAGTTCCCAGTTTCTGTTATTGGCATCTTTATGTCTATGAGTACCCAATGTTTAGCAGCCACTTATAAGTGACAGCATGTGGTATTTGGTATTCTATTCCTGCATTAATATGCTTAGGATAATGGCCACCAGCTGCATCCATGTTGCTGCAAAAGACATGATTTTGTTATTTTTAATGTCTGCATTATATTCTATTGTGTATTTTTACTGCATTTTCTTATCCAGTCCACCACTGAAGGGTACCTTGGTTGTTGCCCTGTCTTTGCCACTGTGAATAGTACTATGACGAATATATGGGTGCATGTATCTCTTTGGTAAAATGATTTTTTTAAATATCCAGTAATGAGATTCCTGGGTCAAATGATAGTTCTGTTTTAAGTTCTTTGAGAAATCTCCAAATTGCTTTCTACAGTGGCTAAACTAATTTATATTCCCACCAACAGTGTATAAGTGTTCCCTTTTGTCTGCAACATGCCAGCATCTGTTGGTTTTTTTTGACTTTTTAGTAATAGCCATTCTGACTAATGTGAAATGGTATCTTACAGTAGATTTGATAAGGTTGTAGCATTTTGATTATGATGTGTATTGGTGTGATTTTCTTTGCGTTTTTACTGCTCAGAGCTTATGACACTTATCGGGTTTATACAATTATATTTTCCATGAGCTTGAAAACTTTTCACCATTATTTCTTTATATATTTTTCCACCACCCTGTCCCATCTGTAAGTCTCTTTTGGCCTCTTCTGGCACCCCAACTGTATGTATGTTTTACTATTTGATATCATTTCACAGTTTACTGAAAGTCTCTTCATTTTTTTCTTCCTGTTTCAGTTTGCATAGCTTCTATTTTCCCATATTCAAAGTTACTCTTCTGTAGTTTATAATGTACTGAAAAGCCAATTGAATTTTTTATTTTAGATATTGTATTTTCAATATAAAAATTTTGTCTTTCTCATAATTTGTATTTTTCTATTGAAATCCTCTATCTTTTCCCTCCTTATGTTCATTTAGCCCTTTTAAGTCCTTGAACATATTTATAATAGCTATTTTGTGTCTTGGTTAGCTCTTTCCATCATTTTGGTTATTTCTGAATGTCTTTATCTTGATTGACTTTTCTCATGCTTATAGGGCATATATTCCTGTGTCTTTGCATGTCTACTCATGTTTTATTTAATCGTAAACATTATAAATGGTGTATTTTCCTCTTATTTAAATAAGATTGGGTTTGATACTTACAGACTTAATTTACTTATACTTCAGAATTGTTTATAAGAGTAATTACATTTGGACTAGAGTAGCCTTATTCCTGAGATGTGAGATTTCTGAAGTGTCATTTAATTATCTGAAGTTTCAACAAGGTCTCTCTATTCTGGTTGGTTGGAACTCAGATTTTTCTAATGGACATGAAAGCTTTGGAATTTCACTGAGTTCTCAGCAACTTGGTAGGTGTCCTTTGCCCAGCGTTTTCAAGTATCATCCTGTGCATGCATACTTTAATAATCAGCCAAAGACTAAATAGGAGTCTCATGTAGCAAACAATCTAGAGCTACTTTTCTTCACAGTTATTGATTCTGTAGTATTCTGACTGCAAATTAGATTCTCTAGTACTCTGACTGCAAATTCTAGTTGCTTACATTATGTCCAAAACATTATGTCCAAGCTTTGATTTCTGTCTCCTCAGCTCAGTCAGATACCTGTGTACCTCTTGGTCTTCAGCTCCAAGTGCTATGGGCGCCTCTGAGCTGAAAGCTGGGCAATCATGGCAATCATGAGGCTCAACACATTTGTTATCCTTATCTTGGGGATCATGGTTCTGTTCTGAAAATATATTTTTCTTTTCATATACTTTTCATATACATATTTGTCTAGTTTTATAGTTATTTATAACAGAACAGCTGGATTATTACCAGCTACTCTAACATGTGAGAATCAGGAGTCCTCTCCCACCCATGAGCATTAAAAATCAAATGAACAAATAAACCTTCAAGAAGACAGTAAATTGTTCCCATTTTCATCAATGTGTCAAGTGCTGGCATTGGTCCTTAAGCACCCAAACTTATAACCATTTGATGGAAACTTTTGGATGGAGTAAATGTAGCACTCATTAATTATGTGAATTTTTACAAGTTATTTAATGTTTCTGGGTTTTGCTCTGTCATCTTTAAAATGGAGATAGAAATACTCTTTATAATTGTTGTGAGGTTTAGAAGAGTGCTTAGAAGACACATAACACAGTGTTTGACACAGTATTAAGCACCCTACCAAATATTATTATTCTGAAGGTAAAAGTTAAAATATTTATTACAGTGATGCTTAGAAAGTATTTTCATTATAAAAACAGAGTAAAAATATAATTTAAAAATCCAAGTATCTTTTTTATGCCCCAGTTGACATGACTCTATGATTTTTCTTCTTCAGATTGTTGATATTGTGGATTACACTGATTTTCAAATGTTGAACCGGGCTTGCATAGTTATGATGTTAACACTTTTTACATATTGTTAGATTTGACTTACTGATATTTTGTTGAGTATTTTTGCATCTATATTTATAAGAGATATTAACGTGTCATTTTCTGTTTTTTTTTAAATGGACTTTGTGTGGTTTTGGTAGTGGGTATATTAACTCTATAAAACGAATTGAGAAGTGTTCATTTCTCTTCTATTTTCTGGAAAAGATTGTGTAGAATTGATGTTAGTTCTTGAAACATTTGGCAAAACTCTCCAGTGAAACCATCTGGGCCTGAAGATTTCTTTTTCTGGAGTCTTATGATTGTAAATTCCATTTCCTTAATATTTACAAAGCTATTCAAATTATTTATTCCATATTAGATGAGTTGCAGTAATTTGTGCCTTTCAAAGAATTGGTCCCTTTAATCTGTCAAATTTATATGTAAAAAAGATTTGATAAAATTTTATGCACATTCCATGATAAAAACACTCTGTAAACTCCTCAACTTGATAAAGAACATCTAGAAAAAAACCCTTCAGTTAATATCATACCTAATAATGAGAAACTAGATACTTTTTCTCTGAACACTGGAAGAAAGGTAAAGATATCTTCTCTTGCCATTTTATTCAAGTTCATACTGGACATTCTAGCTCTATAATAAGATAAGAAAAGGAAATAAAATCAACCTGCATACCTTTTATTAGAAAGGAAAAAACAAAACTGTCTTTATTAGCTAATGACATGAATGTATAGCTATGTAGAAAATCCCAAGAATTGGAAAAACATCTGCTGGAACTGATAAGTGAATATAGCAAAGTTGAAGGATTCAAAGTTAATGTACAATAGTTGATTGCTTTCCTATATGCCAGCAATGTACAATTGGAATTTGAAATTTTAAAAACCATTTATAATTGTGTCAATATAATGAATTACATAAGTATAAGTCTAACAAAGTATGTATAAAATCTAAATGTGGAAAATAACGGAACTCTGATAAAAGAAATTAAAAATCTAAAAATAAATAAATAAATTCAAGTAGTACAAGAAATTACACAATAAGCATTATCTACCTATCACCTCAGAGCTCCAATCTTACTTCTGAGAGGTAACATGATCAATTTTCATATGTACTCTTCCAAAATTTTGCCATGGCTGTACAAACCTCAGTTTCTGTAGCTTCTTGATGTTTATGGAAATAGGAGTCTTTTATATACAATTTTCTCTAGCTTTATTTTATTCACCAATTGATATATCTTCAGTTTTGTTCCTTTTTACACCTACTAATACAATTCATCCTTTAATAACTGCATCATATTCATTGGCATAAATGTAACACAATTTATGTTATGTTTATTGAAATATTATAATAACATATTTATTGACAGTATTAAGATATTTTCAGATTTTTACTTTTATTAATAAGGCCATAAGAATCATCTTTGTACATATATGTTTGTGTATGTGTGAGCATGACTAAGTAAATTTCTACAACAAAGATTGTTAAATAGTTGTGTAAGGTATGACATTTTGGTCAATATAGCTGAATTTTCTTCCAAAGAGTTTCTCAGTTGATGTTCCCACAAACAGCACTGATTTCTTAGCACTGTTTCCAATACTGTATATTATCAAATACAAATTTTGTGACTTGATGCATGAAACACAGAATTTTAATATTTTATTTTGCATTGTTTTTGCTGTAACTAGATGGAACATTTTTATTTGGTTATGAACTATTTGTATTTCTATCTAAATATCTATTCTAAATATTTGCCCCTTTCCTATTTCTTTTAAATTAGTCTTTTTTGCAAGATTTTAAAAGTAGAATCAAGAGATTAATTCTTTGACACATGTTACAAAAAATATTTTTTCACATTGAGGTTTAATTTATTTTTTCAGTTTGTTGTTTTATTTTAGTTTTAAAAATTTTATATAAACAATATTTTCAATTATTTCTGTCATAGTTTTTACTTTTTCTGTTCTTTCTTTCCTATTCCAATATTAAATAAAAATTAAACAATGGATATTTTTAACATTTCTTTCAAAATTTCTAGTATTTAAACATTTCAGTCACATGCAATGGATTTTTAAAATTAGAACTGAATAATCTGGTTTTTTTTAAAATTGCTAGTCATTTGTTGAATAATATTATTTGCTTAGTAACTCATTGGAAATTCAATCCAATGATACGTTTTTATTTTTCACTTTACATGTGATATTTCTCTTTTGCTATAATCCTGGGAGCCTTTACAAATTCTTTATAGAGGGCTAAATTTGCTATACTTATTTTTTGGTAGAAATTCTAATACATATAAGTACACATATATTTTATATATAGTATAAATATACTATTAGAAAATGATGTCTGATTTACTGATTGTAATGATCAATCAAAATTGATCTCAATATTTATAATACTGATCATATTTTTTCCTCTCTCCTTTTAAGACTAAAATGCATTTTGTAGTGATTAGTCTCAGTCATAAGACTCAACATGATTCTCTCAAAGAGAGGTCTGGCCATACAGCAGTTCAGAGGGATGCCTAGCTCATAAGAGAGAATGAGATCTGTGTGCTCAACTGCAAGTGTGATTGGATTTACAGATTAGCAAAATGGAAAAGATCAAAGCCCTGTTATGAAGCAGACCTACAAGCCTAGAGCTTGTTCTTGTAAGAAAAATTGTTCTTTCCCACTAATCTTTCTAATCTTGACCTCACAGAAGGGGTTTTATACTTAAGACAATGTTATCAGGATGATAGATTCAATCTCAGGCCACATTTCACTTTCTCTTAATACGGGTGAACACTCCTTTGGTGACTAAATTGGTAAATCTATGGAAATCTAAGGCTTCAAGCAGAATTCTAATTCCATTAAATTGATGTTCAACAGAGCACATTGAATGATGTGGAAACTACGGAGGCCTGCATACTCACTCTGAATTAATCACAGTCTATTTTTTCCCAAATGGTAGAATTTCATTGTTCTTACATCTGTGACTTCAGTGCCTGGCACTGTGCTTGTCACATAGCAATTTGCAGGTTGAGTCATTCTTTTAAGAATCAAAGGTAAATTTGTAGTTTGTACAATTTTAAAATTCAAAACCATAAACCCACATTATTTACAGCTGAACAGGAATGTTTGGGAAGTTTTGAAATTGACTATATGTGAGCAGATAATGAGGTTCTCACCTTCCTGTCTCTTGTATTCAGTAACAACATAATCTTAAAGTGGTGAACTTTTTCTTATCCTGAATGTTAGGAAGATTGGAGCAACTCAAAATGCTTGTTTTGTTAAAAATTTTTCCACGTATTGATGTCTATCTTGGAACAAAATTGAATGCATCAAAAATAGTCACAACTGAAACTGTAATGGAAACAATTTAATATTATTGAAGCAGAGGATGCTTCAGTGTATTCCAGTTCCTCAGGGTCATGATAATATTATCATGGATCTCTGTACTCACATATATCCTCTTGCCTCTACCATTATATGCTTCTTAAGAACCATTTATAGTATCTCAAATTTATGAAATGAATCATTTTCTTCTTTACCTTTGGGCAAGACCCCTATTGGAAAAATTTCTTGCACTTTTTTTCTATTTTCATTTAGCTACTTGTATTAGCATTTAATAGTCAATGTAAGTACAATATTTCTAGGATAATATCATGACTTGCCAAAGTGTGGTTACATGCCCTTCCTATGTGCCACAGAACCTATGCTTACTTCTCATATTTTGAAAGATTTAAGAAGGGCATTCCTCATCTGTGAAGCAAATTCATTGCATTCTTTCTCAACTGAGTTTAGATGGAGTCCCAGAATATTCTTTCTCTCTCTCTCTGTCTCTCTTTTTCTCTCCTTTTAAACAATCTTGTTGAGGTATAATTGACATACTATATATAGTTAAAGTGTATCATTTTATATGTTTTCACAAATGCATACATCCATAAAATCACAATCAAAATCAATATAATAAACATAGCTATCAAACTCAAATGTTTCTCCATGCCCCTTGTGGTCCTTCTCTCTTGTGCCTCCCTACCCCTAGTTTACCCGGGATTCATAAAGTATATGCTCATTTTTTTCTTCTGGTTTCTTTTATTTATCACACTTATTTTAAGATGCATCCTTATTGTTATGTTACCAATTGTTCCTTACTTTTTGTTGCTAAGTAGTATTCCATTGTATGAATATATACCACCATTGGCTTATCCATTACACTGTTGATAAACATTTGAGTTGTTTTTTAGTTTTGGGCTGCTGAAAATAAAGTTTCCATGAACATTCATTTACAAATCTTTGTATAAACATATGCATTAATTTATTTTAAGTAAATAACATGGAGTGGAATAGCTGATTTATATGGTAGGTATACATTAAGCTTTCTAAGAAACTGCCAAAGTGTTTTCAGCGTGGTTAGACCCTTTTATGTTTCTACCAGTAATATATAAATGTTTCATTTACTCAGCACCTTTGCCAACACTTAATATGGTTATTTCTATTTAATTTTAGGCATTCTAATAGATGCATAGTGGTATCTTATTATAGTTTCAATGTTAATTTTTCTACTGAATAATTATGTTGAGCAAGTTTTCATATGATGAATCCACCTATATGTCTTTTTTAGTGGAATGTATTATCAAATCTTTTGTCCATGATTTTCATTGGGGTTTCATGTTTTCTTTTGGTTGAATGTTAAGATTTCTTTACATATTCTTGATAGTCTTTATCGGCTGTATTACTTGAAAATAGTTTTCCTAGTCTGCCTTTTTTTCATTCTTTTAGGAGCGACTTTTTTTTATTATTATTATACTTTGTGTTCTAGGGTACATGTGGACAACGTGCAGGTTTGTTACATATGTATACATGTGCCATGTTGGTGTGCTGCACCCATTAACTCGTCATTAACATTAGGTATATCTCCTAATGCTATCCCTCCCCCCTCCCCCCACCCCACAACAGGCTCTGGTGTGTGGTGTTCCCCTTCCTGTGTCCAAGTTTTCTCATTGTTCAATTCCCACATGTGAGTGAGAACATGCAGTGTTTGGTTTTCTGTTCTTGCGATAGTTTGCTGAGAATGATGGTTTCCAGCTGCATCCATGTCCCTACAAAGGACATGAACTCATCCTTTTTTATGACTGCATAGTATTCCATGGTGTATATGTGCCACATTTTCTTAATCCAGTCTGTCACTGATGGACATTTGGGTTGGTTCCAAGTCTTTGCTATTGTGGATAGTGCCTCAATAAACATGCGTGTGCATGTGTCTCTAAAGTAGCATGATTTATAATCCTTTGGGTATATACCTAGTAATAGGATGGCTGGGTCAAATGGTATTTCTAGGTCTAGATCCTTGAGGAATTGCCACACTGTCTTCCACAATGGTTGAACTAGTTTACGGTCCCACCAACAGAGTAAGAGCGTTCCTATTTCTCCACATCCTCTCTAGCACCTGTTGTTTCCTGACTTCTTAATGATTGCCATTCTAACTGGTGTGAGATGGTATCTCATTGTGGTTTTGATTTGTATTCTCTTGATGGCTAGTGATGATAAACATTTTTTCATGTGTCTGTTGGTTGCATAAATGTCTTCTTTTGAGAAACGTCTGTTCATATCCTTTGCCCACTTTTTGATGGGGTTGTTTGATTTTTTTCTTGTAAATTTGTTTAAGTTCTTTGTAGATTCTGGATATTAGCCCTTTGTCAAATGGGTAGATTGTAAAAATTTTCTCCCATTCTGTAGGTTGCCTGGTCACTCTGATGGTAGTTTCTTTTAATGTGCAGAAGCTCTTTAGTTTAGTCAGATCCCATTTGTCAATTTTGGCTTTTTTTGCCATTGCTTTTGGTGTTTTAGTCATGAAGTCCTTGCTCATGCCTATGGCTTGAATGGTAGTGCCCAGGTTTTCTTCTAGGGTTTTTATGGTTTTAGGTCTAAAATTTAAGTCTTTAATCTATCTTGAATTAATTTTTGTATAAGGTGTAAGGAAGGGATCCAGTTTCAGTTTTCTACATATGGCTAGCCAGTCTTCCCAGCACTGTTTATTAAATAGGGAATCCTTTCCCCATTTCTTGTTTTTGTCAGGTTTGTCAAAGAACAGATGGTTGTATATATGTGGTATTATTTCTGAGGGCTCTATTCTGTTCTATTGGTCGGTATCTCTGTGTTGGTACCAGTACCAAGCTGTTTCGGTTACTGTAGCCTTGTAGTATAGTTTGAAGTCAGATAGCGCGATGCCTCCAGCTTTGTCTTTTGGCTTAGGATTGTCTTGGCAATGTGGGCTCTTTTTTGGTTCCATGTGAACTTTAAGGTGGTTTTTTCCAATTCTGTGAAGAAAGTCATTGGTAGCTTGATGGGGATGACATTGAATCTATAAATTACCTTGGGCATTATGGCCATTTTCACAATATTGATTGTTCCTATCCATGAGCATGGAATGTTCTTCCATTTGTTTGTGTCCTCTTTTATTTCATTGAACAGTGGTTTGTGGTTGTCCTTGAAGAGGTCCTTCACATCCCTTGTAAGTTGGATTCCTAGGTATTTTATTCTCTTTGAAGCAATTGTGAATGGGAGTTCACTCATGATTTGGCTCTCTGTTTGTCTGTTACTGGTGTATAAGAATGCTTGTGATTTTTGCACATTTATTTTTTATCTTCAGACTTTGCTGAAGTTGCTTATCAGCTTAAAGAGATTTTGGTCTGAGACGTTGGGGTTTTCTAAATATACAATCATGTCATCTGCAAACAGGGACAATTTGACTTCCTATTTTCCTAATTCAATACCCTTTATTTCTTTCTCTCACCTGTTTGCCCTGGCCAGAACCTTCAACACTATGTTGAATAGGAGTGGTGAGAGAGGGCATCCCTGTCTTGTTCCAGTTTTCAAAGGGAATGCTTCCAGTTTTTGCCCATTCAATACGATATTGGCTGTGGGTTTGTCATAAATAGCTCTTATCATTTTGAGATACATTCCATCAATACCAAATTTACTGAGAGTTTTTAGCATGAAGGGCTATTGAATTGTGTCAAAGGCCTTTTCTGCATCTATTGAGATAATCATGTGTTTTTTGTCTTTGGTTATGTTTATATGCTGGCTTACATTATTGATTTGTGTATATTCAACCAGACTTGCATCCCAGAGATGAAGCCCACTTGATCATGGTGGATAAAATTTTTGATGCGCTGCTGGATTTGGTTTGCCAGTATTTTATTGAGGATTTTTGCATTGATATTCATCAGGGATATTGGTCTAAAATTATCTTTTTTTGTTGTGTCTTTTAGCAGCGACTTTTGAAGATCATTCATTTCTTCTTTTGATAAAGTCAAAATTTTTAATTCATTCTTTTATGAATTCTGCTTTTGAATAAATATCCAAATAATATTTGTCTAACCCAAAGTTACAAACATTTTGTCCTATGTTTATGTCTAGAAGTTATGTGGTGTTAGGTCTTACATATAGATCTATGATCCACTTCTAAGTTCTTTTTTTTTTTTTTTGAGACGGAGTCTCGTTCTGTCCCCAGGTTGGAGTGCAGTGGCGCTATCTTGGCTCACTGCAATCTTCGACTCCCTGGTTCAAGTGATTCTCCTGCCTCAGCCTACCGAGTAGCTGGGATTACAGGCGTGTGCCACCATACCCAGCTTATTTTTGTATTTTTAGTAGAGACAGGATTTCACCATGTTGGCCAGGATGGTCTTGATCTCCTGACCTTGTGATCTGCCCACCTCGGCCTCCCAAAGTGCTGGGATTGCAGGTATGAGTCACAGTGTGCAGCCTCAAAGTTCACTTTTTATGGTATGGGTTCAAGTTCAATATATATATATTTGTTTTTTGCATGTGGGTATCTGTTTCAGTATTAATTGTTGAAAAGCCTATCTTTTCTCATCTGGCTTGCATTTACAGCTTTGTCTAAAGTCAACTGACTATATATGTGTAGATTATGTATAAATTTGTGTTCTATTCCACTGATGGGTTGTTTATCTTGATGTCAGTACCACAAAGACTTGACCATAGTAACTACACTATAGTCTTAAAAGTTAGTTGATGAATTAAAGTCAATATTCAAATGTGTTTCTTTTTTTTACAAAGTTGTTTTGACTCTTCTAGGCCCTTTGCATTTCCACATTAATTTTCTATTCAACTTGTCAGTCTCTACAAAAAGACTATTTAGATTTTGATGGAATTGAATCTATAGATCAATTTAGAGAGAAATAACATCTTAAACTTTTTGAGTCTCCCAGTCCTTGATCATGATACATACCATCATATATTAGGTCTTTGTAAGTTTGCTTCAGAAATGTTTGTGTAGTCTTTATTTTATAGGACTTGTACATCTTTTGTCAGATTTATACCTATTTAATATTTTTGATGCTTCTCATTCTTTAATTTCAACTTCCAATTGTTCTTTGCTAGAATATAGAAATGTGATTGATTTTTATATGTAAATTGTAGAATTTTTTGAAGATTCCATAGGATTTTCAATGTAAAGGATCATACTATCCGGTAACAGATATCTTTACAACTTTCTTTCTAATATGAATGTCATTTCTTTCTTTTTCTTGATTTGTGGTGTATCTGGAATTGGTAGGTTCTTGGTCTCTCTGACTTCAAGAATGAAGCCATGGACCCTCATGGTGAGTGTTACAGTTCTTAAAGATGATGTGTCTGGAGTTTGTTCCTTCAGATGTTCAGATGTGTCTGCAGTTTCTTCCTTCTGGTGGGTTCGTGGTCTCGCTGACTTCAGGAGTGAAGCTGCAGACCTCCTCAGTGAGTGTTACAGCTCTTAAAGGGGGCACGTCTGGAGTTGTTCATTCCACCCCATGGGTTCATGGTCTCACTGGCTTCAGGAGGGAAGCTGCAGACCTTCTCAGTGAGTGTTACCGTTCACAAAGGCAACATGGACCAAGAGTGAGCAGCAGCAAAGTTTATTGTAAAGAGCTAAAGAACAAAACTTCCACAGTGTGCAAGGCGACCTGAGCAGGTTGCTGCTGGCTGACTCAGGCAACCTGCTTTTATTCACTTATGTGCCCCCCACCCCACCCACATCCTTCTGATTGGTCCATTTTACAGAGAGCTGATTGGTCCGTTTTGACAGAGTGCTGATTGGTGCATTTACAATCCTTTAGACAAAGAGTGCTAGACAGAAAAGTTCTCCAAGTCCCCACTAGATTAGTTAGACACAGAGCACTGATTGCTGCATTTATAAACCTTGAGCTAGACACAGAGTGCTGATTGGTGCATTTACAATCCTCTAGTTAGACATAAAAGTTCTCCAAATCCCCACATGACTCAGGAGCCCAACTGGCTTTGCCTAGTGGATGCTGCACCAGTGCCGTGGGTGGAGCTGCCCATCAGTCCCGTGCTGTGCACCCGCACTCCTCAGTTCTTGGGTGGTTGATGGGACCAGGCGTGCAGCACAGGGGGTGACACTCATTGGGGAGGCTCGGGCAGCCCAGGAGACCATGGTGGTGGGGAGGCTCAGGCATGATGGGCTGCAGGTCCTGAACCCTGCTCCGTGGGGAGGCAGCTGAGGCCTGGCAAGAATTCGAGCACAGTGTTGGTGGGCCGGCACTGCTGGGGGACCCAGCGCACCCTCTGCACCTGCTGGCCCAGGTGCTAAGCCCCTCACTGCCCAGGGCCAGTGGTGCCAGCTGCTCTGAGTGCGGGGACCTGCCAAGCCATGCCAACCTAGAACTTGCACTGGCTTGCGAGTGCTGTGTGCAGCCCTGGTTCCTGCCTGTGCCTCTCCCTCCACACCTCCCCGCAAGCAAAGGGAGCTGGCTCCAGCCTCTGCCAGCCCAGAGAGGGGCTCCCACAGTGCAGCGGTGGGCTGAGGGGCTCCTCAAGTGCAGCCAGAGTGGGCGCCCAGGCCTAGGAGGCGCGGAGATGAGTGAGGGCTTCCAGGGCTGCCAGCATGCTGTCACCTCTCAGTGGTACTGGCTAGTATCATAATTATAGCAGTTAATGTAAGTGATGAGAATATGCATACTTGCTGTGTTTCTTATATTAAAGAGACAGCATTCAGTTTCATTAATAACTGTAATGTTGAGAGGTAACAACGTGCAAGCAGTGCTCGAGGGCTGCTGTGGGTTCCAGGTGGGCACAGGCTGGGCGGGGGCAACATTCGGTGTGGCCGGCTGGTGCCTGCTGGGCTTGATTGGGGACGAGCTCTATCTGGGCTGCCAGAGTGCCCAGGCTAGCTGCGGCAGAGTGCCCTGGTGAGTGCCAGTGAGAGGTGTAGCCCTCTGGGCTTCTGGGACTGGTGGGGACTTGGAGAACTTCTGTCTAGCTAAAGGATTGTAAATGCACCACTCAGCACTCTGTGTCTAGCTAAAGGTTTGTAAATGTACCAATCAGCACTCTGTCAAAACAGACCAATCAGCTCTCTGTAAAACAAGAAAGTCAGCTCTCTGTAAAATGGACCAATCAGCTCTCTGTAAAATGGACCAATCAGCAGGATGTGGGTGGGGCCAGAGAAGGGAATAAAAGCAGGTCACCAAGCCAGCCATGGCAACCCGCTTGGGTCCCCTTCCAGGGTGTGGAAGCTTGGTTCCTTCAATCTTGGCAATAAATCTTGCTGTTGCTCACTGTTTGGATCTGTGCTGCCTTTCTCACTGTGAAGGTCTGCAGCTTCACTCCTGAGGCCAGCGACATCATGAACCCACTGGTAGGAATGAACAACTCCAGACCTGCCGCCTTTAAGAGCTGTAGCACTCACCCCGAAGTTCTGTAATTTCACTCCTAAAGTCAATGAGACCACGAACCCACCAGAAAGAAAAAAAAAAAAAAACTCCAGACACATCTGAACATCTGAAGGAACAAACCCTGGACACACCATCTTTAAGAACTGTAACACTCATTGCAAGGGTCCATGGCTTCATTCTTGAAGTCAATGAGACCAAGAACCCACCAATTCTGGACACAATGTTAGGAGAAAGTTGTTTACAAATGCCATTTATCAATTGGTAGAAATTCTCTTCTGTGTCTAGTATGCTGAGAATCTTTATTGGAAATGGATATGGATTTTGACAAAATTTTTTTATATTTATTGAGATGATCTTTATTTCTGTTTTTGTCTGTTATTGTGGTAAATTAAATGGATTGATTTTCAAATATTAAAACCCACCTCACATTTCTGGGATAAACTTGGTCATGATGAATTAACTATATTATGTATCATTTGATTCAATTTTCTAAAATGTTAAGAAGTTTTGCATTTATTTTCATGAGGGATAGTGGTAATTTTCATTTTATTTAATATATTAGTCTGGTTTTAACGTCAGAGTAATACTGGTTTCATAGAATGAATTGGGAGGCATTTGCTCCTTTTCAATTTTCTGAAATTGTTTAGAAGTTGTATTGTTTTTTCTTTGTTTAGTAGAATTCCCCAGTGAAGACATTTCAGACTGGAGTTTTCCTTGTGTGGAGATTTTTAACAAACTAAATTCCTTTAATTGATATAGGGCTATTCAGGTCACCTATTTCTTTTTGTGTGAGCTTTTTATGGTTTGTGTCTCAAAGGACTAGTCCATTTCATCTAAGTGTCCAATGTATTGCATAAAGTTATTCATAATGTTCACTTATTATTTTAATATTTGTAGAATCTGTAGTTGTCACTTATTTTATTCTTGATATTGGTAATTTATGTTGTTTTTTGCTTTCTCTCTTTTTTACCCTAATCCTTGCTGCTAGATGTTTGTCAATCTCATTGATCTCTTTAAAGAACCAGTTTTTGATTTCGATGATTTTCTCTATTGCTTTGTTTGCTATTTAATTGATATCTGCTTTGATATTTATTATTTCCTTTTTTCTACTTACTTTGGGTTTTTTTTTCCTTTTTTTAAGTTCCTTCAGGTAGAGGTTTTTTCTTTTATACTATAGATATTAATTACAATAGTATTTTTCGTTATCTGCTACTTTAGGCACATTTCTTTATTTTATTTTATTTTACTTTATGTTCTGGGATACGTGTAGGTACATCTCTTAAATGTTGACATGTAGCATTTTCATTTTTGTCCAGTTCACAATGTTTTGAAATCCTACTTTAGATTTATTCTTTTACTTATAGTTTACTTACAAGTGTGATATTTTGTTTCCAAATATTTGGGGATTTTCCAGGTATCTTTCTATTACTGAATTTATTAAAACTTGCTTTTTGGCCAGGATACAGTCTATCTTGGTAAATGTTTCATGTGTACTTGAAAATAATGCATTTTCTACTATGGTTGGGTGGAGTGTTCTATAAATGTCAAGTAGTTCAAGTTGGTTTATGTTTTTTCAAGTCTTCTGTATGTTTACTGAACATACAGTTTTTCTGTCTACTTTTTCTATCAGTTATCATGGAGGAATGTTAAAATCTTTCATTTTAATTGTGAATTTGCTTATTACCCCTTGCAGTTTTGTCAAGGGTTTTCTTTCTGGTATTTTGAAGTTCTGTTATTAGGTGTAGAAATATTTTGAATTTTTTAATGCCATTTGATTAATTAACCCCTGAACATTATAAAATGACCCTCTATATCTTTGGTAATATTTCTTTCTACGAATTGTCTAATATGAATATAGTCATTCTAGCTTTCTTTGATAGCCTGGTGCCAGAGTTTGAATATGACTTGTCTCCACCAAAACTCACATAGAAATTTGATCCCCAATGTGGTGGTATTGGGAGGTGAGCCCTAGTGGGAGATATGTGGGTCATGAGGATGAATCTCTTGTGAATGGCTTGTTGCTGTTCTCATGGTAGTGAGTTCTCACTCTTGCAAGACTGAATTCTTTCTTGTGGGACTGATGCTTTGAGAGTAGGTTGATATAAAGCCTGGATGCCCCCTCAGGTTTCTCCTCTTTGCATGTATCTACTTCCCCTTTGACTTTCTCCACTATGTTGTGATGTAGCATGCTCAGCCCCTTCTGTGTGACGCTCTGTGTCACCTCAGAATTCTACAGAGAGTTCCACCAGCAAGAGGTCCTCAGTCTTGGAACTCTCAGCCTCCATAACTGTAAGAATTTTTTTTTTTCTTTAGAGATAACCTAGTTGTGGATATTCTGTTATAAGAAACAGAAAACAGACGAAGGCGGAAAACTGGTACCAGGAATGTAGTGTTGCTGTAAAAATACCTGAAAATGTGGAAATGGATTTCAAATTGGGTAATGGGCAGAGGTTGAAAGACTTTGGAGGATTAGGCTTGAAAAAGGCTGTATTTCTATGAACAGACCTTAAGGGTGGTTCTGATAAGGACTCGGAAGAAGACAAAAAAAATGAGGGAAAATTGGAAGCGTTTTAGAGACTAAATGGCTGTGACCAAAACATTTATAGGAACATAGACATTAAAGGCCATTTTGATGAAGTCTTAGGTAGAAATGAGGAGTATTTATTTGGGAACTGAAGCAAAGGTCACCCTTGTTACATCGTAGCAAAATTTTTGGCTGCCTAGTATTCACACTGTAGGGCCTTGTGGAGGACTGAACTTAAGAGTAATGGATTAGGATATCTGGGGAAGAAATTTCCAATCAGCAAAGTCTCCAAGAAGTGGTATGGTTACTTTTCACTGCTCATGCTCAATTATGGGAGCAAAGAAATGACCTAGAGGTAGAATTTATACTTAAAAGGGAAGCAGAGCATAAAAATCTGAGAAATGTTTAGCCTACCTATGTGGTAGAGAATGAAAAGGTGTTTTCAGAAGAGGAATCCAAGGGTGCAGTCAAGTGACTGCTTTACATAATAGTGAAAACAGTGAGAAAAAGGCCATGACAGTATTTCAAAGATTTTCCAGGCTGCCCCTCCCATCCAGGCCCTGAGAAAATAGTTTTGGAGGACAGGCCTGAGGGACTGCTGCCTTGCATTGTTTCAGGACACTAATTCCTGAATCCTAGCTGCTCTGGCTGAAGCAGCCATGGCTCCAGTGGCCCCAAGTGTGACCCAGGCTTCCACTTTGGAGCAGTCAGGTGGTAAGCTTTGGCAGCTTCTACAAAGTGTTAGGGCCACATGTGCACAGAATGCAAAAGCCATAGAGGCTTGGCAGCTTCCACCTAGATTTCAGAGGTTGTATCATAAAACTTGGGAGACTAGGCCAAAACCTGCCTAAGGGAAAGAGCCACTACAGAGAATCCCCACTAGGACAATACCTAGTGGATCCATAGGTGTAGGCCACTACCAGACCCCAGAATGGTGGAGTCAGTGGCAGTGTGTAACCCTAGACTGAAAAGTTATAGGCATCTGATTCCAATCTATGACAGCAGTCATGTGAGCTGTGCCTAGCAAAGCTGTCAGAGGCATTTGAACCAGAGTGACTCCAACTTAAATAGGGTAAAATGACGCTGAGACCTACTGGGTTGCATTCCCTGGAAGTTAAGGTATTTTCAGTCACACAATGAGATAGGAGGTTGGCATGAGATACAGACCTTGCTGATAAAACAGGTATCAGTAAAGAACCTGGCTAAAGCCCACCAAAACCAAGATGGCGACAAGACTGACCTCTGGTCATTCTCACTGCTCATTACTTGTATAATTATAATTCATGTAAATGATAATACATTAGCATGCTAAAAGACACTCCCACCAGCGCCATGACAATTTACAGATGCCATTACAATGTCAGGAAGTTACTCCATATCGTCTAAAACGGGGAGGAACCCTCAGTTCTTGGATTTGCCCACTCCTTTCCTGGAAAACTCATGAATAATTCATCCCTGGTTTAGTATATAATCAAGAATGAACCATAAAAATGAGCAACCAGCAGCCCATGCCCCTGCTCTGCTTATGGAGTAGCCATTTTTTAATTGCTTTACTTTCTTAATAAACTTGCTTTCACTTTACTCTATTGACTCCCTTGAATTCTTTCTTGTGTGAGATCCAACAATCTTGTCTTGGGGTCTAAATCAGGATCCCTTTCTGGTAACAAAGCCATGAGCTGGGATGGACTGCGTGAGGGCTTGGGAGTCCATCCCTCATACCAGTGCACCAAGGATGTGGGACATGGAGTCAAAGAAGATTACTTATGACCTTTAAGATTTAATGTCTGCTCCATCAGGTTTCTCATTTGCTTGGGCCTGTCGTTACTTTCTTTTGGATGACTTTGCCCTTTTGGAATGGGAATATTTACCAAATGTCTGTCTCACAATTGTGTCTTGGAAGTAAATAACTTGTTTTTTATTTTACACTCAAAACTGGAAGGAGCTTGTGCTGAGTCTCAGATGGGACTGATTTTTGGCTTTTGTTTTGGTGCTAACACAAATTAGGACTTTGGGAGACTATTGGGAAGGAATGATTGTATTTTACATGAGAGATGGACATCAGTATTGAGGGGCCAGGAGTGGAATGCACTGGTTTATATAGGGTTTTTCACCATCGAACTCAGGTTAAAATTTGATCCCCAATGTGATGGTGTTGAGAGGTGGGGACTAGTGGGAGGTATTTGAATCATGGGGGCAGATACTTCATAAATGTCTGGGTGTAGTTCTTGTGGTAATGACTGAATTCTTGCTCTGGGAGATTGATTAGTTCTCACAGAAACTGATTAGTTCGATTGAGCATGTTTTGTTATAAAGTGAGGGTGCCCCTTAATTTTGCTTCTTCACATATGTCCGCTTCCCCTTTGACCTCCTCTGGTATGGCTTGACCCAGCACATGGACTTCACTAGATACCAACACTGTGCTTCTCATACTTCCCAGTCTGTAGAACTGTGATCTAAATAGACCTCTTTTCTTTATAAATTACCCAGTCTCAAGTATTCTGTTGTAGCAAAACAGAACAGACTGAGACAATTGTTATGTCTTTCTCTACTTCTTACTTTAAATCAGTTTTTGTCTTTATATTTAAATTGGGTTTTTTGTAGGCAATGTATAGTTGAATTTTGCTTATTTTGTTCTTGTTCTTAAAATCCAGTCTGTTGACTTCTAACTTTTTTGAATTGATGATAAAAATTTACATATTTATTGTATGCAGCATGATGTTTTGTACACATTGTGGAATGACTAAATGAAGCTATTTAACATATATATTATCTCACATACTTATGATTATTTTAGTGGTGAAAACATGTAAAATCTATGCTTAAATTTAACCTTAGCGATTTTCAAATATACAATATATTGTGTTATACTTTTCTCTAATTTGGTCTTGAGGTCTCTCTCTGGAGAGTGGCTACAAATTTTAGTCCTGCCCTGATGGAGTTCCAGGGGAAATGGTCTTAGATGTTTATAGTGTGTTTTTCACAGGATACTTCTTTATCTTGGCAGATGGCTGAATACCTAAGTGTCTGATCAGTGACCAAGTGTCCTTCTCTCAGGAAACTTGTTTATACTGACAGACAATCTGTCTTGTATTTAGTTTATTCATAGCAAGATAACCATTCTCTAGGAGATCCCTGACCAGGAAAAAAATTATGTTCAAATATGCTGATCAGGTGAGACACAGAAAATACAACATAGCAAAACACGTGAAATAACAGAAGCAGTGTATTACTTACAAATCCCAGAGAGAAGGCGTTAGCATACCTCACAGGATCAATGGCATGCGGGGAGTCATCTAGGACATATGCATATTTAACCAGTGGCTGGGAAGCAGGAGAGATAGAGCAAGGGACGTAACAACCAAAACCGTTTTTGGGGTCTGGGGCATTGCCCAAGCAGTTTCTTATGGGGAAGTCTAATTGGTGGGTTCAGAGAAAGTAGGCACAAGTTCCACGGAGGGATGCTGAGACTTAGAGGTGGTCACTGTGGCGTATCTGCACTGTGTATGGGGTATTGTGGGGGTCACCAAGGTGAGTAAAGGATGAGTCTATATGACTCGTAAATAGATGGTCATTGGGAAATGGTGGTATAAGGCAGATACATGGTTCTAGCACACTGAAAAACTGGGAGGAGGTGGAAAACTGGAAAATGTGTCAAGAATGACCAATTCTTGCTTCTGGTTGAGAAAGCTCAACTTATATTCAAAATGGATATAGAATAAATATAAAATTATGATAATACATTATTATTGACTATATCACCACCATGTAGTACAGTAGATCTGTTGAACTTATTTCACTTGTCTCACTGAAGTTTTTTTTTTTTTTTTTTTTTCCAGGGAGCGAAAGACAAAACATATTTATTCCAGGCCAGGTCTTAAAATGCATGCTGCACTGTTCCCTGTTATTATTGGCACCAACAAGGAGAGAACGTGCCTTAATGGCAGCTCCACCCAGAGCTTGCCATGTGGCTGCTGTGAGGCTTCCTGTGAGTCCATATAGTCTTCTTCCTCATTGGAGCAGTCAGTGAGGTTTTCTACCCTCATAGCAAAGGGATCCTTAACTATAAATTCACTGTGTGCAGAGAAGAGGACAGAATCTGATGCATTGATTGTTCCTCATTTAAACCATGACTTAATCTGTATCTTAGGATTTAACTATCCTTATTTTCTGATTAAAATTTTTTTTTAATAAAAGGAAGGGGGAGAGTGGTAAGGGGCAAAGCAATAGAAATTATGCTGTGCTGGCACGGAGACTAAGTTCTAGTCAGATTGAAGGCCCATATAAAGGGCCGACTGAAGTTTTGTGTCCTCTGACAAACATCTGCCCACTCCTTATGCCCCCCAGCCTCAGGTTGCCCCCATTTTACTATCAGTTCAACTTTTTTACACTCCCTATATAAGTGAGATCATGTGGTACTTTTCTTTTTATGCCTGGCTTAACTCACTTAACACATCCTCCATATTTATTCATGTGGTCACAATGACAGAATTCCCTTCTTTGTATAGCTGAATAGTATTTCATCATGTATATATGCCACATATTCTTTATCCATTCATTCACTGATGAACACTTAGATTTATTTCATATCATGACTATTGTGAATAATGCTCCAATGAACGTGGGAGTGCGGATCTCTCTTTTACATATTGATTTCAAATTATTTGGATTTATAACCAGTAGTGAAATTACTGGATCATATAGTAGTTCTAATTTTTGAGGAACTTCCATACTGTTTCCCATAATGACTGTATTAATTTACATTCCCACCAACACTGTACAAAGATTCTCTTTGCTCCACATCTTTGTCAATACTTCTTATCATTTGTCACATAAGACAAAAGCCATTTTACAGGTATAAGATGATATTTCACTGTGGTTTTCATATGTATTTCCCTGATGATTACTGGTGATCATTTTTTTCATATACTTGTTGGCTGTTTCTACACCTTTTAAGAAATGTCTATTGAGGTATTTTTCCCATTTTCAAATCAAGTAATTGTTTTCTTTTTATGAGTTGTTTAAGTTCCAAATATGTTTAGAATGTTAAGTCCTTATCAGATGTATGTTTTGCAAATATTTTCTTCCATGCCATAGGTTGTCTCCTTACTCTAGTAATTGTTTCTTTTCCTGTACAAAAGTATTTTAGTTTGGTGTGATCCCATTTGTCTGTGTTTGCTTTTGTTGCTTGTGCTTTTTGGGTCACACTAAAAAAAAAAAAAAAAAAAAAAAAAAAAAATCATTGCCCAAAAGCATGCCATGAAGCTTTCCCCATATGTTTTCTTATACTGTGTTTACAGTTTAGGTCTTTAATCAATTTTGATTTTTATAAGTGGTGTGGGAAAAGGGTCCAATCTCATTCCTGTGTGTAGATATCCAGTTTTCCAACCCCATTTATTACATAGACTGCCTTTCCTCCAATGCATTTTCTTGACATCATTGTCAAAAATGAAGTGGCTGTAAATGTATGGATTTATTTCTAAGCTCTCTATTCAATTTTATCGGTCTAAGCATCTGTTGAGTATGAGTTTAGCTATGAATTTTTTATATGACCTTTATTGTGTTGTGGAACAGTTCTACTTAATTTGTTGTGAGTTTTTATGAAAGCATGTTAAATTTTGTTGAATTTCTTTTCTTCATCTATTGAGATTATCATAGTTTTTGTTTTTTATTTTATTAACATGATATATGGAATTTATTGATTAGCCTATATTAAACTGTTCTTGAATTCCAGGAATTAACCCCACTTGCTCATGGTGAATTATCCTTTTAATAAGCTGTTGAATTTGGTTTGCTAGTATTTCGTTAAGAATTTTTAATCCATCATTCATCAAGGATGTTGGCCTGTGATTTTTTTTGTCCTTGTGTCCTTGTCTGGGTTTGGTATTAGAATAATTCTGCCTTTATAAAATGAGTTTGCAAGTGTTCTTTCCTCTTCCGTTTTTCAGAAAAGTTTGAGAAAGACTGGTATTAGTTATTTAAATATTTGGTAGAATTCAGCATTGAAGCCATCTGTTCCTGAAATTTTTCTGTGATGGGAGAATTTTTATTACTGATTTAATATACTCTTAACCATTATTGATCTGTTCAGATTTTCTGTTTCTTCATGATTCAGTCATGGTGGATTGTATATGTCTAGGAATTTATTCATTTCATTTAAGTTAAATTTGTTGGCATATAATTGTTTTAGTAGTCTCTTATGATCCTTTAATAAAATTCGCCTACCATAAGTCTGACAAATGTATTTCTGTGGCATGGGTTGTAATGTCATTTCTTTCAATTCTCTTTTTATTTATTTGAGTCTTTATCCCTTTATTTGTGACTTCTCCCATAGTCTAGCTATGGGTTTGTCAATTTGGCTTATCTTTTCAAGAAAACAATCCTTAGTTTTGTTTATCTTTTCTATTGTTTTTATAATCTCTATTTTATTTATTTCTGCTCTGATCGGTATTATTTTCTTCCTTCTGCTAATTTTGAGCTTATTCTTCTTTTTCTGTTTCTCTAAGATTTAATGTTAGTTTATTTGGGATCTTTCTTCTTTTTTGATGCAGGAATTCATTATTATAATCTTCCCTCTTAGGACTATTATTTTTATGCATCCCATAAGTTTTAAATGTGTTTCCATTTGCTTCTCAAGATTTTTAAAAAATATCTTTTGATTTATTCATTGACCCATTGGCTCTTTAGGAACACATTGTTCAATTTTCACATACTTGTGAATTTTTCTGATATTTTTCCTATTATTGAATTCTAATTTTAGACCATTGTGGTCAGAAAAGATACTTGACACGATTTCAATCTTCTTCAACTTGTTAGGGCTTATTTTATGGTTTAATATATGATCTATTCTGGAGAATCATTTGTGTGCAGTTGAATAGAATGTGTATTTTGCAGCTGTTGAATGAAGTATTTGTATATGTCTATTAGGTGCATTTGGTCTAAAGCATAGTTTAAGTTTAACATTTTCCTACAGATTTTCTCTCCGGATGATCTGTCCATTACTGAACATGGGGTATTGAATTACCCCACATGATTTTATTGTAGTCTATCTCTCCCTTCACGTCTATTAATCATTGCTTTTTATATTTTGGTACTTCCATGTTGGGTGAATATGTATTTGCAGTTGTTGCATTTTCTTGATGAATTGGTTCCTTTATCAATGTTTTAGTACATATTATATAAATATAACATAATACCACATATTCAGTAATTTATAATAGAGATTTACTGGCTTGCAGTTCTGGTGGCTGTAATGTCTAAGACTGAGGGGCTAGCATCTTGAAAGGGCCTTCTTGCTGCATCATACCAGGACAGAAGGCATCACATGGTGAAAAGACAGAGAGAACAAGAGGGGATAAACCCACTCTGACAATAGGGAACCCATTCATGTGATAATGGCATTAATGTATTCATGAGGACTGTTATGTATAACTACAGACAGTTTCTGACTTATGATGGTTTGACTTTAAAATGTCAACTTTATGATGGTGTTAAAGCAATCCATATTAAGTAGAAACCATACTTGGAATTTCGATCATTTCCTGGGCTAGTGATACTCTCCTGTGTTGTGGAGAGTGGCAATAAGCCATAGCTCCCAGTCATTCAGCCATGGGATTACAAGGGTAAACAGCCAATACTCTACAATATACTGTGTTACCAGATGATTTCGGTCAACTATAGGCTTATATAAGTGTTCTGAGCATGTTCGAGGTAGGCTTAGCTAAGCTATGATGTTTAGTAGGTTAGGCATATTAAATGCATTTTTGACATGATGTTTTCAACTTATGATGGGTTTATTGAGAAACAATTTCATTGTAAATCTCTCTCTATATATAATAAATAGATATATAGATTTAGAGTTGACAACATTACTCTCTCTGTACTTAAAGTACCTTTTGACTCTTCTCTTTTACCAGCTGTAAGCTCCTTGAGCTTAATCCTTGCATCCCTGGGTCCTAGTACATGCCTGGAACATAGTAAGCACTCAGGAAAATTCTTAAATGAATAACTGAGTAAAAATGTTGGTTAGTAGAGCCTTCTTTTTCTCCAATAGCAGCTAGTTTATTTCAACAAAACTGTAAGTCCCATTTTGAAGCAGTACATTGGATTAAAATGATAAAAGAGATGATCTAGTCTTCGAAGCAACTGAAGCACATAAGCATAGGACTGTACTTGAGCAAAATCAGGATTTTACCAACCACAAGGAAGGAGAAAAATGGTAGACAGGTAGACGGATAAGTAATAAGTATTCTCAAAAGCACCTGTACCCTTTGTTCTGAAGAGAATGTTTAGAACATATTCTAAGTGAGAATTTTAAATAGTGTTTTAGACTGGTTTCATGACAGCATCTAACTTATATGACTGTAAATATTTCCAGAACACAATAAACTCCACTTCCATTCCAAGATGCTTCATGCAGTGTGTCACTTTGGATGATAATTATATTGCATTAGGGAGACAGATTGTGCAGCCTCAAAAGGGAAAGACTATACTGGTAAATTTATCATCCACCCCCACAATGCACACCCTCTAACGAGGACAATTCTATTACTTCTGGGACCATCTTTATTTCACATTTATTATTTAAAAAATACAAGCTACCGGAGCTGAGTAACTCCTAAGTAGAAAGTACTGTTTTAGTTTCAATCATAGAGATCTAGGTTTTTTTTCCCTCTGTGGGAATATTTTTAAATAAAGAATTTTCCTACTTATTTCTTTTCACCCTTTTAAGACAGGGCAATGCTTAATTACCTGTCATATTCTTATTTGACAAGTCATTCAAATTTTCCAAGCCTCATTTTTCTCACCTGAAAAAAATATATAATTGAGTCATCTTATGGAGATTTCTTTCACTCTTAAAATAAAGGAGCCAAATTATTTCTACACTGCAAAACGCTGAGCAAATTTTCAATATGAGGTTTGTGGTACATGGAAATGTGATATTTATCTTTTTTATTTCAACAACCTTATACAGTGGCTGGAACATGTTCATACATATTTTAAAAGAATAAAATAAATAAGAAAGGAAGAAAGATGGAAGAAAGAGTAAGAGAAAAGGGAGGGAGGGGAGGAAAAGAGAGAGGAAACAGAGAGGAGGAATAAAGGAAGAAAAAATGGATGGGAGATGGAAGGAGGAAAAGGAAGAAGAGAGAGAGGAGAAAAGAAAATGGAATCGGAGAGAGAGAGAAAGAAAAAGTAAAGAAAGAAGGAAGGAGAAAATAAAAGAAAAGAGGAAGAAGAAAAGGGAGGAATAACTATGACTATTATGTGATTACTTGATTAATTTTGAATTTGACCTGTGTATGATAACAACTGATTTAATCATGGTAGCTGTTCTGTTCTCCTCCAAATAAGATAAGTAGATTTTTCAAAGTGACTAATGTTACATGAAGTTTAAACATGGTGGTACTGGAGTGGTGTTGTAGTGGTTGAAGTAGTTATATTTGCTACTTTGTTAGTAATAGTATTAACGTTACTGCCTTTGCAAATGAAACCGGAAAGAGACGGTTTCATTTCCAAATGCAATAGAAGTGGAAATGCTAGAGGAGACTCATTCATTAAAGGGATTGCCCTTTTTTTTCTACTTTTTAGAGAATTTATTCAAAAAACAGCAGGATATTTTAAAAATAGTCTTAGATTCTTAGTCTTAAATTGGAAATAATTTCTTTGTTTATTTTGTCCTTAAGCATAAACTTGATTCATTAGTAGGGGCACACAAACAAACATAATAAGTACTAGAGAAATAGAAGATTATTTATATCTTGCTCCAGTGTAAGAGTCAATTAATTCTGTTTGTGTGTGTGTTTGTGTGTGTGTGTGAGTGTGTGTGTGGTAGCTTTTTGACAAGCTAATTCAGATACATTTTTTTAAAAGATGGTGGTATTATTCCTCACATAAGCCAATAATTCTGAGGTTGTTTTAGGAAGGAAGTGAGTCAGTGCTTTGGATGCATTTCATGGTAGCATTAATAATCATCACTACCATTAATTAAGCACCTGCTCTGAGCAAGGCACTGCACAAATGCTAGCTCATTTAATTTTTATGGGAACACTGTGAAGGTAGCATTTGCATCACAGTTTTGTAGTTGAGGAATCATAGACGCAGAGGGAATAGTTAACTTTTCAAAAATACTAGCTGATGGCTTTCCTCATTATGTCCACCTCTCCAAGGTCAGAGAGTGACTGAAGATCAAAGGGAAAATTAAAAAGAGAAAAAAACCACATTTCTAAGCCTTCTTTCATCTCGGAGAAACAACAACAAAAAGCAAAGGTAAATACAGACACACACACGCAATATTTTAAATAAGACACTTAGCATTGTTCTAAGTTCTTTGTTAAAGTATTTCTATGAATCTCCTCACACACTTGTAAGAAGGACACTGTTTTCCTTATTTGACTGATGAGAGAAGGCAAGTTTGGGAGGTTAACTTGTCCCGCCAATTTGGCAAGTGATGGAATCTGTATTTGAACTCAAAATGCACATGGCTTGGAAGGCTGGAAGTAAGGCTGTGCCCCTTTCCCAGGTCACACTGACCTTCACCTGCAGTGCAAAAACACTTTACAAGCACAGGACACTTAAAGTGATACAAAGACAAACAAGACATAGCCTTGAACTCAGAAAGCAAAATCTCAGAAAATATCTCGGCTGATGCAACATTTATGAGGAAGTGTGAGATGGTTTGCAAAATAGTCCTTGGAGGTCATAAACTGAAATATTAACTGGTGGCCTTTTTTCTGTTGAGTAAATTTTTGATGGAGAAAGGGCCTTCTAGCACCTTGGAGGGAGACGACCTTATTATGATGAAGGAGACACTCACTCTACTTCACTAGGTAACAGATTTTGAAAGGTGAAAGCAAGCCTTCCTCTACGTTGCTGGAAAGGGGGCATTTTGCATACACACTTTCAGATAACTCTTATAACAGCTCTGTGGGATAGTAACTCTTTTTTTCTCTTTTACAAATGAGAAAACTGAGGCTTCAGAAGATGAAGTGTTCACCTTGGATCACACAGGTAGTAAGTGATGGAGACAAGGCTCAAACCAAGGCCTACCTTATTCCAAAGATACAGTTTTTTCACCGCATCTTATTGCCTCTCATTGTGTATACAAATGTGTATTGTATGTATATGTGTGAGTGTGTATGTGCAAACAAATGGACACATCTTGTGGTACCTGAAGCCTGCTTTTATATTTGTATTTCTTGTCTCCTTTTCCTCTTCCAGGATAGCATGTGCACACTGGGTAAATGAGGGAGGTTGGTGTGCTAAGTGGTGGGGATGGTGAAGTCCTGAACCAACGAGAGTAAAGAAGGCCTGTGGCTAGCAGAAGCTCTTCTCTCACACTGGCAATACTAGAAAACCAGAACAAGAGTCATAGTTCCTGCCTTGAGCATCCATCAAACCTGACTTCACTATTTCCTAGACCTGAGTATACTGAGAAAATAAAATTGAGTTCAACTTAGAACCTCTTATTTGGTGTAGGTCATAAGTACTTAGTTTCCAAAGACTTAATTCAAATGCCAATTCTTCTAAAAAGTTTCTCTTATCACCTGCCCAATTAATGCTAACTTAAGGATTTTATTTTTCTGTGGATATTTATCAAGTGGCTACCATGTACTAGGCATTGTGCTAAGCATCTGTGTTAGGGTTAGGGTTAGGCACATCAACGATCATGTTACACTATAACTGTTTTTCTAAATATCTGTACCATAAACTAACAAGGACAGTTGTTTATCTGCTCAATATTCTTAGCTTTTGGCATGGTTTGCACATACAGTAGGTATATAATAAATGTATGTTTAATGAAGGTATTCAGGGAAGAAGTGATGATTTCAAATGGAAATGATATTGGCTGCTTATCGGGTGAGGGAAATCAAAGGTTGAGCTGATCAGTTTACAAGTCCCAAGAGGTGGTCTCACACTTCTTTGAGGGCACCAGTGGGCAAATGTTATAGAAGGCAGATGAGTGCAAAAGTAAAGGTAGTACTTTCTTTCTATTAAGTTATCCAATTATAGGATGGGTTGTCTGTTGAGGTAATGTGCTTTTTGTAAGTGGTGTTTAAGCAAAATGTAAAGCCTTTGTCTATCTGGGGTGATCTGGAAGGGTTTTCCACATTGATTTTGACACAAACTTATCTAAGGCTTCTTCTAATATTGATACCTGCCATTCTACGATCAGGAAGCCTTTACAGAGGGAACGGCAATGTCTTAGTGAAGCTGGAGAGGATGGTTCATGTCAGAATGCCCCTCTCCCTCTACCAGTTCAAACCCTACTCATTTACCCTTGGTGTAGCACTGAGAGAGGGCCACTCTGTTAATGGCCTACACTTGAGTGTTAGCACAGAGTTAGTTCATCATTCATGGATAATGAGCAGAGAGGTCTAACCAATGAAAGAATTTCAATGACCCTCTTTGACTGTCATGATTGTCAACCTTATGATTTTACCCTCAGGTCCTTTTGGCCTAGTTTCTCTTTCACATCTCTGTTTCAAAAGCTTCAAACCTATGTTCCTGACTAAATTTCAGAAAAGTTATTACCGTCCCTAAAATTAAAAAAATAAAATAAAAATTACCAAACTATTGTCAATTAAAATGTAGTAGTAAAGTTCTGACCCTGAAGCTAGATCACTTCACTCAGCCATCGACTTCCGGAAAGTGAGCTCACCTTTCTGTGTCTCATCTGTAAAATGAAAACACTGATAAACAATCCCGCAGGAATTTCCTTACTCTAATTCTAAATAAGTCAAATGGTGGTTTTCTGTTTGTTGGTTTGGTTTTTGCATTCTCAGTCCCAAAGAATTTACCTATTGAGAATGGTAATATATGGAAGCTTGAGTTCCCAAGAGAGTTTCTATGTCATTGTAGATGATTCTAAATGAAGATGAAGAGAGGCAAACTAAGCTGGCAGGTGACAGTCTGGGGCTGGTGCTGCTAAGGAGTTGAGCTTTATTACTCAGGGATGAGAAAGAGAAGACTTTCCTCACAGGACCTGACTGGCTAATCTGTGAAGGATGACTCATTCATCAATGCTGAAGATGACCGCAGCACTGAGCTGCAGCTCTGTCTTCCACCAGACTTCCTTTGCACAACCTCACTCAATTTCCCAGGGAACCCTGGCTGGGATAGCTTGTTTTGATGCATTTTAGAGTAGCAACAGTGGTAGAAACAGTGGAGGAGATGGATCCAATAGTCCAGACAGTCATCTCAGAAGAAAAGAGACAAGGAACATGATGACATGTGAACTTGCACCTGTATGACAAAGTAAGGATATTGGCTGTACTGTTCCAACTGCTATTCTTCATTTTCATTTATCCCAGGAGGCTTATAAAGAAAAACTGCAGGTGGTGATTGCTCAGAAAGAGGCTTCGCACTAAAAATACAATTTGGGATGTGAATATACTTGTCAGTATAATAGACTTGCAATGTTTTCAATGATCCATACCTAGCTGTGAGCTACCTGCAGGTAAGGATTATATTAAACATATTCGTACATCCCAGTACTCAGAAGGGAGCATTAACAGAGCTAGTGCTCAATATAGGCTTGATAAATAAAAGAAAAATTGAGAATCATTTTTGTTTTAAGGCAATTGGATTACAAATGAGTTTCTTTCTTTTCAGAAGTACCCATAATATTGTATATTGTTTTTTACCTGGAAGTGAGTTACCTTCAGTGTGACTTACCTCCTGAACAGAGTTCTCCAAATAGAACCTTCTCCTTTGTTAAATTGCCAGTCCACATACTCATCTCTTATCCATACTGTATACATGACATAGTGCAGAATACCATCCAATCTAGGAAGCCTTCCTGCTATCCCTGGGGAAATCACTCTCTCTTTCTTACTTTCTAGTATAACCTAGTATACTAGTATACTAGGGATTTAAAGACAATTTAAAGACAGTTTTATACTAGTATACTAATTTCTAGAAATTAAGGAAGAATACTAGATTTAAAATTGTCTTTAAATCCCTTTCTGCCTCTCACTTGTTGTCAGCCTTAGGCAAGTTACTTAACTTTTCTCTGCTTGTTTTCTGATCTGCAACATAGAGATAATAACAGAAGCTATTGGCTAAGTGAGATGGCTCATGCCTGTAATCCCAGCACTTTAGGAGGCTGAGGCAGGAGGATGACTTGAGCCCAGGAGTTCCAGACCGGCCTGGGCAACATAGTCAGACCTGTCTCTACAAAACAAAAAAATTGAAAGAAGAAATAGCTAGGTGTGATTATGCAAACCTATAGTTTCAGGTACTCAGGAGGCTGAGGTGGGAGGATTGCTTGACTCCGGGAGGTTGAAGCTGCAGTGAGCTATGATTGTATCATTGCATTCCAGTCTACACAACAGAGCAAGACCCTGAAAAAAAGAAAGAAAGAAAGAGAGAGAGAGAAAGGAAGGAAGGAGGGAGGAAGGGAGGGAGGAAAGGAAAGGAAAAGGGAAAGGGAAAGGGAAAGGAAGAAGGAAGGAAGGAAGGAGAGAAACTATCATGGTTTTATAGTTGGGCTAAATGAGTCAGTACATGTACTCATCAAATGATAAGTGTTCAATATCTATTATTGATAACTATTATATCTATCTATTAGTTATCAATAACTATTATAATATCAATAACTATTATAATAACTACTATAATAACTATCAATAACTATTATCAGTAGTATTTTCCCTCTTTTATATTATACTTTTAATAACAAATTACTTCTTGTATTTTAATAAAACTAATTTATCAGTTCATTCTAAGACTAGTTATATAAAATGAAAACCTGGGGGAGAGTCTCCACATCTTATCATGTGTTCTTAAAATAAATGAAAAAAAAAAAGGAAAGTTCTTTTAATTCAGTCTCCCCATGATACATACCTCTTATAACAAGATTATATATTGAGTTTAGCCTTATTGTGTATGATTTTCGTTAACTATTAAAGACATCTTAAATGCATTTAAATGTAATAAAGTTTAATTAAAATTGTAAGTGAAATGTTGAGACAAACTGCCTAGATTTTTAAGTGAACAAAAGTAGATCAAAGGGTAAAAATACCTAAGGATACAAAAAAATTCCACTGTTAGTTAAAACACTGTCAACACGATAGTTAATAGAAACATAAAAGTGAGCAGGAGGAATTTTAGATGAAGCTTCTTTAAAAAAGGGAATGATCCTATTTTCAAACAGAACCACAAAGAATTGTAGAAACACTTTCTTAATATGAAAATAAAAAGAATAAGTAACACTAAATCACTCATTACTATTTTTTGAATTATACAAGATAAAAAGTAGGCCAGGTGCGGTGGATCATACCTGTAATCCCAACACTTTGGGAGGTCAACATGGGTGGATCGTTTGAGATCAGGAGTTCAAGACCAGCCCGACCAACATGGTGAAACCCTATCTCTACTAAAAATACAAAAAATAACTGTGTGCGGTGGTGCACACTTGTAATTCCAGCTACTCAAGAGACTGAGGCATGAGAATCTCTTGAACCCAGGAAGTGGAGGAGGCAGTGAGCCAAAATCACACCACTGCACTCCAGCCTGGGCAACAAAATGAGACTCTGTCTCAAAACAACAACAACAACAACCACAACAAAAGTAAAAACTCTTCATCTCTGTTCATTGAAGTCTATCCTTTAGAGATAAATACCATTAACAATTTGGTAGGCTTTCTTCCAGATCTTTTTTTCACTCATATTAGTCTGTCATATTCAGTTAACTAGTTAGTAAAAACAGAGTGCTATACATAACATACTGTAACCTCCTCTTTCTTTTTAACAATTTAGCATGGGCATCTTTTCATGTACATATGTTTATCTCATTCCTTTTTATTTCCAGCCCAATATTCCCACAGAAATAGTAAATTTCATTCTTATTAAAGGCTTCACACTGTTTCCTGGTGTGAATATACCCTAATTATTTAAGTCAATCTGAACGGGAGTTGAATTTTAGGTGAATTTTATGGTTGCATTTCAAATAATCATTTGGAAAACTATTTTAGCTATAGTTTATTTTAGCTATATTAATTTTGATTCTTAAAACCATCAAATGGATAATAAACCCAAGATAATCTTTAAAGGCAGAAAAATTACTAAAGGATAACTTATGCTATTATGGAAGGAAGCAGGATAGATGCAAGTTGGTTTGGGTTGTCTATTTTTGCTTGAGGCCCTTTCATTGCAACTGCTGTCATCCTTATTGTAAGTACGAGAAGAAAGAATTCCATATGAGATGAGAACGTGTAGACAGCTCCACTCAGGCTGGTGCTTTGCACTGGATTGGGAAATGTGTCTACCCATGCCTGGGAGGGATCCAGAGCAGGGAGGCATTTACCAGAAGTAGGATTGAGAAATCACTTGTTCTTTCAGAGGCCACTGGCCACCAGGTACCATATGGCTGCTTCCATGTTGTGAATTCCCTGAACACCAGGCACACTGGTATTCAAATATTGGAACAGAACAATTTTCAAAACCAAACAAATTATATTTGGATTACCCATAATATCAGTTCCTTCTGTTAGCTTTGATGATTCAGAGAGAATGTATGTGTTAAATTAACAAGTCTATTGAGAACTTTTGACATCTGTAACCTTCTCCTTAGCTGGTACACCAAATGCCTCTATAATTCTTGCCTACCACCTGTGTGTTTAACTGTGGACATGAACAAAATGAGATGGATGTGTTCTGTGGCATAAAAAAGCAGCACCTCCATTTACTGTAAGCAGAAGGGGCCAGGAAGTAAAGGAGAAATGAGGATATTTGGACAATGCAAGAGGGGTGGGGCGGGGAAGTGAGGGAGAATGGCAGCCTCCTGCATCATCATGATCCAGGATTTTGGTGCTGCTTCTCAGGGTGAAATTGTTTACTTTCTCTATGTCCCAGTTCCAGGTCCCTAGGTTTGAACACCATGTCCACCCCAGGCCTACCAGCTATAGCCAGGAAGATTTGCTAAATAAGAGATTCAAGGGGGGCAAGGGGAGGGAGAGCATTAAGACAAATACCTAATGCATGCCGGGCTTGAAACCTAGATAACGGGTTGATAGGTACAGCAAACCACCATGGCACATGTATACCTATAACAAACCTGCACGTTCTGCACAGGTATCCCAGAACTTAACGTAAAATTAGAGAGAGAGAGAGAGAGAGAGAGAGAGAAAGAGAGAGATTCAGGCTGAGAAGCAGCAACTTAAGAGTTCTTGAGGACAGAGTTTGGTGCCACCAGAAGGGAGAGAAAAACCTGGAACATGGCAGGAAAGCATCATGAAGAGAAGTTTACGCAGGGATTTCTAACATGTCTGGGTAGCGTGGTGACTCTGTGTGCTTAGTTCTCTATAACCATAACCAAGCTGTCACAACAGGTTCCTTCTATTATCTCACAAAATCTCTTCTGAACTTCCTTTGGTTCTTCTAATGGATTTTTGCCCAGAAAAATAAGATACATCTCACTTAGATCCTAGTGTAATCAGCCTCCTATGAAAATCCCAACAAAACAATTTCTTAAAGCTTGCTCTCTGCTGTGTTATATAAGCATTTAGATCCCCTCTACAAGCATCCTCTTCTCTCCATCCTTCTTTGTAAGTACAGCTACAGCTAGTTGTCCAGTGTGTAGGCAAAAACTGCCTGACTCATCTAGTCATACCTTAATGACAGCTGTGCCCCAGGCTTCAAACTGTACTGGTTACTCAGATCTTCTAAATTGGACATTGCTAATTCTAGAATCAGAAGCAAAGGACCTAGGGACAAGTCATGTTATTGATATTTTATTTTCTTAATTTAGAGTCAAGGCATCTTGGTTGCAGTTATGAGAACACAGATTCCACCTTCTGCTAAATTATATTTTCTCAAGAGCCCTATCAATGCCCTTAAAAAGACAACAGAGCCGTCTGTTATGCACCACCCACAATATCACGTATGGAGGTTCATCTTAGAACAAAGATGAATCCTCAGTGAATACAACAAGAAATAAACTGACTCAAGTTTCAGATTAACCAGGCAGCTGCTAGGTATTTTGAAAGCAGAGAAGCCAAATCAGAGATATGAAAAGAAATTAGTACTCAGATAGAGATGCTACAACATGGCTTTGTAACAGAAATAACATATAGTGGTCTTTTTGTTGTCGTTGTTTACCCAGATCCATTCCTTTTTGTAGCACTGGTATCCTTATTTTCCTCTGAGCCATTCCTTGCCCACTCCCATCTCATATTTTTCAGGTAAAGTTGATTTCACTCACAGAATACAAGAGTAGAACATGTGTTCTGGGCCAGCCTAGTTACCTCATTCTATCCTGCTTGACTCAGTGCACTTTAAAAACGGGCACATGTCTCAAAGCAGGTATGCCAGAGAAGATACAACCTGAAGACTTCTACCTAAGCTTTCAGAAAAACAAACTGTCAATTGCTAGACTGGAATGAGATTCTGTAAATGTGAAGCTTCCTTGCTGTCTCTGGGCAGAATTGGGAACTGAAGTAGCTCTGAGGAAACAGAACCAAGAGGTAGATAACATTGTTTGAGCTGGGAATCAATTCATACTTAAAAAGAACTAAGCCTAGATTTTTCAGTTTGCATGGAGCCAAAAAAAAAAAAAAAATCCCTTTAGAATAAACGAATCCACCAATGGCAAGACAGGAAGTCCTACCTAGATTGCCTTTTTCCAATTTCGGAAACATTAGCTGAAACACCTTTCTCTACCCACACTTCTCTGCCTTGTTGAGAAGTTGAAAAGCAACAATTTAAGAGTTCTTGAGGATGGAGTTTGGTGCCACCAGAAGGGAGAGAAAAACCTGGAACATGGCAGAAAGGAATCTTGAAGAGAAGTTGGTGCAGGGGTTTCGACCATGTCTTAGTAGGGTTGGTTGTCCTTTCTTAGTCTGGGGTTTCTACCATGTCTGGGTAGGGTGATCCTTTCAAGTCCTTTCTTACACAGCTAGCATCTCCCTGAATTAACCCATGTTTGTCCTTGACCACTCAGTGAAGCTCTTCAGTATATTCAGCCTTTTTATAGAGGTCCTCCAAGTTAAACTGAAATCTGGATGTGTATCTCAATTACAAATAACATGCCTGTGTGCTTGAAACAGACACTGCAATGATTAAAGTGTAAATTAATGAAATACGGGCCTATTTATTACCTACAGAGGCACCATTTAAGACCCAATTGAGGTTTCAACTTAAGTCTTTCTAATCTTTGATTCCCTTTGGTATGATAATTATACATTTTCTAGTAAAATTATTTCTGCCATGTCGTAACGGATTGGATTAAAAGACAAATAAATGAATTATATGCTAACCTCATTGGTCGCCTGGCAGAAAAGCCACCCAAAAGTGTTATTTTATACCTAGGGGCAAAACGTTGACACAGTTGAATTTATTATTTGGGAAAACATAAATATCATATTAACATAAAAGGCTACTGATTTGAGGCAGTGCTCTCGTGCAATGCTAAATTACTTTCCTAGTTCTGCCTATGGTCAGTCTCAAAGGAAGTGAAGCTTTCAGTCTGTACATCTTCCAAGTCCACTACTTGTCTCCATCTGTGCTTATAAAAATCTTGCACTCATGAATATTATTCATATGAGTATAATATTAAAGTCTGGTCAGGAAAAAAGAAACCATCCAAGATATTTAACACAAAGAAAAACATGAAGGTTTGGTTTAAAATACATTAGGGAATAGAAAAGATGCAAAAGGAATGTTAAGGTAACACTGAGGTAGCAGTTGCAGCAAACATCTACAAAGGGAAGAGAAGGGGCAACGATGAGATGGGATAACAAAGGGAAGAGTTTGGAGATATCGGAGTGTAGAATCTTGAGGAGGAGACCATGTGGAGACTGGAAACAGTCTCCTGTGACCACGGTGTAGAGCCCTTGCCAGGCTAATGCTAGTAGAAACAGCAAGCACGTGGGGAAGGGCAAGTCTCTCCTCTCTTCTTCTTGTCTTCCAGTCTCCTTCAAGGGAACACAAACCAAAAAGCTTTTCTAGAAGATTTGGAGAAATTCAGGGTTGTTATATGACAAGTCACTATAAATTAAATATAGATATCCTTTTTAAAAACATCTCCTCAGTCATTTCATCCATGTGAAAATCCTCCTTGGCCTTATTTATTTTCGGGGGGCTCTGCCAATCTGCTCCTGACCCTCTGATTTTGAACTTCCACACATCTTCCCCCTTTTCTTCATTTCCTGATCCCTTTACTGTTTCTCTCCTAGGATTATCCTAACCATTCAAAATTATTTATTATTTTCGATAATTCAACCCTCTTCACCCCCATCATTTCTCATTTCAGAACGTGCCCTTCGGAAGACTTCTTTTTCATACAGATTTCTGTGGAGTTGTTATTCTGTCCTGAGATTAATTTTGTTACTTCTTTGGAATAAAAACCAGCTACAGTTAATTATTATTTTTATTATTAATCATTTTATTTTGAATTAATTATATATTCACATGAAGTTGTAAGAAATAATGCAGATAGGTCCAGTGTAGCCTTTACTGTTTTCTCCGATGGTAACCTCTTGAAAAACTATAGTACAATACAAGCAAGATGTTGACATGGGCATAGCCAAGATTTAGAACATTTCCATCACCACAAGCATCTCTCTTGTCCTTTTATAGTCACACCCACTCCCCACCCCTACTCCCTACATCCACAAACCTGTTCTTCATTTTATAATTTTGTCATTTGAAGATGTTATGTGAATGGAATGAAATGTTATGCACCCCACTTAGAATTAATTTTTGTTCACTCAGAGTGGTTTTAATTTACACTTCTTTAATGACTAATTATGTTTTATATCATTCATGTGCTTATTTGTTATCCGTATATTGTGAAATGTTTCGTTATGTCTTAAGCCCATGTTCTAATTGAATTGTTTGCTATTTGTTTTATTTGCTGTTGAGTTTTGAGAATTCTTTATTATAATCTAAATACTAGTTATTTGTAGTTTGCAAATATATTTTCCTCTGAAGTTTATTTTTTCATTTTCTCAGCAGGTTCTTTTGCAGAACAAATTTTAAAAATCTTTATGAAGTTCAATTTATCATTTGTTTTTCTTTTATGGATCATGCTTTTGGTGTCAAGTCTATAAACTCTTTGCCTAGCTTTAGACTTACAAGATTTTTTTCTTACGTTTTTATTCTAAAAGCTTGATAGTTACATATTTTATATTTAAGCCCATGTTCCATTTTGAATTAATGTGGAAAGTGTGAGGCAGGCCAAGCTTTATTTTTATTTATTATTCATTTATTTATTGCCTCTGAATGTCCAATTGCTCCAACATCATTCATTGAAAAAGCAATCTTTCCTCCATTTAATTGCTTTTGCACTTTTGTCAAAATATCAGTTGGGTATATTTGTGTGATAATACTTCTGGATTCTTCTGTTCCATTCATTTGTGTGCCTACACCTCCAGCCCTGACACACTCCATCTATACTACACCATCAGTACCACACACAGAGTCTTAATGATTGTACCTAAAAAGCAAGTTTTGAAATTTGGGTAGATGGAGTCCTTCCACTTTACTCTTCTTTGTTAAAATAGTTTGAGATATTCTAGCTCATTAGCCTTCCAATATAAATTTTAGAATACTTTTGTCCATATCCACAAAAAATCTTGGTGGGATTGTGATAGAAATTACATTAAACCTGATTATCAGTTTGGGGAGAACTGAAGTAAATACTGTATGGAGTTATAATTGTTGTATGTTTATTTTGTATTATGCAACCTTCCTAAACTTGGTTATTATTTCTTGGAGGTTTTGTGTTTTGTTTTTGTAAATTGCTTGGTAATTTCTATGTACACAATCATGCCATTGCATTTATTTCTTCCTTTTAGATTTGTATGCATTTTCATTTCTTTCCTTGCCTTATTACAATGGCCAGAACTTTTAGCAACCTGTGGAATAAGAGTGGTTAGAATAGATATCCTTGCCTTATTTTGCTTTTAGGGGAAAAATATTCAGTCTTTAATCATTTAGTATGATTTTAGATATAAGCTTTGTTGTAGATGTTCTTTCTTAACCAACTACTTTACTGAAATTATTATCATGAATGAGTATTAAATTAGGTCAAATGCCTTTTCTGCTTTCATTGATATGATCAGGTAACTTCTCTTCTTTAGCTTATTAATCTGGTAATTGCATAAATTGATTTAGAATATAGAACCAGCCTTGTATTCCTCAAATAAATTTTACTTGGTCATGATATATATAAAACATAATTCCATTTGCTAGTATTTTGTTAAGTGTATTATGAGAATATTGGTTTGTAGTTTTTTATTTGTTTTGTACTGTCATTGGTTGGTTTTTATATTGGAGCATTATCAGTTTCATAAAATGTACTGGGAAGTATTTCATCCTTTTCTATTTTCTGGAAGACATTGTATCAAATTGGCTTTAATTCTTCTAGAATTATCTAATGCAACCATCTGGTCCTGGAGATATCTTAGAGGGAGTTTTAAAATTGTAAATCCAATTTCATGAATAGTTATGACCATTGAAATAATCTATTTTGTATTAGGTGAGTGGTGGTAGTTTATGTTTTCAAAGAATTGATCCATTTGGAAAAAATCTGCTGTTAAGCCCGTCTACTAAGTGTTTTACTCATTTTAGTTTTTAGATCTAAACTCTCCATTTGGTTCTTCGTAATATCTTCTATTACTTCACTGGCAGTTTCTATTGCTTGGCTGGTGCTTTCTATTTTTTCATTTGTTTCAGGTATGTTTGTAATTACTCATTGAAGTGTTTTTTATCATGTATGCTTTACAATCTTTTCAGTAATTCTAACATTTCTGGAACCTTGCTATTTGCATCCATTGAATATCTTTTTTATTCACTTTCAGATCTTTCTGGCTTTACATATAATAAGTGACTTGAATTGAAAACTGGATATTTTCACATTATATACTGAGATTCTGGGACTTATTTAACCCTTCTGTTTTAGCTAGCTTTCTCTGTCATCTTGTTACCTGTAAGTGAAGGTAAAAGTTCAGATTCCCCATTTGGCCTCTTTAACATCTGAGATGGGGACTCCCTGTTATTGCTCATTGGGGATGGGAATTCCAGTTTTTCATGGGATCTTTCCTGACACTACGGTGGGGGTGGCCTTATTACTGCTGGGCAGGGGTTAAAGTATTGACTTTCTACTAGGTTGTCTTTGACACCATCTTGGTGTGAGGTTGGAAGCTCAGTCTCCCCATATGGTATACACTGACACCATAAGGGGTAGGGGAAGACTCATCATTGGCTGGTGGGATGAACACCTTAGCTTCCTTAGCCCTCTCTGGCACTACCCCAGCAGGGTGTTGTTTGTTTTCCAGAAAAGAAAGCCACAAGATTTTGTTGGTTTCTTTTTTCTTTTTTTTACTTTAAGTTCTAGGGTACATGTGCACAATGTGCAGGTTTGTTACATATGTATACATGTGCCATGTATACATGTGCTGCACCCATTAACTCATCATTTACATTAGGTATATCTCCTAATGCTATCCCTCCCCGCTTCCCCCTCACCCCAGCAGGCCCCGGTGTGTGATGTTCCCCACCCTGTGTCCATGTGTTCTCATTGTTCAATTCCCACCTATAAGTGAGAACATGCGGTGTTTGGTTTTCTGTCCTTGCGATAGTTTGCTCAGAATGATGGTTTCCAGCTTCATCCATGTCCCTATAAAGGACATGAACTCATCCTTTTTTATGGCTGCATAGTATTCCATGGTATATATTTGCCACATTTTCTTAATCCAGTCTATCATTGATGGACATTTGGGTTGGTTCCAAGTCTTTGCTATTGTGAATAGTGCCACGATAAAAATACGTGTGCATGTGTCTTTATAGCAACATGATTTATAATCCTTTGGGCATATGCTCAGTAATGAGATGGCTGGATCAAATGTTATTTCTAGTTCTAGATCCTTGAGGAATCATTCCACTGTTTTCCACAATGGTTGAACTAGTTTACAGTCCCACTTACAGTGTAAAAGTGTTTCTATTTCTCCACATCCTCTCCAGCACCTGTTGTTTCCTGAATTTTTAATGATTGCCATTCTAACTGGTGTGAGATGGTATCTCATTGTGGTTTTGATTTGAATTTCTCTGTTGACCAGTGATGATGAGCATTTTTTCATGTGTCTGTTGGCTGCATTAATATCTTCTTTTGAGAAGTGTCTATTCATATCCTTTGCCCACTTTTTGATGGCGTTGTTTGATTTTTTTCTTGTAAATTTGTTTAAGTTCTTTGTAGATTCTGGGTATTAGCTCTTTGTCAGATGGGTAGATTGTAAACATTTTCTCCCATTCTGTAAGTTGTCTGTTCACTCTGATGGTAGTTTCTTTTGCTGTGCAGGAGCTCTTTAGTTCAATTAGATCCCATTTGTCAATTTGGCTTTCGTTGCCATTGCTTTTGCTGTTTTACTCATGAAGTCCTTGCTCATGCCTATAACCTGAATGGTATTGCATAGATTTTCTTCTAGGGTTTTTATAGTTTTAGGTCTAACATTTAAGTCTTTAATCCATCTTGAATTGATTTTTGTGTAAGGGGTAAGGAAGGGATCCAGTTTCAGCTTTCTATATATGGCTAGCCAGTTTTCCCAGCACTGTTTATTAAATAGGGAATCCTTTCCCTATTTCTTGTTTTTGTCAGGTTTGTCAAAGATCAGATGGTTGTAGATGTGTGGTATTATTTCCGAGGGCTCTATTCTGTTCCATTGGTCTGTATCTCTGTTTTGGTACCAGTACCATGCTGTTTTGGTTACTGTAGCCTTGTAGTATAGTTTAAAGCACTCCTCAGCAAATGTAAAAGAGCAGAAATTATAACAAACTGTCTCTCAGACCACAGGGCAATCAAACTAGAACTCAGGATTAAGAAACTCAATCAAAACCACTCAACTACATGGAAACTGAACAACCTGCTCCTGAATGACTACTGGGTACATAACGAAATGAAGACAAAAATAAACATGTTCTTTGAAACCAATGAAAACAAAGACACGACATACCAGAATATCTGGGACACACTTAAAGCAGTGTGTAGAGGGAAATTTATAGCACTAAATGCCCACAAGAGAAAGCAGGATAGATCCAAAATTGACACCCTAACATCACCATTAAAAGAACTAGAGAAGCAAGAGCAAACATATTCAGAAGCTAACAGAAGGCAAGAAATAACTAAGATCAGAGCCGAACTGAAGGAGATAGAGACACAAAAAAACCCTTCAAAAAAATCAATGAATTCAGGAGCTGTTTTTTTTTTTTTTTGAAAAGATCAATAAAATTGATAGACCCTAGCAAGACTAATAAAGAAGAAAAGAGAGAAGAATCAGATACACACAACAAAAAATGATAAAGGGGATATCACCTCCGATCCCACAGAAATACAAACTATTGTCAGAGAATACTATAAACACCTCTATGCAAGAAATGGATAAATTCCTGGACACATACACCCTCCCAAGACTAAACCAGGAAGAAGCTGAATCCCTGAATAGACCAATAATAGGCTCTGAAATTGTTGGAGTTTTTAAATTGTTTGTGACCATGGGCATTTCCAGATTGCTGGCTTCTTCAACTCCAAGGCAAGTATATGTAAGGCAAAAAGAAAACCCTAGAATTCACCACTTTGTAGCTCCTTGGGTCCTGAGGTCCCTAGCTGGTCTGCCTTCTTTTCTCTACCTTTCAGAGTATTGCTATATTTATTTTATATAAAATATAAGGTTTTCAATTGTATTTAGTAGGATGAATAGGGAAATGTACTTCTACACCATGTTCCCAGAAACAGAAGTCTTTCATTATTTTTTTACCGTTGCACTTTACTAAATGAGTTTATTTTTAGTACCTGCCAGATACCAAATACTATCCATTTTAGAATATCTAGCATTGCTTTTTGTGATCAAGTGTGTATTTGCCACTCAGTTCCCAACCAAACCTAGCTTAAAATGTATTTCTTTCAGGAATCTCTGCATTAGAGCTCCCATTATGTTGCTAGTTTTTAATTAGATATTTAGAATATTGGCTATAGGATGAGTATGGTTCTCATTAGTGTCTCTTCAATTATGAGTGCTGTGAATCCAGAGTTATGGGTGCTGTGAATCCAGAGTTATGGGTAGATAAAATCCATTGATATATACACACACACACATTCACATACAAAATAATCCAAAAGTATGTGACCTTCAGGAATCTGCAGCAATTACTTCATCGGGGTAATGCACGCGCGCGCGTGCACGCGCACACACACACACACACTCACCTTGACATCAATATAGAAATAAAGAAGTAGAAATAAACTAAGGTAACATAAAGACTGCTTGATTGTTTTCAACTTAAATGACTACAATTGTTTAGTGGCACAGTTTGTCCTTCTCAAATCTTAAAGCAGAATTAAAATGATCTTAAAGAGCAGCACAGTTGGCCAGGCCTGGTGACTCACACCTGTAATCTCAGCACTTTGGGAGGCCGAGGAGCTAAGATAGCTTGAGCCCAGGAGTTTGAGACCAGCCTGGGCAACATGGTGAGACTCCATCTGTACCAACAAGAGAAAGAAAAAGAAAAAGAAAAAAGAGAAAAGAAATATCAAAATTAGTTAGGCATGGTGGCTCACACCTGTATTCCCAGCTACTTGGGAGGCTGAGGTGGGAGGATCACTTGAGCCTGGGAGGCAGAGGCTACAGTGAGCTATGAGCGTGCCACTATACCCCAGCTTCCCCTCAGCCTGGGTGACATAGCCAGACCTTATCTCAAAAAAACAAAGTTGTCAAATCAATAATCTATAGTTTCACCTTAATAAACTAGAAAAAGAAGAGCAAATTAAATCCAAAAAGGAAATATTAAAGAGAAGAGCAAAAGGGAATAAAATAAAATAAACCAGAAAAACAGTAGAAAACATCAAACCAAAAATCCAGTGCTTTGGAAAGATAAATAATATTGATAAATCTTTAGTCATACTAATAAGAAAAAAATGTAACAGGAGAGAAAGATTGGACATTTACCCAAATAATACAAAAAAAAAAAAAAAAAAGAAAAAAGAAAAAAGCAGCATAGTTGGTTGGAGTTAATGTCAGATTGAGGTTCTGTTCAGAAATTAGCCAGCATAAATTGTGACATGGTCTTAGTCTAACCTGCTGCCTAGTTTACCTTATATGAAGAATGAGAGAGACACTCACCTCTCTCTGCCCAGACACAGTGACATAGTAAGTGAAATAATACAAGTGCTAATTTCCCTCAATATCTGTTACTACAATGATCATTGGAAATAGGTCTTGTACAGAATATTGCAAGACAACTCCACAGAACAGGAAAGCAAGAGAGTTAATAGGATATGGACATTGATATGTGTCTACCTGTGTTTGATGCTAAAAGCAAAAGAGTTCCTGCTCGCCAAAAGGGTTTTACACACACACACACACACACACACATAGATATAGATATAGATATATGTGTATGTGTGTGTGTGTAGAGAGAGAGTGAGAGAGAGAGAGGAGAGGAGAGAGAAAGACAGAGAGAGAGAGAGAGAGAGAGAGAGAGGAGAGGAGAAAGACAGAGTGAGTGAGAGAGAGAGAAAGAGATGGAGTCTCATTCTGTTGCCCAGACTAGAGTGTAGTGGTGCAATCTTGGCTCACTGCAATCTCCGCCTCCTGGGATCAAGTGATTCTCCTGCGAGTAGCTGGGATTACAGGCGCATGCCACTGTATCTGGCTAAGTTTTGTAGTAGAGGTGAGATTTCACCATATTGCCAGGTTTGTTTTGAATTCCTGACCTCAAGTGATCTGTCTCCCCTCGGCCTCCCAAAGTGCTAAGATTACAGGCATAAGCCACCACGCCCAGCCCAGAAGGGTTATACGTACTTACTTGGTAAATGAAAATTTGCTGAACACTCCTTTGGTTCGATCAGCAGATATTTCTTTAGTACCTGTTTTGCATGTACCTGTCACTGTGATAGCTGTCATGGTGCGCCTAGAACTAAAGACAGATTCTTGCTCTTAAACGAACCTGAAGTTTAGATGTGAAGGTATATTAGACACTAATTATTTGCTGGATATAGCACCTTCCAACACTCTTTATCATATATATTTTACATATGATATATATTTATATAATAATTATATATATATGTATATATCTTCTCTTTTCTCTCGACAAATACAGAAATGGCCTGGTAGCCCAAACTGTCCCAGAGTTTCTCATCCTCTAACCACATGGATAGGTGTGCAACTTACACTCATCACAGTCTGTCTGGATTTTATCTGGCTGGAGCTAGTTGGAACATTTTCTTTTCTCCCCATTCATTGAGTTTTTGAGAAACTCAAAAGGCACATCCCCTCCTGAGGTAACATGAAATAAGATAGTATGATTTTACTAAAATTACCCCTCTCCTTGATTCTCTTCCTCATTGCACCAGAATGACAGAATCTATGCCCTTCATTTTCATTTCCCAAGCACTGAGCATCCAGAAAATACTCAGCAAGTGCTTGTGAAATAAAGGAATGAAGAAAGGCATGGACACTTCTGATATCAAGTATTTTCAAAAAAGTTACAGCTATCAGGAAAAGGTATGAGATTAACAGGGAAGATGTCAGGTATTCTCTTTTTAAAAATTTACTGAGGCTTATCAAGACCAACTAAAGAACATGATTAATTACAGGTTGGGTGATGTCACATTTTCAGTTTTCCCCTTCTCTTCTTCCCTTCTGTTTCTCTATAGGAATAAAACTCAAGGTCAGACCTGAGAGACACACAGGCTCCCTTACCTGTCAGCAGAAAGAAGCTGTCCTCTCAGGATCATCCCTGAAGGGAGTGCTTCATTACCTCTGCCCCTCTCTCTTGCTCCTTGTCTGGGTATTTGATGAAGAGGCTGCTGACAGTCCTGACTTCTTGCCTGTGACCTGTAACTTTCTCACCAAGAAAATGGTGCCCAACCTGACTGTTGATTTAGTGGCTGCAATCACATTTCTCCTTATAAATGATCTCTTCTTTTTCTGATGGTTTTGCTCACCATGAGCTGTGCCTGACTCAGGAGTTTTGGAAAATCACATTACTGAATGCTTCTCAAATGTAAAAGAAAATCACCCAGGGATCTTGTTAAATTCCAGATTTTGTCCAATAGGACTAGTGTGAACCTGAAATTCTGCGTTTCTAAAAATTTCCCAGCTGATGTTGCTGGTTTACTCACCCAACTGTGAAGGAGAAAAGACATGGGCATTTTGAGTCTCAAAATTTTGCGTTGTAAACCTGAAACAATAACCTCCTCCCTGATGAATTCTAGGGTTATAAAGAGGATTGAGATATATAATAAAAATAAAAGGCTTTAAGAATTAGCAACTCACTGTATAAACCTAAAGTTTATGCTTAGGTTGCCTGCTCTGATGCTCACCTTAGTTCAACTAGTCTCAATATCAAGAGTTATTCCCACAAGGAAATGTAAAGGTTAAGACTTGAGGGGTACTGTCTCAAAATAAACTTCCCTGCTGGTATCTGGAGCTGAAATTCTCAGTTGTATTATCATTTATAACAGGCTACAAGGAACACTAGGGAGTACCTACAGGAGTGAGTGGATTTCAGACCTGGCTGAAAGTCTAAATTGTCCCATGACTGCTGAAGATAACAGGACCCACCCTGGGCACACTCACAATTCTCACTTAGAGGAATGTCCACAAGTCTGTGTGTGAAGTATGTCCCCCAGATGATTCTGACACAATCATTCTCGCTTTTCAAAGAAAAGAATTTGTATCTATCGAGCTCTAACTCTGTAATTTTGTAAATGAGAGGACCATGACTTGGTGAGTTGGCTGCCTCTTTGTTTTATTCCTTTAATGCAGGGAACCTGGGAACTAGTCCAATACTGGGGCTCTAAAATCCAGAAAATTGGAATGGGTAATTCTCACATAAGCTAAAAGAAAGTCCTAAAAACGAATGAAATGAAAAAGTCAAATAGATTCAAAGCAGCCAAAATGTAAGAAATCAGGATAAGGGAAATTTACCATACCCCATGGGAACAGAATAAGAGATAATCGACAATTGTCAGAATTCAGCATTTTTCCTATGTTGGAGATGTCTCTAAATTTAATTAGGGAAATGGAAAGTCCAGATACTGGCTCTTTTTTGGGAGAAGATTTGTTCAATGTAGACCATTGAGTGAAGCAAAGACAAATAGATAAATTATTTTTATTGTTATTATAACAGGATTTGTGGGTTGATGATACAGGGGTAGGTCGTTTTTTAAAAAACAAGATGACTTGCACTCTACAACATCTTTCTACTCATCATTACCTCTCTGGTCTTCCCCTCCGGTATTATCCTCATGTAACTTATTTTTCCATTTATAAACCCATTTTCTGTTTTGATTTCCTGTTTGGCCAATTGGTAGAAATGAAATTTCCTCCAATTCAAAATGTCTTTCTCTCATATACAGACATACCTTGCAAATATTGCAGGTTAGGTTTCAGAACACAGTAATAAAGCAAATGTCACAATAAAGTGAGTCACATGAATTCTTTGGTGTCCCAGTGCATATGCAAGTTATGTTTCTACTATACTATAGTCTATTAAGTGTGCAATGGCATTATTCTAAAATGAAACATAGATGTCTTAGGTAAAAAGTACTTTATTGCTAAAAATGCTAACAAAGTGAGCACATCCTATTAGAAAAATGGTATGCTAGTCCTGCTTGATGCAGGTTGCCACAAACCTTCAATTGTAAACAAACAAAAAGACAAAAAGCATTATCTGCAAAACCCAGTAAAGCAAAACACAATAAAATGAAGTATGTTTCTGTAATCCCAGCACTTTGGGAGGCCGAGACGGGCGGATCACGAGGTCGGGAGATCGAGACCATCCTGGCTAACACGGTGAAACCCCGTCTCTACTAAAAAAATACAAAAAACTAGCCGGGCGAGGTGGCGGGCGCCTGTAGTCCCAGCTACTCGGGAGGCTGAGGCAGGAGAATGGCGTGAACCCGGGAGGCGGAGCTTGCAGTGAGCCGAGATTGCGCCACTGCACTCCAGCCTGGGCGACAGAGCGAGACTCCGTCTCAAAAAAAAAAAAAAAAAAAAAATGAAGTATGTTTGTATGTGGGTTAGATGCAAATTCTGTGAGATTTACACAATGCCAACCCATGGTGAGGAGAGGAACTTGGCTTGTGGTCATTGTCTCTTGTCCATGTTGGCATCTGTGAAACACCCTGTTCCCCTGTAGTCTTCCATTTTTGGTCCCTATAGCTCTGTGCTGAATCCTCTTCCTCCCAGAAGGTTCTCTGTGCCTACTCTTCTCTCAGCTGCTTCTGCTCCCATCTCTAGTTCACAGCAAATGTGTGGCCACCTCCAGACCACTTTTGGGCCTCAGGAACCTCTGAGAGATTCTAGAAATGCTTCTATTTGGATATCTTACACAGTCATTTCTACTCTATACCTTCCATGAAATGGAGGATGGTGGATATTTAGAGTCTTTCTGGGTCTCCAAGTTCTACTTTAACATGTGACATACAGGACTTCTCACACATAGCCAAACTCATTTGAGCATCTTATCATCCCCTATGCCTCAGGACTTCTAGTAGGGTCTGGGGGTGTTTTTGTTTGTTTGTTTTTGAAGGGAAGGCATTGGAGCAGAACAAAGAGGCAGAAAATCTGACAAATCACTCACTTCTAAACAATGTTTGTTCATATGCTTAATTATTTAAACCTCTGTTTTCTGTTTGCATTCTGCTTTAATGACTCTCTTTTAGAGCAATGGATGCCTCTGAAATAGCTAGACAAATGTAAGAGAGTTACAAGGTATCTTGAAAAGACACATGTGTAAATTTTAAAATTTTCATCTGACCACAGGTATAAATGGATATAAAACTAGAATAATACACACCATGTTACTGGTTTTCTTTCAAGAGTGGAATTAAGAATGGTTTTTAACTTTTTTGATTTTGTATTGTATCTGATTATCACCTGAATTTTCTACAATTTTGCAATTAGCATTACTTTTATTTTGGCTTAAAGTAATAGGCATTAAAATATTAGTCTAATGAAGTATATTTAAAAATGTGGACAGAAGTTGACTGTAGAACTTTAAATCTCACACTAACAAATAAAGACTTTAGTCTGCAAATGGAAAAAAGGGATTGAGACTTAAAGCAATTCAGATTTTACTCAATTGGAGCAATTTAACAAATTGAGCTTCCAAAAATTCCTTTTGACAACAGGGTTGTCAGTGGATTGGAAGGGTAGAAAACAGAGAAAAAGAGAATAGGAATGAAGTCAGTGCTGTGGCTGATTAAGGAAGGAGCAGTAAGGATGTAGAAGAGTGAAGGAAAAGAAAAAGAGAGGCTCCTACTAAAACCCATGCCAATTCATTCATTCATAGTATCATAAAAATAGGATGTCGGAGCTTAAAATTCCTTAGAAATCAACCAGTATAAGCTGATCATATTTCAGATGAAATAATGGCGGCAGAAGGAAACAGTCATTCACTTAAGGTTATGAAAATATCCATGAACCTAAACCAAATTCTGTGCTCCTAAATGTAAAAACTGCCCTGCTACACTTGGCATCTGGCATCTTTCCTGACATAATGAATATAACTGAGTAAATATATTAAGTTAGCTTTTATTGAAAATCTTTGATGATGTGGCAGGGACTATGACAGGCTCTTCAGATTTATTATTTCTAATTTTCACAATTATCCTTCATTGTAAGTGAGATAATCCACTGTGATGGCCCATTTCACAGATGCAGAAGCTGAGGCCCAGAGAAAGTAAATAACTTGCCCGAGTTCACACATGCCAAAGCTACAATTTAAACCTTGATTTGTCTGATTTTATTAGCAATCTCAGTTCAATAGTAGGGGAATGTATACAAACTATGGTGACAAAACTTACCAAATATCGTAAAGGATCCAATCTCTCTTCCTTCAAGTCTTCAGCAGTGACCTGCCACTTGAAGGCTGAGACAGGGAAAGAATGTTTTAGTCCCTTCAGTACCACGGTCAGTTATTTAGCTCTTTGATGATACATTGTCACCTCTAAGCCACATGGGCTAGCCTTAGGTCTTCTTTAATGTATGAGAACATTTGGAATTCAGTGTTTGATTTGAAAACCATAGTTCTTCTCATAGAGCCTCTAATTCCCATATTATAGCATGCATTGAAGACAGTTCTTTTATTTTTTAATTTTACTTTAAGTTCTGGGATACATGTGCAGAACTTGCAGGTTTGTTACATAGGCATACATGTGCCATGGTGGTGCTGCTGCACCTATCAACCCAAAAGAAAGCTCTTTTAGAGGGAAGGTTAGCACCTGAAGGTATTGGCAAAATCAGATGTGCTTAATAACTGTGCTTCAACCCCTGTGTGTATACACACACTCATATCCACATGCACTCACACGTACACATGTAAACACATGCACAAATACATACCCACAACAACAAATGCATCCATATTGTAGTTCAGCCTAAGCCATTGTAGAGGAATTGGGAGTCTTCAAATGCTACTTGGAAATCTCTCTCTTCTCTCTCTCTCTCTTTTTAACCCTTCCTACCTCCCAAATAAAATACTCATTTAGCACTTACTCTGAAAGACTAAAGGGCATCCCTGTTACAAGGTATTACTCCTGACATATTTGAGGCAAGTAAAGCCACACAACTCTCCTTACTTGGCTTCCTTAGTTTTTGGGACTCTGACTAAAGGGCATCCCTGTTACAAGGTATTACTCCTGACATATTTGAGGCAAGTAAAGCCACACAACTCTCCTTACTTGGCTTCCTTAGTTTTTGGGAAGACTTGCCCAGTTACCTAGGCACCTGGGCTCTATAATGTCCTGCCATTGCTGTGCCTAGGAGATGTCTACCTGGAGATGGGACTTCTGGGGTCTATTGGTTCAAATGCTAGCGTGCAGATAAGTGCTGGTTCCCAATAAAATTTCCACCAGTCACTGGATACGATGAGAAAAAGGAAATCAACACAAGTAGTTAATTTTTCACAATAAAAATTTAAATTAAACATATTTAACTTAAACGGCCATTTTTTTCTGAGATTATATTCTTCTTGTTGTCATTAAAAAGTCTTTCTTTGTAGAGTGATGGCAATAGCATTTGGATATTTTCCCCCAAAATATCCTTACATTGAAAAGGAAACAGCTAACCCTCTTAGTTCTCCATTAAAATAATAATATGGGTTCATAAAATACAAGTATCTGGGAATGCGAGTTTCACCTGACCATGAGGAGGAGGAGGAAAAAGAGAATGAATAGAAGGAGCTTAGAGACCTTGTTTTCGTATAGCAGAGCTATGTCTGTGAAAAGAAGGATGGAGAAGGGAGGAACATTGGTAGAGAAGATTCACGGTGTTGTGGTGAATGCATTCTTGTTGTCCAAAAAAGTCTTTGTTTGTGGAGTGATGGCAATAGCATTTGGATTTTTTTCCCCAAAAATATCCCTACATTGCAAAAGAAACAGCTAACCCTCTCTTGTGGCATCCATATATTTATTTTGTGGCACCCAAATATTCATTTTCTCAGTTTATTTTTATAGAAACTTCTAAGGAAGATAGAATTATCTCTGTAGTACAAGTAAGTAAGCTAACATTTAAAAGTTAAAATGAGTTGACTAAGGTGACACACGTGATAGTTACAGAATCATAACTTGTATCTAAGAGCAAGCATTTGGTTTTCCTCCCCTGAAGATTGTGACACTTTCAACTAGAATTTATCAAATTCCAGCAGCCTGGCCAAATAGCATACCACAGCACTCATGCATTGCTACAATATGTGACAAAAACGCTATGATATAACGCCTTTGAGATGTTTTCATATATTCACATTTGAGTTGCTCTGATCTTAGGACATTGAACAGCTTTGTAAAAAAAATTCTCAGTAACTATAATTTACTTTGTTTTTTTTTGACACCTGTGTTGTTGTCTGTTTTTTAATTCTAAGGAATGAGTCCTCAGTTACATCTGTCTGCCATTGCTTGAGTCAACTAAAGGGAATATTTCAGAGAAAAAAAAATAGTCAAAATTAGAATGCACAGGAACATAGAATATTTAGAGGTGATAAATACCACAACTAAGTGTTTGTAATTACAGTTTAGAGACCTCCAGAGAATTAGATTCCTGAGCATTTAGAATCTTTAAATCTAGGTTGGAAGATGTGTCTTTGACATTAATTCTCATTTAATAAAATAACTGCATTTATATTGTGCTGTTTTGCTAAGAAAAGAGAATTGTGCCATCATGAAGTAAAATTTATTTTGCATATTGACATAAAGGGAAAGGCCTAGGTCTCTTAAGAGATACAGGATAGCTTTATTAACACTAAGTGCAAAGGAATTTATATGAACCAATGTTCACTCATTTATTTTTTGAGTTATCTGTTTAATAAATTTATGTTAAATACAATTGAACTGATATGTTATTACGTTGCTTCGGAGCCCTGATAAAGGACAATTGATCCAATTTGTAGTCGGAGGATAGCAGAGGAGGTTGCCTGGGGAAGGTAACACTTAATCTAAACACAAAAACATAAGGGGTGAGTTGGAATGAGGCAGGCATTTCCAACAAAGGGAATACAGAGGACAGATGTGGAGAGATGCAGAACAGCATGCTGTAGGAACTCCAACAAATTAAACATGACACAAACCATAGCTGAACTACGTCTGGTGAGGACTCAGGGCAAACCGGCAATGTGATGTCCCTTCTTTAAATACATGCTTCTCATTTATTTATTGGTTAGGGAGAAAATAGCTTTATTTATGAAATCATTCATATCTCTGTTAAAAATAAGAGAGTTGGTGGTAAGAAGTTGCACGGCAGCACAGTGAGGTACCTCTGATGAAATTATGACCAGGTGGGCACGAGTTAGTACTGCATGTAACAAGAGACCTTTGCCTATAACACCATGGGAGGACATGAAGAAGGGATCCTTTGAGGGAACAAGCCAGAACCTACCAAAGTGTAAACAACTTGAAGCCAATAGGCTATCCCTTCAAAATGACAAACACCAAGGAAAACACAAAAATAACAAAGGGAAAAAAGAGTACTTAAATAAAGATGTGAATGCAGTCATGGAATACCTAAGACAGAATTCACAGATGGTTCATAATGGCCAAATTATAGCCACAGACAGTAAGGAAGTAAGGGAGGAAATTGCAGTTGCTTTAAAGAAAGATAGTCAAAAGGAACTACCATCAGAGTGAAGAGGCAACCTACAGAATGGGAGAAATTTTTGCAATCTACTCATCTGACAAAGGGCTAATATCCAGAACCTATAAAGAACTCATTCAAATTTACAGGAAAAAAACAACCCCATCAAAAAGTGGGCAAAGGATATGAACAGACACTTCTTAAAAGAAGACATTCATACAGCTAACAGACACTTGAAAAAATGCTCATCATCACTCACCATCAGAGAAATGCAAATCAAAACCACAATGAGATACCATCTCACACCAGTTAGAATGGCAATCATTAAAAAATCAGGAAACAACAGGTGCTGGAGAGGATGTGGAGAAATAGGAACACTTTTACACTGTTGGTGGGACTGTAAACTAGTTCAACAATTGTGGAAAACAGTGTGGCGATTCCTCAAGGATCTAGAACTAGAAATACCATTTGACCCAGCCATCCCACTACCGGGGATATACCCAAAGGATTATAAGTCATGCTGCTATAAGGACACATGCACACGTATGTTTATTGCAGCACTATTCACAATAGCAAAGACTTGGAATCAACCCAAATGTCCATCAGTGATAGACTGGATTAAGAAAATGTGGCACATATACACCATGGAATACTATGCAGCCATAGAAAAGGATGAGTTTGTGTCCTTTGTAGGGACATGGATGCAGCTGGAAACCATCATTCTCAGCAAACTATCGCAAGAACAGAAAACCAAATACCGCATGTTCTCACTCATAGGTGGGAATTGAACAATGAGATCACTTGGACATAGGAAGGGGATCATCACACACCGGGTCCTATTGTGGGGAGGGGGTCGGGAGGGATAGCATTAGGAGATATACCTAATGTAAATGACGAGTTAATGAGTGCAGCACACCAACATGGCACATGTATAAATACGTAACAAACCTGCATGTTGTGCACATGTACCCTAGAACTTAAAGTATAATTAAAAAAAAAAAAAAGACAGTCGATGGGAAGGAAGAAGACTAAAAAGACAAGTGGCAAAGAAAAACACAATGGTGTGTTTCCATTGTAGAAAATCACATCATGGAATTGCAGATTGCCCTGCTGCCCTTGAAAATCAAGATACGGGCACTGGAATGTTACAGGTGTGGGTCCACAGAGCATGAAACAACCAAATGTAAGGCTAAAGTACACCCGGGTCTTGGTGAATTTCTTTTTGCAACATGTTTTGTTTGCAGAGAAATGGGGAGCCTGTCTAGATCTTGTCCTGATAATCCCAAAGGACTCTATGCTGAGGGTGATGGTTGCAAACTTTGTGGCTCTGTGAAACATTTAAAGAAAGATTGCCCTTAAAGTCAGAATTCAGATCGAATGGTCACAGTCAGTTGCTGGGCAAAGGGAATGAGTGCAGACTATGAAGAAATTTTGGATGCACCTGAACTGCAGAGACCCAAAACAGAAATACCTAAAGTTGTTAATTTTTGGTAACAACTAGCACTATCCTTAGTTACCACCTCATTGTTACTTCCTAAACTAGGCCCATCTCACAAGTTAGAGTTGGGCTTCCTTGTAGCCAGGACTATACCGTAGATATCAGTATGATCTTGGTGTGGTCAAAAACAGTTTCCTTTATTCTGTCCATCAAATAATACTTCTACCACTGTTCGGAGAAAATTGAAGAAAAGAATAAGATGATTAAATGGTTTATCTAAGAACATGTTTTAAGAGGCAGAACATAGATATAACTAAGTGGTTATATACCTGATTGTAACAGTCATCTTTAATAAAAGCAAAATTATGCATAAATATAAAAGACCCCTAAACAAAGGGGCGGTTTTCGTTATATTGTTTAAAAAAGACAGTTATTTACATATAAGTATGTAACAAAATATTTTAATTTATATGAATTTGATGGTAAAACATCTTTGTCTCCATTGATGGATATTATTTATTTGATAAGAGCAATACCAATATTTATTTGTTCAGTTACATTGAATTATTGTTCAGTTTTCCCAGATTAACAGGCACCATTATTTTCTCATTCATTCTGGTTATGTGTAATAATTCTTTATATACTGGCAATATGTCCCGGTATTCAGTTGTTTTTCTCCTTCTGACTACAGTGTTGACTGTCTTCTTGGAGAGATGACTTTGCTCCCCAAAGAACTACATTGTTACAGACTCTTTCTTTAGAACTCATCTCCAGTCATTGAGATGCAATAAAAAAATGGACTTTGGGTTCCAGCTCTGCTACTCATCTGTGGGACCTTTAGAGAGTTATTCAACTGCCTGAACTTTAGCTTTTAGGTCTGTAAAACAGAGAAATTGATGTCTTCCTTATAAAGATCTTAGAGTTTAGCTGAGAGAACTGAAAAAAACATCTAATATCACAGAAAGCAAATTCTAGTTCCCTTCCCGCTTTGTACACTTAACAAAATATCCAGACTTCTTGATTTCCTTCTTTTCTTTCAGAAGTAATAAGGCTCAATCATATTCACCAAATATTGTTTTGAATAATATTTTTGCCTCTTCTGAAAGGTTAAATACAAACACAAAAGAAGATACAGGACCCTAGGCTATGAGCAGATCTGAAGAATAGTTCCAAAATTGCACAGTGCAATAATGCCATCTTGGAAATTTGTATGCAGTCTGTCTGAGCGTCTATATTAAAGTCCAGTTCCCATTTGGGTAATTGATTTTACATATTTATTGGAAGACAGTCAGGGTATCTTTATACAGGCTGTTGTGATTCCTCCCTGGGTCCTACTAAAGTTGCATTACATAGAGGCCAGAGGGAAGTGCAGAGTGAAAATAGGTTAAGAGACTGATTAGCCCATTCGGGAGCTGGGGTTTTAATTTTGTGTTTTCAATGTGGTTATTCATCTCTTATTTCTTTACCTGTGTAAATCTCTTATTTCTTTACCTTTCCATAGGTCTCTTTTGTATCTCTCAAACTCTTGAACTTCATCCTGTGAATTTATGGAAGTAATTTAAAGGCATGCCTCAATGACCTCAAATGCAGCCAGCAGTAAATTCTAGGACATTCTCTTGAAGCTAAAGTTTGCACTGTTTTCAAGTGAAAAATACTTTTTTGGAGTCATTTTTAGGAACTAAACAGGATCTTGTTTCTGATTTTCTGCTGATACATTGGCAGATTCACATTCTTCTCTTAACTTCCTCCCTATTTATCTTCCTATTGCTCCACCTTCTTCAGAATACCATATTCTTTCACCTTACGTTGGGCAGAGCAATGGGAGCTAAGGATGTTGGTCCAAGAGGAACACAGCTAAATGACACAAATGGGTTGTACCCACAAATCCAACATCACAGTATTGTAATCAATATAGGGTTCAGTACTATGCATGGTTTCAGACATGGTCACTATGTCCTGAGGATTGTAGAGGCCAAGAACACCAGGGATTGGAGAGTTCAGGAAATATTTAATGGAAGAGGTTGTATTTGAGCTGGACTTCCATGACTTTTTGTCTTTTACATGTTTGTCTGATTATAACAATAGCACATGCTTATTGATAAGTATTTGGAAAATGCAGATGCATATAAAAAGGAAATGAAAACTATCATAAGTTCATCAGTCTGAGGTAACCACTGTGTTTGTGTCTTTATTATAGACAATAAGTATTTTTCATGTTTTAAGTGTTTTTAATTTTAAAACATTAAACATAAAACATTAAAAGCATTAAAATTAAAATTTTAATTTTAAAAACATTTAAACATTCTATAAAGTTAATCATTTTGTAAATAAGTCATTATTAATTTACACAGACTCCTTATGATTATTTCGTGTATTCATCTAACAAATATTTACTACGTGACCACCTATGTGTTAGACATTCTAGAACTGGAGGTATAATAATATACAAGCTAGATAAAGTCATTGTCCTCATGGAGCTTACATTCTCTGGGGAGGACAATAGCAAGCAAAGAGTTCGTGTGTGTGTAAAGGGGGTTGTAGGAGTGCACACATGTATATCAAGTAGTGATGAATGTATAAGGAATAGAGGTTAGAGAGTGATGGGAGATACTTCAATTCTTTCCAACTTTTTAGTAATAAAATAAGTGCCTGGATATCTACTCTTAGCAATAGCACAGTAGTCCCCCCTTACCGGCAGTTTCACTTTCTAAGGTTTTAGCTACCTGCATTTAGCTGTGATCTGAAAATAGGTGAGTACAGCACAAAAACATATTCTGAAGGACAGAGAGAGCCCACATTCCATAAGTTTTATTACAGCACATTGTTATAATTGTTGACATTATAATTATTTTTGGTTGTTAATCTCCTATTGTGCCTAATTTATAAATTGAACTTCATCAGAGGTATGTATGCATAGGAAAAAACACAGTATCATGGTCTACACAGGGTTCAGTACTATCTGTGGTTTCAGGCATCCAATGAGAGTCTTGTAACATATTCCCTGAAGATAAGGGGAAACTACTGTAAATGAAAATATCTGTATTGTTTCCCCCTGAACAATACTGTATGTTTCTCTTTAAATCCTTGCCTATTTTTAGGCCCAAGATGGAATATCTTTGTTTTAGTTATTTTTTTTTCCACTTACTATTTGTCAGGGTGAACAATTTCCTTAGCTATTTGTATTTATGTATTTTTGAATTTCCTATTCCTGTTCTGATATAAGTCTACAACATTTCAACAGGTGAACATGGAGGAAAGACATTCCAGCAGGGGGAAATGATATGAGCAAAGACACAGAGGTGGGACCTCCTAAAGTCTGCTGTGGAACGCTGTTGATCCTAGATGGGGGTGGCCATGTTCTTGTAAATGTGCACACAAGCTGAGATACACAAGAAGATTCACTGATTTTGAGGTAAAATGTAGTCTTGTGTCTGGTGGTTGATCAGTAGCATTGATGATTGCTGAATATTCTGGATCCCTTTCCTTTGATTGTCCTTCTTGTGAGATGATGATGCATCCACCCTCTTGAACTCAGGGGTGAGCATGTGAACTCCTACCAATGGCATGATGGTGGAAACAGCAGCCAGAACTTTGAGACCCATTACATCATTCCCCATCTCCTCTCTGTCTCTTCCTTGAGTTTGGAAATGTTCCAGATAAAGACTACTTTTTCAGCCTAAATTTCTGAATAAAGGTGACGAATTGGTCTTCAGGGAGTTTGTGTGCTGTGTTGTCACAGAAAGATAGAAAAAGATTTTCTACATATTCTAGTCTCAATACCTACTGAAAGACCTGCATAAATGCATGCTAGAGAAGGAACAGCCTTGTTGAGAAATTTCTGTGCCTTAACTGAACAATTTTTCCTCAGTTTCTTGTGAGCACTCACAAAGCCACCACTAGCTTTCAGGAAGTGACCACACACCATCAAGAGGATCAACTGCTCAGGAAGGCAGGGCTGGATAAGGTATACATGAGCCTGGGAGCAGGCTTCATCCACAGAGGCAGAAGGAAGTGGATTTGGTGCATTGCAGAAAGCAAGGACACTTTTAGCTAAAATGTGATGGGCGTCTACTGTGCTATATACATTATCTCATTAAAGACTCACCCTTTCATCTGGGATGAAAAGCATTATCCCATGTTTATGAAAGAGGAAACCAGTGTCAGCTCCACCTCCAGAATCCGTAAAGGCAATATTCGAAATAAGCCAGGGAAATAATTTCTGAAAATTAGTAATATTGAATCATATATACCAAGTAGCAGGTTGGAATAAATTTGGTGAAAAGATTTTTGTTGAACAGACTGCAAAAGGAGCACAGCAGAAGAAAAGAGCAGGAGCATAGTGGGAGCTGCAAAGCAGCTGCAGATGCAGGAGTGTTCACTGGCCCATGGGTGCCCCATCTGACTCCCATAAGCAGTCCATAAAAGCCACATTGGCACTCTCTCCCACATTGGTGCACTCCTCCACACTGATGCACTCTTCCACATGCTTTCAGTTATTTTTTCCTCTTCTTGCTCTTCTCTTTTCTTATTCTTTAATCCAGCAAATCTGAATTATAAAGGAAATATATTTTCTGTCTAGTCCCAAGCGACGATATTTATCAAAATTTTAGTTCCCATTACAAAAAAAAAAAAAAATTCATATGGCAACAATGGACATTGGGGACTGCTAGGAGGGGGAGGGGTAAGCATTGAAAAACTGTTAAGTACTATGCTCACTACTGGGGTGACAGGATCATCCATATCCCAAACCTCAGCATCATGTAATATACCCATATAACAAACCTGCACATGTACTCACTGAATCTAAAATAAAAGTTAAAATTATTTAAAATATCAGTAGATAACATGATTTATCCTATAGACCTAAAGTCTTTGTTTCCTTTAGGCTTTGTTTAACAAAGCCTAAAGCTATTGTATAAAGCCCGTAGCTAACTCTAAGCCATATTTAAATGAACTAATAAAATAAGCACAACATTTAGCTCTTATTTTATATCTATCACCTATCTATCAATCAATCATCTGTCAATCATCCACTAAGCTAGGGATTCATGAGGCTTCAGATGACCCCTTCCATCTGAAAGTGAATGTTTTCTATAAAATATTGGTTATCTAGGTCACCGTTTTTACACTGTGGAGTCATGCCTCATAACTCATTAGTGAGTGATAAAATCAATATAATGGGTAGCAAACAGCATGCACACACAAGTAGGGCAGAATATAAAATATTGTGCTTTCTCTTTTAACAACACATGTCAAAAGAGAAAATGCAATTTTATAAAACTCTTGCTTCAGTTTTTTATGTCTGCTAATGTAGTAAGTGCTAAACCAAAAATGTTTAAATGTCCCCATTCTACAGTAAGGATCATATATTTTCTGAGCTAATAAAATAACTTTTAAAAATGTGCATGCATGCATATGCCTTGTAACTGTAAGTAAATTATTTAACTTATCTCAAAATGTTTACTCATAAGTAAATATCAATGATACAAAGTCATCATAAAGGACTGTTATAGAGAATAAAATGAGAACATGTTGCAAAAGTCCCTCAAATGGCATCCAGCAAATAGCAGATAAATTGTACCTATTGTTCTTATTATAAAATTACACAGAGCATAAGATTAGAATCAAAAAGTTGTGACAAGATAAAAAAAAATATCCTTTAGTTATCTGCATTGGAGAGCACTCGTGTGCAAGCTTAAATTCTCTGGGCCTCACCTCTTCACTATTCTCTGCTGCAGGGATTTGCTTAGCACAGGTTTGTGTCAGCTGTACCATGGCCGCCCACTCCTGCCCCATGGTCTCTCACATGCTATAGTAGGAGATGTCTGTACAAACGGCAGGAAAATTAATCCCTATGTGTTCAACCTTGTCCACTGGGGTCTGGGAACTAATAAATAATTTGTGGGAGCTCAGAACATGATACCTCAAAACATGGCCCTTAGCAATTGAAAAAGCTACAGGAGCTAGAAGGTCACTCTGACCACCCCCACTTTTCTGTATAAAGCGTAGTTATAAAACATTATTTTGATCTCCCTTGCCTGAAAGTAAGTCATCAGACCCTCATTCCAGAGGAGTACTGCACCAAACCTGGAGAGAAGGAATGACACATGGAGAAGACAAGAAGAATCTGAACGTTTCAGGGCCTTTCTGGGTTCCCTCCCCACACCTTTGGTTTATTATCATGAAGTTACACCCTGTCTTTTATACACTGACATTTCTACGGGACTGTCCATTCTTCATTGAACCTAAGTATAAAAATGCAGTTTTTGGGGGGATCTTTGTGTCTTCATTTCCAAAGGCTCTCATGTCACATAAAACATTGTTAAATAAATTGGCTGTGCTTTTCTCTTATGAGTCTGTCTATTGTTATAGCATTGTAAGTAATGACTTATAGTGAGTGAGGAAAATATTTCCTTTTTCATTCCTACAAATTTATTCCCCCTTTGTCCCTTAGGTGGCCAGTTCTGAGATTCATGTCACCAGTTTCCTTAAAAGTTCTCTCTGAATCAAGCTTTTTTGCCCGTCACAGTAGACAGTGTGATCATATATCTTTGGATTGCCTTTCTCTCCTTCCTGCTTCTCTCCCCTCACCCCCTGTAAGGGCAATAAGGTAATAACTTTTTCTCATCTTTCATAAGGGTCACGGATGACAGTCCTGTAACAAAAGATAGATTAACAGGAAAAAAAAACATAACAAGTTTATTTAACCAGGGTTTTATGTGACCCCCAATACCCAGGGAAAACTGTGTGCTTTTATTCTAAGTCTGATGAAAAAAGTGAAGAGTTGTGGAGAAGCATGATTGGACAAAGAAAGTAGGATCTAATAGTAATCAACTGTGGGGAGACCAAGCAAGGCCTGTTTGTTCAGATGATTCTTGGGTTCTCTATGTGGCATTCTTTTCTCAGGATGTGGGGCAGGAACTCTCTAGAACAAGACCCTCATGACCTACTTTCAGGCAAGGTAGGTCAGAGAGTGATGTTTCTAGGTTTTATGGTTCACTTTGAGGGAGAGGAGTTCTAGTTTCTATAATCTGAGGTGGGGAGAGAAATTCTTGACCCATCTTGGGGGAGTGTGGGGAAAGGAAGAAGGGAGAGCATGAGAAGGTCAGAGTGACCTTTCTTCTAAGGCCTTCCAATCTCCTTCCGTTCAAAATACTCAGCATGCCATGACACCACATTTTGGAATATTGTGTTCTGATCGTTTCTCTTCGCTAGAATGACTTTCCAAATAAAGCACACGTGGTCCCAGACTTACAATGATTCAACTTATGATTTTTGACTTTATGATGGTTTGAAAGCCATATGCATTCTATAAAAACTGTACTTCAAATTTTGAATTTTGATCTCTTCCCAGGCTAGCAATATACTGTACTATACTCTTTCTCACTGGGAGCCACTGCCCCCAGTCAGTCATGCTATTATGAGGGCAAACAACCGGCACTCTACGGGGCTCTATGTTGTTAGATGATTTTGCCCAGCTGTAGGCCAATGTAAATGCTGTGAGCATATATAAGTAGTCTCGGCTAAGCTACAATGTCCTATAGGTTAGGTGTATAAGATGCATTTCTTAGTTACATATTTTCAACCTATGATGGGTTTATCTAGACATAACCCCAGTTAAGAAGCTTCTATACCTTCATGCAAGCCTCTGTCTCAGTCTCTGCTCCTAAGGAGGTCCAAGCTAAGAAAGTCTCCAACCTCCTTTTTTCATACCTATTTTCTTCTTCCCACTGCTAGTGTTGTTCTTAGTAATTAGAGGAAATGAACCCCAGGAAGCGAAGCTGTTAGAAATGTTATGATACACCTAAAATACTGTGGTCTCCATTTTCAGCTTCTAATGTCTTTTGTAAGGGAAGGAAGTAGACAGCAAGGAACCTAAAAATGTCTTTGACCTTACTAATTTGGAGATTTCAGGAAACATGTTTTTTCTAAAAGAGAAAACTTGACAAATAAGTATCACAAAGAATTTTTGATGTCAAGACAAATAGGACTAGCTCCAATAAGGAGCACTATTCTTGAACAGGACATACGTTTGCCTTGTTTGTAAACACATGGCTGCATTTCAGCTCCACCAGAGTAAGGGACATATGCAAATCCTGTTTAATACTCCCTTTTCAAGGAGGCTGCTTATTTGCTTTTTATGTTTGTTTCTGTAAATTGATTAGAGATGAATTTGTTTATACCCCAAATAAGACAATAGAGAATTGTAATTATATTTCACCACAGGCCTCCAATTTCTGCCCTAGAGAATATAATGAAATGATGGAAACACCTCCTCCTTCTTTGGAACTGAAAGCTGTGCTCTAGGCTGTTGGCTTAATTTCTGCCATGCACACCCCACCAATCATCAAATGGGCCCTAGGATTAAGATCCCTACCATCAGGCTGAGGGCCCATAGCTGCACAGTAATTGCAGAATGCTGCTTGCAGTTGTGTTTGATAAGGAATTAATGACATGTGAAACATTCCAACACATTTAGGATATCTCCTGCCTCATTGTAATTAAGGGAATCAAATTGCATTCTGATCTAGAATTGGAGGTAGCCTAAACCCTCCATCATTCTAAAACCCACACAGTAAGCTACGACTATTATCTTATGTAACTTCTACTTTAGAAAATAAGGACATTGAATCTCAAAGAAGAAATAATCTTCTCAAAGTCAAATACTAAGTAGGTATGAGAATGCATATTCATACTCATGTCTATCTGACTCTTCAAGACCACACTATTCCATCTCACATTAGCATTTGTGGAATACTTGCTATGTGCTGAGCATTGTACTATGTGTTTCTATGATGCTATTTTACTAGCATCAGAATACCAATAGCTCCTGAATTTGTCTAAGGTAGCTGGCCAGCCCGCTCATGGACACATTCTCCAGCCTCCCACTAGTTAGAGCCAAATACCCAGGTTCTCACCAAGGGAATATGAGCAGAAGTAATATGAGCAACTTTTGCATCACTTCTTTAAAATAAAATTACTTGTTTTCCTTTCTCTCTCTTTCTCTTTTCCCTCAGGCAAGAAGCTTGACATAGCATTGATGAGCCCAAGTCAACTATATGAACAAAATAATGTCTCAAGAGAGGGCAGAGTATCAAGTCAGAAAAATCCTGGGTCCTTAGATGACCTTGTAGAAAAGAGCCACAAACTTACTCTGGGCTACCTTTGTATCTCTGAACTACTATGCAGAGAGAAATAAATGTATTCAAATCTCTGTTTTTTGGGTTTCTTCATTCATGTAGCTTAGCCTATAACCTAAATAATAAAACTCCAGAGGATGCTATGCACATTACAAAAGAAAATCTAGAGTCAATTTGCCAAAGTTTACGTAGCCCATCAGTGTCAGAGCTAGGATATGAACCCAAATCTTGCCTCCATTTTCAGAGTTTTTAAATCAAACAGTGTAATTGACTTAGAAAAGTGCTTCTCAAAGTTTAGCAAGCATTAGAACCACCTGGAAAGCTTATTACAGTGCAGATTCCTGAGCCCCTTCCCTAGAGATTCTGATCAAGGAGTTCTTGGGCCAAACCTAAGAACTGGCAGTTCTAACAAGCCCCCATATGGTGCCGAGATTGCCTGTCTAGCGACCACATTTTGAGTATCACCGACAGTAACTCCTTACACAGAGATGGAAGACAAAAAAAAAAAAATGAGAGAAATATGACTTCATATTTCATAAAGGAGTGCCTGAAAGATATTCAAAGGACATTCAAAGGACAGAAGCATGACTGAAGCAAAGAAAGAACTGAATCATGACAATGCTGATAAAAATGATGATAAGAGCCAGCATTTATTGTGTGTCATGCACTGTTTAAAGTGTTCCATGCATTATCAAATTTGATCCCCACACTCTATGAGGTAAACATTGCTTCTCATCTGTGAGGAAACTGAGGTTTAAAGAGATTAGTTCCTGTTCTCATTCTCCTGGTTCCCTACTTTCTACTTAGTCCTTTACCTTTAGAAATGCAAATATAGCTTTTTTACCTCCCCTTCACTAGACACTGCCTACAGGGCAAGTACAAGTAAGTAAATGCTTAGGAGCTCCAGAAAGGGAGACTCACCCACCAGGAGGCTGCCTCAAGAGATAGCCAATTTCCTTAATCCAGTCTGTCACTGATGCACATTTGGGTTGATTCCAAGTCTTTGCTATTGTGAATAGTGCCGCAATGAACATACGTGTGCATGTGTCTTTATAGCAGCATGATTTATAATCCTTTGGGTATATCCCCAGTAATGGGATGGCTGGGTCATATGGTACATCTAGTTCTAGATCCTTGAGGAATCGCCATACTGTTTTCCATAATGGTTGAACTAGTTTACAATCCCACCAACAGTGTAAAAGTGTTCCTATTTCTCCACATCCTCTCCAGCACCTGTTGTTTCCTGACTTTTTAATGATTGCCATTCTAACTGGTGTGAGATGGTATCTCATTGTGGTTTTGATTTGCATTTCTCTGATGGCCAGTGATGCTGAGCATTTTTTCATGTGTCTGTTAGCTGTATGAATGTCTTCTTTGAGAAATGTCTGTTCATATCCTTTGCCCACTTTTTGATGGGGTTGTTTGTTTTTTTCTTGTAAATTTGTGTGAGTTCTTTGTAGGTTCTGGATATTAGCCCTTTGTCAGATGAGTAGATTACAAAAATTTTCTCTCATTCTGTAGGTTGCCTGTTCACTCTGATGGTAGTTTCTTTTGCTGTGCAGAAGCTTTTTAGTTTAATTAGATCCCATTTGTCAATTTTGGTTTTTGCTGCCATTGCTTTTGGTGTTTTAGACATGAAGTCTTTGCCCATGCCTATGTCCTGAATGGTACTACCTAGGTTTTCCTCTAGGGTTTTTATGGTATGAGGTCTAACATTTAAGTCTCTAATCCATCTTGAATTAATTTTCGTATAAGGAGTAAGGAAAGGATCCAGTTTCAGCTTTCTACTTATGGCTAGCCAATTTTCCCAGCACCATTTATTAAATAGGGAATCCTTTCCCCATTTCTTGTTTCTCTCAGGTTTGTCAAAGATCAGATGGCTGTAGATGTGTGGTATTATTTCTGAGGACTCTGTTCTGTTCCATTGGTCTATATCTCTGTTTTGGTACCAGTACCATGCTGTTTTGGTTACTGTAGCCTTGTAGTATAGTTTGAAGTCAGGTAGCGTGATGCCTCCAGCTTTGTTCTTTTGACTTAGGATTGTCCTGGAGATGCGGGCTCTTTTTTGGTTCCATATGAACTTTAAAGCAGTTTTTCCCAATTCTGTGAAGAAACTCATTGGTAGCTTGATGCGGATGGTATTGAATCTATAAATAACCTTGGGGAGTATGGCCATTTTCACGATATTGATTCTTCCTATCCATGAGCATGGTATGTTCTTCCATTTGTTTGTGTCCTCTTTTATTTCACTGAGCAGTGGTTTGTAGTTCTCCTTGAAGAGGTCCTTTACATCCCTTGTAAGTTGGATTCCTAGGTATTTTATTGTCTTTGAAGCAATTGTGAATGGAAGTTTAAGAAAATGTGGCACATATACACCATGGAATACTATGCAGCCATAAAAAAGGATGAGTTTGTGTCCTTTGTAGGGACATGGATGCAGCTGGAAACCATCATTCTTAGCAAACTATCACAAGAACAGAAAACCAAACACCGCATGTTCTCACTCATAGGTGGGAACTGAACAATGAGATCACTTGGACTCGGGAAGGGGGACATCACACACTGGGGCCTATTATGGGGAGGGGAGAGGGGGGAGGGATTGCATTGGGAGTTATACCTGATGTAAATGACGAGTAGTTGGGTGCTGACGAGTTGATGGTTGCAGCACAGCAACATGGCACAAGTATACATATGTTACAAACCTGCACATTATGCACATGTACCCTAGAACTTAAAGTATAATAATAATAAAAAAAAAAAGAAGAAGAAAAAAAAAAGAGATAGCCAATTTCTATGAAACCCTCTCCCGTCAGGAGACTGCATCCAGAGATACAAGACTTTCTCCTTCCTGAGGAGATTTTGGCCTAGCTTAGTCCTGCCCACGAAGGTGCCAGTGGTCACCAGCTTGACCGCCCAGTAGATAAGGCACCAGAGCCCTCTCCTTGCTCACCTCTTCCCCTGTCTTTTAAAAGCCCCTCTGTTCTGTTCCAAAAGCAAACTGGTACCCTTAAAGCAGGAAATCTATACTCTTTTCATTACCTAGCTTTGGAATAAATGACTTTCTTTATACCAGACTTCATTTTTGTTACTTGTACTCTGCACAAGGTGAGCGACTAACCTGCATTTCGGTTACATAACCTCAGAATAATAGCTCTTTGATACTTTCATAAAGTAAACACTCTTCATAAAGGAGTGCCTGAAAGATATTCACTAACTCCTTTCCCTAGATATGCTAAAATGTAACCTCCTATTGAGCTAGACCAGCCAAAATCTACCCAGACGTCTCTAAGCCTGTTTTACCCATTTGTAGCATAGTAACGCCTTCCAGACACATTGTAAAAACTAAAGATGTCGAGTGGAGATGGATTCAGTAAAAAGGAGAGATTACTCATGTTAAGAAAGAAAGGCCTAAGGAAGGGAATGAAGACAAATCATTCCTGAACAGAGAATTCACAGCATATTGAAGGGAAGTAAAAGGCAACTTTAAACCTAGCATTTTTAATTGTCTCTTTTCATGCTGTGCCTATTAGAATAAAATAAAATTTTCAAGTCTTTCTGGCCCCCTTCTGCCTGCTCCAAAACCTAATGGCACTTGTGGCATTGGACCTCCTTTCAGCTAGTATGCTGGGCTGAAGCAGTTGTGGAGAACACTTTGATCCCAGCCAGAGTAAAAGCTGAGGACATTCAATAATAATTTGTCTTAGCTAATAATTTGAAAGTGCCTAAGGACTAACCTCAGAACATCATGACCCCAATGAATGCTTAAAAATAACAAGTTTAAGGAGAGATTGTGTGATCCATGTAATGCTGCGATGAAGTATTGACATCAGTGTCCTGAGCTGGCTTGGGGGACATGTGGAGGTGCCAGAGTATTTTCTACAAAGTATCACAGCTGTGCAAGTGGCCAACCATGGCATTGTGCATGTTGGAACAACCCAATGTGCTGACAGTATTCATCTCCCAACATCAGGATCTCAATAAACCCATCTGAGGCCGAAATCTAAAAATCAAAGACAACTCCAACTAGACTTGATTTTCTCCCCGAAAGTCAATCCCTCCTTTTTACATTAAAGCTGATTCTGGCATATCCTGAAGAGAGGAATGGTTCTGTACCCAGGAACTAAAGTCCTGGAAACTAAGCCTGGATGCCAGCAGTAGCAGAGACATCATCCATGAGCTGAAGAATCACTGTCAGGTAGCCACAGACCAAATATTACACTCTTGGGAATTGTCTGTAGCTCTAAGAGAAAATGTGTCATGGGCTATCTAAACAGTGGGGCTGCAGTATTTATGTCAGATTTCTGCCTTGAATTTTTTCCAAGAAGACTTGAGGTTTACTAAAATATTGTGCAAAATGAGACACTGAGGATAAAAGAGTATCAAGGCTTTAGTGAGAAAGAACCAACTCCCCATTCAGAAAGCTTTCATATTGGTCCTAGTTGTTTGATCTTAGGACTGTTACCTGTGTCTATTTCCTTACCTATAAAAAAAGTTGCCTAATTACCAATTTTACGTTTGTTAGTAGGACTGCATTATAAAGTAAGAATGGAAGTTCTCTATAAATTGATTTATCCTCCCTTCCTCTCTCAGAAAACGAATGCCTTAAGATTTCCAGTCTTGTCCTTTTCCGAAAGAAGTCATCTTGGTATGAAGGAGTAGGAAAAAAAGCATCTTTCTAAAAAAAATCCCTGATTTGACCTATACTACCTGGAGCACTAACCCCAGTCTACATTTCCTTTTCTTCATCTGTACAATGGAATTCAAAGAGGGAAACTTTGTCATGTGTGACTGCATGAATGAACCTGCAGGACATTATGCTAAGTAAAATTAGCCAGGCACAAAAGGACAAATGCCACATGATCTCACTTATATGAAGTGGAATCTAAAAAAACTGAAGTGAACCTGACCTCAGGCAAGGAGTGGAGTGGTGGTTACCAGGGACTGGAAGCGGGGAAGAAGGCTATGCTGGTCAAAGGATATGAAGATGGAAGTTCACTATAAATTGATATATCATCAGTTTCTCTCTTAGAAAAAAAAATGCCTTAAGATTTCAACTAATATACAGTAATCCAAGTCAAGGAAACATATTGAAATACAAGTGAATTGGAACGCTGTTAATATATGGATAGCATTGAAACTTCCCTGAAAAATTCTTCAGATGGGGGAAATAAATGTTTTGAGATTTATTGCAAAGCGTGCTGACTATTGTACTGTATATTTCAAAATCTCTAAGAGAGTAAATTTTAGATGTTTTCACCACAGAAAATGGTAAGTATTTGAAGTGATGGACGTATTAAATAGCTTGATTTAAACATTCTACATTATATACATATAACATCACTTTGTTCCCCCAAAATGTGTACAATTATTTGTTGATTTACAATCAAATTTTTAAAAATTAAAAAATAGTACCTGTTTCTCAGGGGCTCCATGAGAACTAAAGATGAGACTATTGATATAAAAGTCCTAGATAAAATTCAGGGCTACTTATGAGCCACAGTGTTTATTATTTTAACTATTTATAATAATTCAATATAAGTTGCATTAAACATCCTGGGAATATATTAGTGTTATAAAAACTGTAACAGTATATTAATTCTCAGAATTTTCTATCAGCTCACACATTTAATACACACATACATACAAACACTCATATGTTGACACACACCTAAAACAGAAATAAACATATCCACAGTTCTCTCTGTTTAGGTACTTCTTTGATCCCCCAGAGTGGCCTGACCAATATTCCCAACCTTATGTCTTGATACACAAGTGATTCAGAATCAGTTGTGAGTAAGGCACAAATAATATGACTCTCAAAAAATGTGGGCATTTCTGTTGCCTATAATGCAACATATACATACAGTTCTAAGAAACCTTAAATTCTACAAAATCACAAATTAAAATAATAAGACTATAGAAAACCTAAGAGTGGGACAGACCGCTGAAAGACTATGCAACATTTTAACCACAGCACTAACAAAAGTAATAATGAAATATGTAATAAAAATACAAACAGAGTTAAAACATGATGTTAAATTCCTAATACGTAAACAGATAGTTAAATATGGCCATATTTTTTTTTTATCTTTCTTTCTTTCCTTTTTTTTTTTTTTTTTGAGATGGAGTCTCACTCTGTTGCCCAGGCTGGAGTGCAGTGGTGCGATCTCGGCTCACTGCAACCTCCACCTCCCAGGTTCAAGTGATTCTCCTGACTCAGCCTCCCAAGTAGCTGGGATTATAGGCACCTGTCACTAAGCCTGGCTAATTTTTTTGTATTTTTAGTAGAGACAGGGTTTTACCATGTTGGCCAGGCTGGTCTCAAACTCCTGACCTCGTGATCCACCCACATCAGCCTCCCAAAGCACTGGGATTACAGGCATAAGCCACCGCACACCAAAGGAGATCTGATGGAATAAAGTGGAAGTAATGACAGATTCTACTAAGTTTGGAGATAAGGGAAAAACATAAAAATCAAAGGTAACTGTGCAATAAGTCCTCCAAAAATGGAGCATGTGGCAAAAATAAGCCAAGAAGAAATTATGGCTTTTATAGCAGTTATCTATTGCTGCATATCAAACCTCCCCCAAAACACCACCATTTATTTAAGTAACTTAAAACACCACCATTTATTAGTGTGTCTGTAGGTCAGCTGACTGGTTTTTTTGACCTGGCTTGACTGATCTCAGCAGGAGATACAAGGACCCTTGCATCTGTGATTAGTTAGCAGGTCAGCAGTAGCCTGGCTAATCAAGAAAGAACTCAGGTGTGATATTCTCTGCTTGAAAGAATTTTAAAATCTTCAGCAGGTTAGTCTGGACTTATTCACGTAATGGTCATACAGTTGCAATTGAACAAATGAAGTTGTGGAAGGTCTCTTGAGGCCTGGGCTTGAAACCGGTGGGCCATTAATTCTGCCCCTGTTGATTGTCCAGAACAAGTCACAAAGCCATTTCATATTCAAGGGGTGTGGAAATAGACTTCATGATAGGAGCTACGAAGTCCAAAAACGACATTGTAAATAGGTATAAATAGAGCACGGGAGAAGAGAATTGAGCCCATTTAACAACCAATTAATCAATGAGAAATACATCTTGCATATGGTATTATCTTCTTCCTCCTTCTGGGTTCTGCTGTGGCCACTTGGTGGTATAAAACATTAACGGGCTAGGAAAAAAAAATATTTAAAAAAATTGCTTCCACATTTTCCTGGCATTATTCCTCTATTTACAATCACACATGGACTAATTCAGATTACAAAAACATATGTTGTAGCAGAACAGACCACCATAATTTATAAATTATTTATTTCACTAAAAATATTTTCAGGAGAGTTTCAATGTTATCTATATATTAACAGCTTTCTCGCTCACTTGCATCCCAATATGTTTCCTTGACTTGGAAACAAACAAGTGAAGTTATATCTACAGCAGAGTTTCTCAGCCTTAGTTAGCACTGTTAACATAATGCGGCCAGATAATTCTTTGTTGTATGGGATTGTTTTGTGCATTATAGGATGTTTAGCAGCATCTTTGCCCTCTACCTGCTAGCATGGCCCTCAGGTCGTAACAACCAAAAATGTCTCCAGATGCATCCAATGTCCTCTAGAAGGAGGCACAATCACCCTCAGTTGAGAACCACCATACTAGAGAATCAGCAGTGTGCATAACCTACAGCCTATTACAACTAAGTCACAACTATTAGTCAATTTCAAGATCTCAGGTAAACATCATCTGTTAATGTGTCTCAACAAAAAAAAAAAAAAAAAGAAAGAAAGAGGATTACTGCACTTGGGAAGGGCAGACTGTTTTTAGAGGAGAATGATGATTCTCCACTCTGGAGATTGCCTTTTATAAAAAGGAACATTTCTGACATCCTCGGCCTTTTTTCACGCTATCGCTCTTCTATGATGACAGAATTTGAGAGAGGAATCATGTACATGTTCCCAGTTCATGTTCATTTACTTTTCCCTCAGGAGAAAACTGCTCACACACTCCGCTCAACTCCTTCACTCTTTAGGGTTTATAGGGTCAGGCTTTATTCCTGTGAGGTATGGAGGGGTGAAAGAAAGTTTTTACAAAGAAGTATTATAATATGCTACATTGATCAGGACAATTGGGACACAGATGGTGAAATTTGGTTTGGGGCAAAACACATGTGAACTACCTAAGCATTTTGATATGCCCAAGGTAAAGATTTCAGTGGCCTGCAGGAAACAATGCAGCCAGTTTTTATAGGTATTAGTTTAACTTTTAACTGTTTTAACCATGGAGTTAGTCCTAAGGTAAATAGAAGTGGGAATTTGTACATTATGGGTTGAGACAGTTTAAGGAAGCTTTGACCTCAAGCAAGTGGTTTATGCTTTTATAGAGGGAACTAACTATGCTCTGCCTTAAGGAAACAATGTATCTATCTGCCTATTTTAAGGAAAAGCAAGTGCCCAGAGAAGGTGTGTGTTGTGGGCCTCAGTAACTCACGAAATGGATAGACCTCAAGTCCAGGAAAGGTACGGGCAAAGGACCCAAGAAAAAGCTTTAGGTCTCAGGTTCAGCAAAGACAGAAGATAAGGAAACTCAGACATCCACAAAGGCACCAGCCACAATTACCACAGATATAGGCCGGAGGAGCCTCAACCAGATGATAGTAGCCAGAGAAAATGTGGATCAGGATAGGTTAATTTCATATAAAGAACACCTCCCCTTCATAGGGGGAGGGCTTTTAAGCCTAAGAAATTCTGTGCCACAAGAACATTGGATCAAGTCTGAAAATATTATGTTTACAAATAGAGGAGTATTGGTGGTACATAACTAGACACAACCCATACCCATTTTGGCACTAGGAGATGGAAACACTGGGCTCCAAGGGAAGAGAGAAATGGCAATAAAGAGGTTTTCCAATATACTCAGATGGTAGGGAAAATGCATCTCCATTATGACAGGTGATATAAATATATATTTCTAAATTTGCAAGAAAGCAGCAATGTCTGAAACGCAACATGTAAGAGAGGAGAATATCTCGGTGATTTCCTCCTGCCCTATACAGTAAATCAATAATGCTAAAATTAACCTCATTTTTGAGTTTACAAAGCACAGGTCATAGATTTTGGACAAGGTACCAAATGACTGGCATCATCTCTAGCCCAAAACAAAAAACCTTTTCTCCATTTTTCCTCCTTTATATAGACGCCATCAAGTCCCTGCTGTAATTCTCGGCAACTTTAAGTACATAATTTTATGTGGGATAGTTTCTCTAGGGTCTGGGAATTGGATCATTTTCAAAATTTATTGGGTGTGAGCCAGTGCTGTGATGATCATGTATGTTCTGTTACCTCTTTGGATTTCTCAAAAGAGAGGCTTATAAGAGCTTTGCATTGAAGAAATAAAGCTTCTAAGGTCCCAAAGGACTCACAATCATTCCTGTGGAAGCCTGCCTGGCTTCAGCTACTGAAGGAATCCTAACTCCAGCCAGGCATGGATAATCCCTCTGGCTGAGATTAAGCTGAATATTAACTTGGAGAGGAAATAATGAAGGCAGTCAAATAATTTGATTTTCAAATTTAATTCCTTTGAACTTTAATGTCATTGGACTTCAACCTACAAAGAGATTTATATTTTCACCTTTATTTGTCACCCTATTTTGAGAAGCATTTGTATCTAAATTTGCAGCACTTCTATCTCGGCATTTTATTATTAAATTATTGTAATATTGTTATTTTATCTCTTTAAATAACCCATGAATTGACTATGCTAAGCAAAATAGCTGAATACATTTGAGTGGAAAATAATTGCTTTGAAATGAAATCAATTAATGTGTGGTTTGGACCAATTTCAGAGCCTTCTGGGGTCAATAGCTATAACTGCCCACTGGTGGGTCTAGGATAATACATTTTTTTTTAAATAGTGGTTAATAATTTTAAAATATCTTCATAACAATGAAAAAACAAGACTATCCTTAGAGATGGTGGATCTGCATGCATGAAGGAGATAGTGATCCCACAGATTGGTCATGAGCTTAATGGTTAAGCCCAGTGCAATACATTAAGAGAATGAAAAGTTGGGCAATGTGAAGGGTGAGGAATGCCTCTTCTCCACTTCCAGGGTCTCCTTCCAGGTGGAGGAAGTTGTTAATGTAACACTACTGACCTTTCTGCCTATCAAGCAATCCTCTCCAAAGAGGAAGTGACCAATTTCACTGGAAAACTGAGAAGGAATAAAATGAGTGAGCTCATCTCAGTTTCTTCTTTTCTCTTTCGAAAATAACGTTGTCTTCAGAGATCATGTGCTGAAGTCTGCTCAGTCTTTCAATAGGTATAACAGGAAATGCCCTGTGGTGGGTAGGAGGGTTGAGGATGGCATGGGGGATGTGTTGGATGTGTATGGGACACTACCTTTAGCAGCCCAACTACGCCTCTCACTGGATTGATATGTCTTCTTATTCTGAGGTTCTTCATTGAAAGTACATTTGCCTGCAAATAAAGCCACATTCTCCAATATATTCTTTTTCAGTAATAAAGTTGATATATGGTCTCTTGTTTGTATTATTTGGCATATTTTCAAATGGTTTATAACTTTAGAAAAATAAAGAGATGTTATTTATTGTACCTTCTTAATTTCCCCAAAACATACATTTTTTTCTATTGTACATTTTAATTTTACTTTTTATGTTATAAATTTGGTTTCCAGGTCCTTACTGGTTGCAGCCATTTCATGACCCAACAGTAGGGGTGTAAAACATGGTGTCTCAGAGGTTGTTAATTGTCCTCCCATCCATTTTTGTTTATTGCTTTTGGTATTAGGACTCAGGGTTTGGCTGGGCACATAGCACCTAGCTAGAGACTACATTTTCCAGCTTCCCTTGCTTCTAGGTGTTGCAGTGTGACTAAATTGCCGTCAAAGAGAAGTGATCAGAAGTAATATGGACACTTCTGGGGCTCTCAGAAGGAAGTTGTATGCCATAAACATCTTCTTTCCATAGACTGGAACACAGAAATAGCGGTGGTGAGTCAGCTTCAAGTGTACAGATCCAGACAACAATTCTAGAAGTATTACTTAAAGTTGCAGTACACAAGGAGCTTGCACCATGGTGCAGTTCAAAATACTGCTTTCTTCACTGAGAAAGTCTGGCTAAGAAAAATAACCATCTGGACAAAGCAGTGTGCTTAGAAATGTTATTGACTTACATACTAACACAAGTTTCTTATTTTATTGCAGACTTGTAACAAAGAGTTGATATTTTGAGCAGAATTGCTTAAGAAAATGGCATGGTAATTTAACCAAAAAATATGGGCCCCCTAAGCTAAATAATGTGTACACCTGGACAGAGTGTGGAGTAATAAGACATTGGAGATTCGGAACAGTAGGAGGGTGGGGGCAGGTGAGGAATGGGAAATTAATTAATGGGTACAATGCACATTATTTAGGTGATGGTTACACTAAAAGATTAGACTTCATCACTATGCAATATATCCTGTGTACCCTTGTCTTTAGGCTCTGATTAATCAGTATCTAAGGATATGTGTTAAACAGGCTCTTTGACTCACTCTTGATCTTTTTCCTATGGTCTTTGACATGAGTCTTTGGGGACAAGGGAGAAGACAAAAAGTTACATTACATCCAAATTACATTAACAATAAAAAATATGATGTAAAGGCCTTTTCCAACTTGATATTACTCAATTCCAATAGAAGATCCTCATCCTACACAACCATCATTATCCTTTGGCACAGTTGGCCAATCCTTCCCCAAATAACCACACACATCCCCCCACCGACAGAGTATGTGAATGAAAACTTCCATATCCAAACATATCCTTAATTCCTAAAGTAAATATTTGTTAACAACATAAATTATCACGATGAAGTTGGCAGTAGGTTGACCATTTAAAAAATGTTTTCTTCAAACGCTACATGGTATATTGCTGTATTACCTAAACGAATGTCAGATGTGAAGAATGAAGTCTAGGGCATTGAACAAAAATGATTTCAAAAGCTTCTTAATTTATAATTTAACTGCCATTATTCAATTGTCAAAATTTTGGAACATCCAAAGAGGCAAGTCAAAATAATGCAACTTGAAGATCAAGGATCCTGGAAATAAACCTCAGAGCTACAATGTATCACGTCTGTGTTGGGAAATTACATTTATCTAAAATAATCTAGAATTTAATATAGAACAGATGCATTTCTAACAGATATCTTACTTTCCATGTTTAGTTTTCTGTTTCTTTACCCCATTCCATTAATTAGCATAGCCTAGCAGAAAGGTAACAGCTTTTAGAATTGGCAATTTTGTTTTTCTTTCTGTGGTGACACAACAATGGATTCTGGAGATTTTAAGCTCCTATATATACAGCAGTGACCAGAGAAGCAGAAAGAGCCCCATATTTGAGGAGAGGTAGGGTTCAGTAAGCAGGTAGCCAAGCCATATAGAAACATGTATAACCCAGGTCCAAATAAACAGGTAAGTCCTGTTCAGTGGGAAGAGTAAAAGTTGTGAGACCAATGACCGCAGAGTCAAGAGATTCAAAGTGAGAAGACTGACACAGAAAAGTCAGGCAAAATGGGCCCAGAAGTAGAACTAGTTTGAGAATCAGAAACAGAGCTGGGGCTAACGTAAAGCAAGTAAGCACTCAACTGGGGAACAAAGTTGAAGGAGACACAATCTCAGTAATCTGGAAAATAGTATTTTAATGTGGTATTTTAAAAATTAAAATGCAAAATAAATCCATAAAGAACAAAATATCAAAATTTTAAGTAAAATCAGGGTCCAGTCCTAACCTGTACTTGTGCAGGCCTGCCTCACTCACCTCCCCCCAATCTTAGCCCTATTAGATTCTGTATTTATTTTATATTATAATATTTTGTTTTTCAAGGAGAGTTTTGTACTAATTTTGCTTTTAAAAAAATATTGCATTAAAATATTAGTTATCTTAATTTTTGGGTTCATTTGTTCTCTCTTACATTTTGTGCCCGAGTGCCTCACATACCTCACCCAAGTTCCTTCCCCAGACAGGGAGTGTATATTCCTACCTTAGCCAGAGCATAGATTTTCTCTGTTATCCTAGAAAAGTCATTTCTTGTGTTTTCTCTAATTCTTTAAAAGAATTAAAGAAAGGATCTCTGATAGCTGAGGATCTCCAATATCCGCTCCACCTCTGACATTCTCCAGGTAGTTGGAGAAGGGCGCTAGGGTGAAGGAGTGATGGTTGGGGCATTGTATAAATATGAAATTATAATTAAGCTGGGACTTGCAGAGGAAGCAGAGCTGATGGGTGAACAGTTAGGGAGCTTCAAGCTGACAGCTGACTTCAGATGTTACCACTGAGCCTTTCATTTGGGGCTTTTGTTACTCCTTTTCCTCTTGGATGTTGAGACAAACATTTACACAATGCTGGTGTGAGATGGCAAGGGACAAAAGGAGTCCCTGAGAAGTAGCTAAATGTCACTCTAGAGCCCTGGGATTTAAAAAACAAACAGAGCACCCGAGGATAGGAAGTCATGACTGCTCTCAGATGGGTACTGAAAAGGCTCATTTTACATCTCGGGCCATGTTCCAATGGGGCAGTCTTCAGCATTGCACAGTTCTTCAATAATTTCTCACTCCAGTGATGATTCCTGCCTGATTATCAGCTTGGTTTTTCAGCTGAGTAGATTTCAAGCTATTGAAAAGCAATACGGGAGCAAAGACTAGGCCTCAGAGCTGAGCTACAGTGGATTTAATTGGCTGTGAGACGTTCTGGCAGAGAAGGGTGAGGCAGGCAGCACAGTCCCAGAATGCTGAAGTGTTCATGTAGCTGTAATGAGGCAGGAAGAACATTGCTTCAAGGGTGTTTCCAGATGGGTTTATTTTGTTGAAATAAAGTCAGTAAAGACAAGAGAGAGCCCTGCAAATTGTGTTTTAATGTTTGGAAATGGCAAGGCTGCCACTAATATGTCTGCAAATTGGAGGGAGCCTGGACTAACGTGCAGCTCAGAATGTACAGGGAAAATGGCCTTGCTTCTCGTCACTTTTTCCTCTCTTTGCCGCTCCCACTGTTGCCTTTATAACCAGGTAACAGGGATACAAAGTGTTTGTTTAAGGCCATTGGAAGCTAATAGCTTTTTTCGCTATATTTCTATAGATACAGAGTGAAAGGCAAGAGATGCTGATGATAGACAGAGGCATAACCAGGTTCTAACATATGGAGGAGTGAGTGTGGGCACAAGATATCGTTGGAAAAATAAGTTTAAAAATTTTAGAGAACCACCTTTGATTACAACCTTCTATGTCTATGCCTCACAGTCTTACCTTCACTCTACTCTAAAACAATAATATTTTTGCTGAATGTGGTAGACAGAATGTCCATGTTCATTGCTATGCCCTCTTGAAATCTCACTAACATATACGTAAAAGGGTTTTTTTTTTTAAAGCTATTAAAAAGGAGGCAACAATCCACCTGAAATGACTCCACTATTCTGGTAGAGGGAGTGTAGACACATGAATAGTTGTTAATGTAGCTGTACACAGAAGACAGAAACTTTCCTTCAGAGAAAGTTCAGTAAGAAAGATGATTCACCGCTCTGCATTACAGAGTGCCATGGAAATAGGAAGAGCCAGTTATGTCTTAAGGCTTGAAAATAGTATGGAGCCAAAAATAAAAGAAATGATTGAAAATATTTATAAGGTGCCCCACACCTCAGGACACCTTCCTCAGCCCACATAGCAAGGTGATTACACCTCCTCTACCTTCGCCAAAAATAGAGTTTGTTATCTAAAAAATTTGAACACAAGACTATCTATCAGTTATAGCTAATTGCAGAAGTGAAACACAGTATTGAAGATGGGGAGAAATAAGTGAAATCTTTTAGTCAAACGGTGGGGAGAATCAGAATATACTCACTCACTTTACAGAGCACTGATATCCAAGCTTATAAACCCTGGTATTAGGTATGATAGAGACTATGCTGATTGAATAGAGATATAAAACATATGCTTGCTCCAATTGGATAGCAGTTCATGTTTTTTTCCACATTAACAGATTTAAAGGAATCCTCTCTGAGGTATGATAGACCCACACCTACTCACCTCTGGAAGTTCCTCAATAAGCAACTAATTCCCCTAGTCCATCACTTTATGGTGAGTTATATCACTGAACAACTCTCTCTTTGCAAAGAAGTTTCCAAACAGATTTTTGAATATTTTTTACCTATATATTTGAGGTAACCTCTTAAGTCAGAGACCAAAATAATATATTTTTTAAAGAAGTAAAAGAAAATACTAACATAATATGGTTTGGACTTGTGTCTCCACTCAAACCTCATGTCAAATTGTAGTCCCCAGTGTTGGAGAAGGGCCTGGTAGGCAGTGATTGGATCATGGGGTAAGGTTTCCCCTTGCTGTTATGATAATGAGTGAATTCTTATGAGATCTGGTTTTTCAAAAGTATGTAGCACCTCCGCCTTTACTCTTTTCCTCCTGCTCTGCCCATGTAAGACCTGTCTGTTTCCCTTCCATCATGACTGTAAGTTTCCTGAGGCCTCCCCCGCCATGCTTCCTGTACAGCCCGCAGAACCATGAGTCAATTAAACTTCTTTTCTTTATAAATTGCCCAGTCTCAGGTATTTCCTTATAGCAGTGTGAGAATGGACTAATACAAAAGGAAAGAAAGAAAATGTGGGGAGCTAAATAAACAAGCAAATGATCATTTATACCTCCACAGAAATAAGATAACATATTTTGTCAATTAAATAAAAGACTACTATAATAATTATCAGAGAAAAAAATAAGAATTTTAGTTCTCTCGATTCTTGCCATGAAGGAATAGCTGTGTAAGACTTGCCCACCTAAGGCAAATAACTCTGAAGTGGACACAACGCATGAAGCTGTTGTCTTCAGAAATCAGACCATAGGTGGCTCAGTATTGTGAGCTTTGAAATGAGCGAAGCACAGAGAGAGAGCGCATGTGCCAATGTTCTAGGCCTGGAGGTACACCCCTGTCTATGGTGCTGGAGACCAGGCAGAGTATGGCAATCTTGCTGAGCCAAAGAATCAGTTAGTGAAGAGAGCTTCTGAAATGGTTGAAATTTGGGGTACGTTACCAGACAGGACGAAACTGCAGTGTGGAGGGTACTCAGAAGCCTGTCTGTTTTCCCCATGAAACCTTATCAAAGACTGGCTACACACGTGAAAAATGAGAACCTGTGAATCCCAAAAGAGAGAAGCTGATGCAGGGCAGAAACCTAAATGAAAATGCCATAGGTCATTCAATGCCAGAATATATTGGAGGGCCAATCCAGGTTAGAGTGAAGAAGTCTTGGTGAACACCTTGCTCATTCATTTGAGATCTCAGAAGGCTCCACATTAAGAGTAACCCCATGCCCTATTTTGAGGGATTTTCCCTATGTCTAAAATTAAAACAGATTACCCAAACAAAGAATAAACCCAAGCCTGACATGATCAATAAAATCCATCATTATTTAACTGTATTTTAAAAGAAAATAAGTACTTTTTAAAAACATAACTCAATACCCCTACAATGTATCATCAACAATTGTCCAAAATAAAATAAAAATTTGTGAGATAGTCAAAGAAGTAGGCAAATGAGATCCATAATTAAGCAAAAGAAGTCAGTGGACACAGATATCAAAATGATCCAGTTATTAGAATTTGCAGAAAATGAAACAAGCTGACGTAAATATGTTCTCCAGTACTTAAGGAGGCTACAATGAGAGAACATATGACAAAGCTCCCCAGAAAAATAGAAACTAAAATAACAAAAGAACCAAATGAAAATTAAAACTATGAAAGAATTGAAAACCATAACCTTGAAAGGAAAAAAATCATAGGTTGGGCTTAACAGCAGATTTGATATTGAAAAATAAAGGATCATGAATTGGAAGTATCCAGTCTCAAGAAGAGGCAAAATAAGACTTTTTAGAAAACAAAAACCTCAGTGACTTGTGAGGTGTTAAAATAGTCTAATATATTGCAATAAAACCTCAGGAAAAATAAGACAGAATAGTTCAGGAGAAGAAGTATTTGAGAAATAATTTCTGAATTTTCTCTCAAATTTAGCAAAAATTGTAAACCTACACACCCAAGAAGCTCAGAAAATACCTAAAAATATAAACTCAAAAAATCATAGTAGGATTTTTTTTTAATCTGCTGAAAACTAAGCCTGCTGAAAAGCAGCCAACAGGAAATGATACTTTATATACAGAGGGATTATTATATAAATTACAGCTGTCTTTAAATAAGAAACAATGGTGATCATAAAAGAAAGGTTTAACCATTTAAAAGCACTCAGAGACAAAACAGACAAACAAACAAAACTCTTTAGAGCAACGAATTCATTTCCTAGGCTACCATAACAAACTACCACAAACTGGGTGGCTTAACACAACAGATGGCCACAGTTCTGGAAGCAGAAGTCTCAAACCAAGGTGTTGGCAGGGTTGACTCCTTTTGGAAGGAATGAAGGAAAAGCCGTTCTATGCCTCTCTCCTAGCTTCAGGTGATTGCCAGCAATCCTTGGCATTCCTTAGCTTATAGATACATCACTCCAATGTCTGCCTCCATCTTCACATGGTGTTCTCTGTGTATTTCTCTGTATCCCCTCCTCTTCTGATAAGGAAGTCATTCATGGGATTTGGGGTTCATCTTAAATCCAAATTGATTTTATCTGCAAATCCCCAGTTAGTTGCATCTGCAAAGAAACTATTCCCAAAGAAAGTCACATTCTGAGGTTCCAGGTCACGTGAATTTTGGGAGGATACAACTCAGCCCACTACAATCCAGAATTCTATATTCAGCCAAAATGTTTTTCAAAGATGAGACAAAATTAAAGACATTTTCAGGTAATGAAGCTGAAATAATTCTTTGCCAGCAAACTTGTACTATGAGAAATAAGGAAACTTTTCAGATAGAATGAAAATAATACCAGATACAAAATCAGAACTACAACAAGAAATGGAGATGACTAACATGGTAAATATGTGGGTAACTATGTAAGACTATGTATGTTTTTTTCTTCTCCTAATAATCTTTAATAGACAACTGACTGCTTAGTAGCATTTTATTGTGAAGTTAATAACATATGCAGAAATAAAATACATGACAAAAAGTGTGAATTAAATTATCAAGAGATTCTTTCATTTTCTATAAATCCTTAATTCTAAATATACTGTTAGAGTAGCCACTAAATATGTAATAAGAGGTATAACAAAAAAGCCAATAACTCCTCAAAAGAATAATAAATTGATACATCCATATCAAGACTGATCAAAGAAAAAAAGAGAAACAACACAAATTAGCAATGTCATAAATAAAATAGGGTATCTCAATAGAGATTAAAATGGCATTTAGACTCCAAGTAACCCCATTGCTGTGAAAGAAATAGAATTAACAAAATAATTTCCCCCCCAAAAGTCTGGTATATGTATATATTTACCTTCTCTTATGTATATATAAAATATATATGGAAAGTATATATATACCTTCTCAGAAAATAAAATCAGTTTTTTTACTAATTTTATGAAACCTTGTTTTATCAATTATTAAAATACTGATAAACTATTACTTATAGAACAATTGCCTCATAATTAGAGACACATATCCTTCATGAATACAGATGAAAAGACATACATTCTTCGTGAATACAGATTTTAAAAGTCTTTATTAAAATAGCAAATTGATTACAGCAATTTGCAAAAAGAATGATATATTTCGACCAAGTGAGATTTATCCTAGGAATGCAAGTTTGATATAATTTGAAGTTTGATGATTTAAAAATCAATCAATGTAATTTACCACAATAACAAAACCAAGAGCAACACGATCACCACACACACAAAAAAGCATTTTACAAATTCAGTACCAATTCATGAAAAAAAAAAAACTATCAAAAAACTAGAAATATAAGGAAAGTTCCTCAATATCATAAAGGACAACTGTGAAAGACCTACAAGAAATGTTACATTTATATCACACTTAATGGTGAAGGATCAAATGCTATCCATCTATGAGCTGGGCAAGCATTGTCGGTACTCACTCCTAGAAAACATGGTTGAAGGTCCTAGTTAGTCATTGCATAAAAGAAGAAGAAAAATATGTAAAAAGTACAGAGATTGAACACAAAGAAACAAAATTATCTTTATTTACATATGACATGATTATTCACATAAAAATTTTGAAGTAAACTCAAAGGAAATAAAACCACTAAAACTAGTAAGTGAATTTAGTCAGGTCTCAGGACAAGGGTTAATATATAAAAATCGATTTCATTTCTATATTCCTGTACCAAACAATTGGAAAAATAAATTTTATAAACTTTTGAGTATGATAAAAAATACTAAACCTACAGGGATAGATTGAATAAAAATGTTCAAGACCTTTGCAGACAAAACAAAATATTCCAGAGAAATTAAAGTATACCTTAATAAAAAGGGATTCATACAATTTTCATGAATTAGGAGGGATAATTTTATGAAATGTAAATTTTCCCCAAAGCAATTGACGAATCTAATGTAATCCTAAACAGGATTCAATAAGCTTTTTTTTTTTTTTTTTTTTTGGTACAAATTAACAACTTACTCATAACACTTCTATGGAAAAATCAAGAAAATAAAAACTCAGAATAACAAAACATTCTTGGAAAATAAGAATAAATTCAGAGAATTCACACTACCAGATTACATAGACTACTGTAAAGCCAATGAAGACAGTGGGAATTTGGTACAAGGTAGACATACAGATTAGTGGAAAGAAACAGAATAGACTCCAGAAATAAAGTCATATATATGTGATCAATAGTGTTTCAACAAAAGTTACAAGGCAATTCAATGAAGGAAATAAAAACCATTTAAAAAATGTTCCTACAACTGGAAACCCATTTTAAAAATAAATGAGCAATGATCCTCCCTCGTACGTCAAACTACATATAGAAATTGATTTTATTAATTAAAATTACATCATAATTTGTGCATATATTCACCTATTTTGTAGGTTGTCTCTTTGCTTTGTTCATTGCTATCTTTGCTGTGCAGAAGTTTTTTTTTTTAAATTTGATATGATACCGTTTGTCTGTATTTCCTTCACTTGCCCATGTTTTTGAGGTTTAATTTTTAAAATCCTTGCCCAGAGCAATGTCTTGGAGCTTTTCCCTGTTTTCTGCAAGTAGTTTTGTAGTTTGAAGTCTTACATTTAAGTCTTTAATACATTTTTAGTAGTTAATTTCTATATATGGTGAGATAAGGGTCTAGTTTTGTTCTTCTGTATGTGAATATCCAGTTTTCCTAGCACTGTTTATTGAGGAAACTGTCCTTTCCCCATCGCATGTACTTGACATCTTTGTTGTATATCAGTTGTCTATGGATGCTTGGGTTTATTTCTGGGTTTCATATTCTGTTCCATTGGCCTATGTTTCTGTTTTTATGACACAGCCATGTTCTTTTGGAGACAACTGACAGCATAGGAGAATATATTTGCAAACTATACATCTGATAAGAGGTTAACATCTAAAATATATAAAAAACTCAAACAGCTCAACAACAAAATATTCAACAAAAAATGTGCAAAGGACCTGAATAGACATTTTTCCAGAGAAGACATACAGATGACCAATAGAAATAAAAAAAATTCTTGACATTACTAATCTCCAGGAAAATGCAAATCAAAACTACAATGAAATGTCACCTCACTCCAGTCAGAATGACAATTATTTAAAAATCGAAAGATGACAAGTGTTAGCAAGAATGTGGTGAAAAGGGAATCCTTACACACTGATGGTGAAAATGTAAATTAGCACAGCCATTATGAAAAACACTATGCAGTTTCTTCAAAAAATTAAAAATGGAACCACCATATGATCCAGAAATCTCATTACATTTGGATATATATTCAAAGAAAATGAATATACATATTATATATAATGTATTCTTTATAAATTATATATATTTATACATTATAAATAATACATTATATATAATATATATACACACACACAATGGAATACTATTCAGCTATAAAAAATGAAATCCTGTCATTTGTGGCAACATGGATAAACCTGAATAACATTATGTTAAGTTAAACAAACCAGTTACAGAAAGACAAATATCACATGATCTCACTAATATGTGGAATCTAAAAAGTTGTTCTCACAGAAGTAGAGAGTAGAATAGTGGTTATTAGAGGATGGGGAGAGTTAGGGTGAGGGTGGGTGATGGTTAGATATTGGTCAATGGGTAAAAAGGTACAATTAGATAGGAAAAATAAGTTCTGTCAGTCTATTGCATAGTCTGATGTATCGTATATTTCAAAATACCTAAAGGAGAGGTTTTTTAATGGTCTCACAAATAAATAATAAATTTCTCACAAAGAAATAATAAATGTTTAATGTGCTGGATATGCTAATTACCCTGATGTGATGAGAACACAATTTATACATGTATCAAAACACTTCTATGGAAAAATCAAGAAAATAAAAACTCAGAATAACAAAACATTCTCGGTAAATAAGAATAAATTCAGAGAATTCACACTACCAGATTACATAGACTACTGTAAAGCCAATGAAGACAGTGGGAATATGTACAATTATTATGTAAAAATTATAAATATGTACAATTATTATGTAAATATGTACAATTAATTTTGTACAATTATTATGTAAAAATCATAAATAAAAAGATAAAATTACACTATAGAACTAAATATAAGGACTGAAATTATAAACCATCCAGATAAAAATTTAGGAGAATGTCTACAATTTGGGTGCAAAGATTTCTTAGTATACAAAAAGCAATACACATAAGAATTAATTTTTCTCATTCTGTCACAACTTAAAACTTTCATGAAAGACACTGTTAACAATTAAAAGACAATTCATAGTCTGAGAAAAAGTACATGCAATACTTATATTTGAAAGATAATTTGTATCCTAAATAGCTAAATAATTTCTACAAAGTAATAATAAGTTGCCACAAGTTTTGACAGATACTTCATCAAACAAGATATTTAAATGATCAAAAATTACATGAGAAAATCTTTAAATTATAAGTTATTAGTCAAATGCAAATTAGAACAATGCAATACCACTTCACAATAACTAGAAATACGAAAAATAAAAATAATGAAAACATCAAGTGTCAGATACATAACAACAAGAATTCCTATAGATTTCTGGTGAAAGCATAAGGTGATAAAACTATTTTAGGAAACTCTTTGGCAGTTTCTTATAAGTTTGATTATACTCCTAACTCCAAAAGCCTGAAATTCTACTCTAAGTAGAAATAAAAACATATGTCCACAACATATATGTACAATATTGCTTATAAAAGCCCTATTTACAATAGTCAAAAACTAGGGTTAGGGTAAGATCTCAAATGCATCAAGTGGAAAAATAGATAAGTTGTATTGTATTTAAATAATGGAATATTACTCAGCAATACAAAAGAATGAACCACTGTAAATGAAACAATATGGATGAACCTCAAAAATATGTTGAGTAAAGAAGTCAGACACAAAAGAGATCATAACGTATGTTTCCATGTATATGAAATTCACACACAAACTAGTCTATGGTTATGTAAATCAGGAGAGTTGTGACATGTGGGCATGAAGAATGACTGGAAGTGGGCACAGAAACTTTCAGGAGAAAGAAAAAAATTCTATGTTGTGATCAGCATGTTGGTTAGATGTATACAAATCATCAGATCTCATGAAATTATACATTTGAGATCTATATTTACTGTATGTAAATTGTACTTCTATTTTTTAAAATATTATATCCTTAACCATAAAACATACAAGAAAGAGCTTTAGAAAATTAAATATATGATAGGTTAAAATTAAAATCTGACCAAAAATTGAGACAATAATGAGTAGGTATTAATTCCAAGAGGGGAACAAAAAGAAAATGATGTGAAAAACAGAAGATACCAGAAGAAGAGAATTAGAACAGTGGTTCTCCAAGGATATCTAGCAGCAGTTAAGCCATAAACTTGTTAGAAAAGGAAATTCTCAACCATCATCCCAACTTAATCAGTGACTGGAAGTGAAGCCAGCAATCTGTGTATAAAGAAGCCTCCGGGAGATTTTAATGCATGATATAATTTGAAAAGCACTGAATTTGAGGTTCAATCTATGAAATCTATCATCTGACTAATACACTTTCCTGAAAGAAAAGAGAGAGATTATTGGGAAGGAAAGTGTCAAGGAATAACGTAACAGTTTCTTTTCTTTTTTTTTTTTTCTGAGACAGAGTCTCCCTCTATCCCCCAGGCTGGAGTGCAGTGGCGCGATCTCAGCCTACTGCAAGTTCCGCCTCCCGGGTTCACTCCATTCTCCTGCCTCAGCCTCCAGAGTAGCTGGGATTACAGGCGCCCGCCACCATGCCCAGCTAATTTTTGTATTTTTAGTAAAGACGGGGTTTCACCTTGTTGGCCAGGATGGTCTCAAACTCTTGACCTCGTGATCCGCCCGCCTGGGTCTCCCAAAGTGCTGGGATTATAGGCGTGAGCCACCATGCCTGGCCAAAATAACAGTTTCTGAGTAAACAAACATTGTCTCTAACAAAAATGCAAAACAATAAAAATATAAAAACAAAAACCCGAGTCAAGACATATCATCATGAAAATTTTGAATATCAAATATTAAGAAAATATGTACAACTTGCCAGAGAGAAAAATCAGCACTGAAACTGAAATTAGATAATTTTAAATGCTAAATATTAACACCAAAAGCTTGACAGAAATGGAACAATACTATGAAATTCTAAGGAAAAATAATTTCTTATCTATGATTCTATATCTCAACCCCTAAAAAATCAAGCACAAGGATGTAACAGAGGCATTGCCATTCAAGCAGTCTCAGAAGTGTCATTCCTTCATCTCTCTTTCTCAATACGTTATTAGAAGGTATGCTTCTCATGAAGGAAAACATAAGCTGGCAGAAAGGAAAATATTCCATCTATAAGCAAAAGATATAAAAAGAAAGGGACAGATAATCCTCAGGATGATTCTGGAGAGAAGTTTCAGGGTAAATCTTCCACTTATCCTGCATAGAAGCTGTGTGAAAGGCATAGATTGCAACCACTTAAGATTGTAATATGACGATAGAGGATTCCAGAAGGAGTGATGCAGTGAGTTTACCAATATGATAAATAGTACTGAGAGGTTTTGATGATTCTGTTGAAGTGCCTGGGAAAAATTAATAAAGGAGATCAAAATACTAAAGGAATAAATAGGCAATTGTCAACTCTAGGAAAATAATCAAAATTTGTAAGAGAAAGGAGATGAGAAGTGAATATAGAGCTATCTAATTCAGCCCCCACACTGATACATAAGACTAATGTCTTGAGAGGAGTAGCCACCTAAGGTTTTAAAGCAAGGTAGTTTCGGATCAGGACCAGAATTCAAATATCTTGTCTTTTTGTCTGGTTATTACACAACACTAGCTTTGCGGGTGCCACAGTGCCAGTGAGATCAGCTCTTTGGGGTTTCGTTGTGGCTGACACATTTTGGTAGAGCATTTTATCTGTGCTCTTTATACATATTCAGGTTGACTATCCCTTATTAGAAATGCATAGAACCAGTAGCTTGGATTTCAAATCTTTTTGGACTTTGGAATATTTACATATACATAAGTGAGATATCTTTGAAATGAGACCCAAATCTAAACATGGGATTCATTTATGTTTCAAATACACCTCATACAGACAGCCTGAAGGTAATTTTATATAATATTTTTGATAATTTTGTGTATGAAACAAGGTTCTGTGTTTTGACTGTAACTCATTGCATAAGGTTAGGTGTGAAATTATCCACTTGTGGCATTATGTCGCCATCAAAGAGTTTTGAATTTTGGTGCAGTATGGATTTTGAATTTTTAGACTAGGGATGCTTTATATGTAGTACACACTTCACTTATGCTGTATGTTATCTACCAAATAATTGGCAACATATTTCATTCTCAGTTCAAAATATTTATTTGTTCTTTCAACAGTCATTCAATGACGGTTTCTTAAAGCACTAGAATTCCAGCTCAAGTTCTGCAAGAGATGACAAGTAACAAATGTAATCAAGAGGAAAGAGAAGTTCAAGGTGATGTGGTTGCCAGATGTATGAAAAACTGACTGCCAGGGTGGTCAGGGAGGGTTTCAGAGAATTTAAAATGCATTTTGTTCAAAACAGATAAAATTAATATTTACTGTATTGATATGAATTCAATTTTTTCCCATAAAATCCAGAGAATACTAATGATATGATAAGATGGAAACCTAACTAGGTTTGGTCAACTTGGACTCAATCAGGATTTTGAGTTAAATAGAATCATGGAGTAAGCAAAGTTCCATCCTTGAGGGATAACTCCTTGTTTTGGTTTAGTATTTTACAAATTACTTTTATACCCACTCTCTCATTTAATGCTCATGATAATCCTGCAGAGTACTGTTATTCCTATTTTATAAATGGGGCAGTTGAGACCAAAACTATGTGATTTTTCCACGTTTCAAGGCAGGATTTAATGCCAGGTACTTATAATCTCAACCCTTTTACTTTCCTCATAGTCACCTGTTTTATGCAAGCTCCCATCCTTCAGTATCATCCCTTCCCGCCTACCCACCTAGCATTTCCAAATGTCAGAACTTATTCTGCCTGTCTGCAGGTCTCTACAAGAGAGCCCAGAATCAGCTTTTAACCCCTTCTGCCTCTACTTTCTCTCAAATTTGTCTCCCTGGCATTTATTTATTAAGAAAAAAGTAGTCAGAGTCATTTCCGGAGACATGTTGGTAGTCCGAGAGGCTATTCCAGATGGGTATCTACTGACAGAAATATTAAATGACCCTGCATTTCTGTTTCTCCCTCATATATTTTAACTGGTATAAGACAGATATAGTTCCCACTTAATATGTGCAAGACACTGTATTAAAAGCTTATATTCATGCATTATTAATTGTTTCCTTTAACAGCTATTTACTGAGCACTAATGATATGCAAGGCACATTGCCAGATGCAAGGAACACCATGTTGTACAAGATAGGGTCCTTGTTTTTATTAAAATTTATAGTCTCATTTAATCTAATTTAATCTTTTAACTAGGCCCATCTCTATCAAGATGTATGCATATTATTTCTATTTTACAAGTCCAAAAACTGAGCTGTGTAAAGGTAGATTGACCTGCATAGAGTAACATAAATAGTAAATAAATGTTGTAGTCCAAACGCAAATCTAGCTGCATCTGATACAAAGCCATGTGCTCTTAAGAGCCAATCCTTGATAAGCATCTCAAAAAGATGACTGAAATAGCAAGATTTCCAGAAAACTAAAAAGGGTAAATAAGGGTGAGAATGCAGCAGGGCTCATCTTGATAGTAATAATTACCATCTTCGCCTGTGCATATTAGATATTCACCTAAGTCTTTTACATACGTTATGTCATCTAGTTCTTCAAGACAACCTCATGGTGTAAGTATCAAAGATTTCATCCACAGGTTAGAAAATTAAGGTTCAGTGGGGTTAAACAATGTTTCCAAGTCAGACAGTTGGTAAGCAGCACATCTGGGACTTAGGTATAGGCCTCCGTAACTCCAAATCCTTTTGTTCTTAATTACTAAGGCACACTGTCTTTTGAGTAAGAGATTTTGCTTTGAGACTTTTGCTCCATTCGTGTTGTTATGCTTGGCCAGATTAAAGCTATCATGGGGCACACTCACTTTCTCTACTTCCCTTCCTTAAGTTGTCTCAAACAGTGTGACGTTCACCTGAGAGATGGGAGAGGAGATTCTCACCTCAATCCTGGCCTGCCATAAGTGGGGTCCCGTCACTGGTAGAGTCACTTTTGCTCTATGGGCCTCATCAGATTTTCATTCTGGTCACCAAGACTTATGGCACCGGTGAGGAGAAATGTTTAGACTGTGACCTACTGATTAATGAAGCTGACAATCACACAGCCACCAGAAGCTTCTCACTCTTCAATTGAAGCAGGTAAAGGCAGAGTCATCATACTGTTCAGATACTTGTAAGGACACTGGAGGAGGTAACTTTCAGCATTTGTGTCAGGAGATAAGGCCAGTACAGGAGAAAACACCACACTGAAAGGGAAGATACTGGGACCAGTGTGTCTGGAATTGGTGGGTTCTTGGTCTCACTGACTTCAAGAATGAAGCCGCCTACGCTCGCGGTGTTATAGTTGGTAAAGACAGTGTGTCCGGAGTTTGTTCCTTCAGACGTTCAGATGTGTCTGGAGCTTCTTCCTTCTGGTGGATTCGTGGTCTCACTGTCAGGAGTGAAGCTGCAGACCTTCGTGGTGAGTGTTACAGCTTCCCAGCGGGTTCGTGATCTCGCTGGCTTCAGGAGTGAAGCTGGAGACCTTCCTGGTCAGTGTTACAGTTCATAAAGGCAGGGTGGACCCAAAGAGTGAGCAGCAGCAAGATTTATTGCAAACAGCCAAAGGACAAACCCTCCACAGTGTGCAACGGGACCCCAGTTGGTTGCCACTGCTGGTTCCGGCAGCCTACTTTTATTCCCTTATCTGACCCCATCCACATCCTGATGACTGGTCCATTTTTCAGAGAGCTGACTAGTCTATTTTACAGAGAGCAGATTGGTCCATTCTACAGAGAGCTGATTGGTCTATTTTACAGAGAGTTGATTGGTCCGTTTTGACAGAGTGCTGATTGGTGTGTTTACAATCCTTGAGCTAGACACAGAGTGCTAAACAGAAAAGTTCTCCAAGTCCCCACTAGGTTAGCTAGATACAGAGTACCAATTGGTGTATTTACAAACCTTCACTAAGTTAGCTAGATACAGAGTACCAATTGGTATATTTACAAACCCTGAGCTAGACACAGAGTGCTGATTGGTGTATTTACAACCCCTTAGCTAGACATAAAGGTTCTCCAAGTCCCCACTAGGTTAGCTAGATACAGAGTACCGATTGGTGTATTTACAATCATTGAGCTGGACACAGAGTACTGATTAGTGTGTTTATTATCCTCTAGCTAGACATAAAAGTTCTCCAAGTCCCCACCAGATTAGCTAGATACAGAGTACTGATTGGTGCACATACAATCCTCCAGCTAGATATAAAAGTTCTCCAAGTCCCCATCCGGCTCAGCAGTCCAGCTGGCTTCACCTAGTGGATCCTGCACTAGGGCTGCAGGCGGAGCTGCCCGCCAGTCCCCAGCGGCGCCTGAACTCTTCAGCCCTTGGGCAGTTGATGGGACCTGGCGCCAGGGAGCAGGGGGCGGTGCTCCTCGGGAAGCCCACCATGGAGGGGGCGGGCTTGGACATGGTGGGCTGCCGGTCCCGAGCCCTGGCCCAGGGGAGGCAGCTAAGGCCCGGTGAGAATTCAAGCGTGGTACATGCAGACCGGCCCTGTCTGGGAGACCCGGCGCAACCTCCGCAGCTGCTGGCCCTGGTGTTAAGCCCCTCACCGCCCTGGGCCCGCGGCGGCGCCGGCCTGCCGGCCGCTCCAGGTGCAGGGCAGCCGGGCGGCGCCCGGAGCCCGCCGGAACTCGCACTCGCCCGTGAGCACCGCGCACAGCCCCGGTTCCGGTTCCCGCCCAGGCCTCGCCCTCCACACCTCGCCGCAAGCAGAGGGAGGCGGCTCCGGCCTCAGCAGCCCAGAGAGGGGCTCCCAGGGTGAAGTGGCGGGCTTGAAGGGCTCCTCAAGTGCCGCCAGAGTGGACGCCCAGGCCGAGGAGGCGCTGAGAGTGAGGGCTGCTAGCACATTGTCACCTCTCATCAGGATCGTTGGTAAGTAAAAGGGAGGAAGACGGTGGGAACCAAGCATGGAAGGAGTATATGGAACTTACCTGATTATTTTTCCTAGTAAAGTTTCTATTAAAAAATAGTTTTAAGCTTGAATAGCTAGCATATCTGGTAGCATATTTTTCTAGCTTCTGGGTGGGGACTACAGTGAAGAAGAATTATTAACAATTAACAAGGCTCCCAAAAGCAGTCTGTGCCCTTTGTCTTGTGAACAGCTCCTGACACAGAAATTACATGCCCAGCAAATTACAACCATCCAGGTAGGACAGCAATAAGGCTCTGAAAAGCTCCTTTGTACTGAGAAAAGAGGATTATTCCTCAATTATTTTTAGTCAAACTCCTCCACTTATACATCCTGTCCTTCCTCAATGTCCCAATGGGTGCTGGAACAAACAAGCCGAATTTGATAATAGTAGTGTTCCTTTACTACACTGGTGGAAAAAATTGATTTTTAAAAAAGCTCAAAGGGGACTTCTTACTCAGCATATACAATTTAAAAAGAATTTCAAAGGACTATGTGTCCAGAAGGTATTGTGTTACAAAGAGGGTCCCTTTTGAACTCCCAAAGCACACACATCTCAGGGTGCTCTGGGCCTGTTTTCTCAGGTGCAAAATGAGATGGTTGTCCCAGAAAAATCTCATCCTTATGGTTCTTTCCAGTTCTGACATTCTGTAGGAATAGTAATACATTAAAGTTTATTTACCTCAAAAGGCCTGTAGGTAATAAACTTTCATTAAATACCAAAAATAATCCAGAATGAAACTTTAATAGTTATCTAATCTCAGGTACCTTGGAGAATATCAATTAGGAACAGGGATAGAAAATTGGAAAAAAGAAATAACAGCCTTGATATTAATTGTCCTTGCTTATCTGTCTAAAGCAGGGCTGAGGAACATATTTTGTTTTATTTCATCAATTTCTTTTGTTTAGAGTAAGTACATGTTCAATAGAATAGAAGTGAATGTCGTTTTATTTTCTACAAATAACATCCAAAGATGTGACTTCATGATTGCTTTTTTGTTTCTGTTGTTTTTTGCCATTTAGAATGACTAGAACAAAGGGAAAAGAACCAATTGAGAATGACTAACAGCATAAAAAGCAATGCTGAGATTTTGTTCTAGCTGATTCAAAATTTGAAGATTTGGAGATTTATGCTTGCCTGAAAAATGCTGCAGTGAAACACTAAGAGCCCAGAACAGTTAGGATGACGAACTGTGAAATCACTCAAAGAGGGACTCATCAGCAGGTGCTAGGGCTAAGATGGATAAAAGGAAAAGATACATAGGCCAAGTCCTATTATTCACATCTTCTAGAGTTTATGGTTTACTAATGAAAGCTTATTGCATTAACCCTGGCCTGCAAAAACCCAGGACTGGAATGAAATGGCTATTTTTCAAGGCCATGCAATAAAACCCTGATTGAAAGCAGACAAACTGAGACTAAAATCAATAACACAGTGAAGAGTACATCACAGTACCTTTTACATATTGCTACATAGTTCGTGCTCAATAAATAATACCAGAATAGCAGCAGCAGCAGCAGCAGCAGCAGCAGTAGTGGTAAAAGCAGTCATATTAGAAGTGGTGACCATAGCAGTAGCTATTATTGTTATGTTATTAAGTGGGAGATAGAAGACAAGTGCACTACTGGGGACAATCTCCTCTTCCCCTCTTGCTCTCCAGTATCAAATAGTCAAGAATAATGGGAACTTTAGTAGGAGAAACAAAGGGATTTAGAATCTGCATGCCAGGTCTTACTGCATTTACTTATATATACTGTCTTATTTATATACTCCATATGGTAGGTAGTTTCAATTGCATGTTATGGATGAGGAAACAGGGTCAGGGAGTTGAAAATATTTCTGCAGATTCGCACAGTTGCTAAGTGGAGCAAATTAGGATGCAAAGCCTGATATGCCTGGTCTCAACCCATCATAGTGTCCCATATCTGTATATCCTAAAATTTCAAGGACAGAATGACCCCTGTCTGTTACTTGTTTTACAATACAACAAGGCTATTAGGTAGATATTATTATCCTAATGTAAGAGACCAGAAAAATGAAGTTCTGATTGGCAAAATGACTTTCTCAAAGTCACACAGTTCAAAAGTGGCAGAGTTGAGATTGGAAGACAGATCTATCCTCCATGATTGTTACAACAGCCACACTTTGGTTGTAACACGCCATATTAATGGTGGTGGTCATTGCCAATTTCTCCCATCGCCCATACCTACCCTGCTGGCAAGGCCTGCTTTGTACCCTGACAGCCATGTGTTTTAGGGAGGATCCTTCCTCAATCCTTTTTACTGATGGGCCTTATTACATGCATATTGATGGGGATAAGAATGAGTGGGGACAAATTTGAGCCTCTCTTGATGTGCAATAAGGCCAGGTGGCAGAGACCAGGGAAACGAGGTACAACCCTCAGAGCAACACTGGAAATGTTATTAGAAGTAGTACTGAGCAGTAAAGGACGGCAGGGCTTCTGTGGGAAACAAGACAGATGTGGATGTGGCAACCTCTGGAAAGTTGTGGAGATACAACATCCAGGAATTTCTGAAAGTGAAATTGACAAAGCAAATTAGTAATCAGTAATAGATCAACTTTAAAATCAAAGTACCAAACACACCCAGTTGCCTGTATTTTTTTTTTTTTTTTTTTACAATTTTTTTCAGTTATAAAATCTTTCTACAATGTTGAGTCTTGGTGATAATTTTAATTGCTATTATTTTTCTTAAGAAGTACATGGCTGGCTAGATCATGGGGTAGTACTCATCTATCTAACCAGCTTTACAGTGAGGGAAAGGAGAAGCTTTAGCTTTTCTGTTCTGTGGTTCTCAAATGTGCTGAGTAAACTAAGTGAGGAGTCTTATAGATAGAGACTTAGTTCCTCAGACACTCTTTTTTAGTTCACTAGGTAATGTAGTGTGGAGTCAGATTGCTTACTTTTAGTCTCAGATCCACTGACTACTCATTGTCACCTTGGGCAAGTTTTCTGAACCTGTCTTGGTCACTACAATATGGTTTGCTATAAGGATTGAATGAGATAATCATGAAGGTAAAGCACCTATCACATAATAAGTGATCGATAGTTGTCAGCTTACTATTTTGATCATTGCCCTGCAGAGGTTCTGGGTATGGAAATGTGTTAATCATGCTCTTGTGGTGATTTAGATGTTTGTTAGATCTACTAAGGGGGATGAGACTCTAGGAAAGGAAAGTGAGTTATGAAAACATTACAAATCAAAGCTAATATTTGCCTCTGCCAGTAAAGACAGCACCCAGTCATCCTAAAAGGTCCGTGTCGGCTGCTTCGTGTTCCTAAACTCTTGGCTTGGTTAAAAAAATGTCTTGAGTCTTAGAGAAGAAAAATGTTTCAGGCTGGGCTTTGGAGCCTTTGAGTGAGGACAATCTGAATGCTTTTCCTTTCTCCTCCAATCTCTGTTCCAAGTAAAATGTTAAGACTTTAACACTGGCCACTTGGGAGGTCTGGGCTTGCGCATCAGAGATAGAAATCCTTGTGCTTTCAGCCATCCTTCCACCGTATCCACCACCTCCCAATGGGGTAGTCCTTGTCTTCAGCTAATATTTTGACAACTTGCAATCTCCATACAGAAAAACGCAGCAGGGGAAAGGCAGCTTTGATTTCTGCACCTGAGCTGTCCAATGAAAACCAGCTTCCTTTGCCTACTTGGTAGCTAACAGAATTCTGGCAACAAGAATAGCTAGCTTGTTTTACAGCAATCTAAACTTTTATTGTCTGAACAGTCAGAGTATGGTAGAAAGTATGCTACATAGAAGACTTTAAAGACAAGTGTTCCAGGCTGTCCACCCTTGCAATGATTACTTTAACATCCTGAACCTCAGTTGTCTCACCTGGTAACATTAGAATGAGACAACCTATTTCAACAGGTTATACTGAGGACTTATATTCTCAATAATGTAAGTTAGAATATCTGCCTAAAGAACCTATTCAGATGCCTATGGAATCTAATGAAAATGATTGAAGACTTGAAATAAAGATAATTTTTCCTTGTGGTGAAAGGAAACATCTTCTGATTAACTTCTTCTTGGGGGAACACAGGCTGGGGCATAGATGGTCTCTCCCAGCTAAAGATCCATCTTGCTTCCTAACAGACCTTGATGAGTCCATGGTCACTTTCACCTCCACCTTCCTGAGATGCCACAAGGGGGAGCACTAATACTTATAGATGACCTCTCAATGTGCACTTTAGTCCATTTTTGCCCCACCAGCTATTTCCTGGTGTAAAAATGTTTTCTTCTTTAAGGAAGATGGAAGCAGGTAGATGGAAGAGGAATAAAAAGAAACTTAAACTGAGCGAGGAAAACATCATAGTTTTGGCTTTGTTCTGACACTGACTTGCATAAGTCCCCTAACCCCTTTTAGGACTCACTTTTCTTTATTTGCAAAATTTATTCAAAACTTGCCAGGCACTAATATAGGTAATAGCGATTCAGAAATGAAGAGATTTAGTTCTGCCTTCAAAGAATCCACAGCAGGATGGATTAAGCAGACTTGCAAACCAACAGTTACAAAGCAAAGTGATAAATGTTAATAGAGAATGATCAGACACTTGGAAGAAGGTGCCCCTAGGGTTTCTTAAGAATCATAAAAAGCTTCACAGACAAGGAAAAGCTTCAATTCAAACTTGAAGGAGGAGCAGCAGCTTGGTAGGTGAGAAAATGAAGATAAGTACTGCAAGCAGAGAGGATGAAATACACAACCATGGACATGAGAAAGGAAAGGTTAGTTGACTCAGAATACATTTAGGGGTAGGATCAGAATACTTATCCATTGGTCTGTAAATACTTCTTCCAATATGATATTGTACATATATGCATATATGCGCTTTTCAGTGGAGAAAATCCATTTAGTGGTCTCATCAGATTCTCAAATTTATAAGGGATAAATAATATATAGACACACACACACATACACACACACACAGAGAGAGAGAGAAAGAGGAGTTATATAATTTCTAATGTCATATAATCCAGTTCATCATTATATTTATTCACAATTTTTAAAATGTGCATATAAAGCTACTATTCATGTGTCTCAAGGACATCTGTCTCCAGTTCTTTTCTTATTATGCTATGATTCATATTTTGCTGATTAATTATTATGTACCCTAGTCTTACACTGGCTCCTTTATAAACTCCCTTGAAATCTGCATTTGTTTTAAGACCCCTGCTTTCAACAACCTTGGACAATTTCAGCTCTGTCTCTATATGTTACCCAGATCTTTGAAAAAATTTTAATATATATATATTTATACATATCTTTTTATATATATACACACACACTAAATTGTCCAGTGATTTAATAAATAGATCTAAACAGCAGAGAGGAAGGTCACCACAATTCCATGAGATTTCCTCTTTTTCAGACTGATATGGTTTGGCTATGTCCCCATCCAAATCTTATCTTGAATTGTAGCCCTCGTAATTCCCACTTGTGGGAGGGACCTGGTGGGAGGTAATTGAACCATGGGGGCATGTCTTTCCCATGCTATTCTTGTCATAGTGAATAAGCCTCATGAGATCTGATGGTTTTGTAAAGGGGAGTTTCCCTGCACAAGTTCTCTTCTCTTGTCTGCTGCCATATGAGACATGCCTTTCACCTTTCTCCATGATTGTGAGGCCTCCCCAGCCACATAAAACTGTGAGTCCATTACACCTCTTTCTTTTGTAAATTGCCCAGTCTTGGGTATATCTTTACCAGCAGCGTAAAAACGGACTAATGCACAGACTTTCACCTTCCCCTATCAACTTTTTTCTGCCAGCTAATAACCCTGCTTCTTATTTCACTGAGCCAGTCTGTACCTGTATACACTTACTCTGCTAGCCCTCCTGTTATTATCAAAAGTCAACTCTTAAATTTAGTACTGCAGCACCCACTTCTCATTTAAGGATATTTCTTTAGCATTGTCCACTCTTTTCCCACATCATCTTTTCTCTCTACTGAATTCCTCCCATTACCATTCAAACATAGTGAAATATCTCTGATTTTAAAAGAAAATCCTCCCTTTATCCTTCCATCTCTCTTCTAGAGTAACCCCATTTATCTATTTTCCTTTATGGCAAAACTCCTCAAAAGAGTTGTCTGTATCCATTGTCCCCATTTCTCATTTTGAATCTACTCCTGACATGTTTCTGTCTCTAGCAGAAACCAGGGACAATAGCAAATTCTCAGTTCTCATATTAGAGCCATCCCTTGGTATCCATGGGGGATTGGTTCCAGGACCCCTGCAGCTACCAAAATCTATCATGTTCAAGTTTCTTATATAAAGTGGTGTAATATTTGCACATAACCTCCCACATACATACTTTAAATCATCTCTAGATCACTTATAATATCTAATACAATGTACATGCTAAATAAATAGTTGTTACATCTTTAGAATTTGTATTTTGATTGTTAAATTGTTATTGTTTATTTAAATATTTCAATCAGAGATTGGTTGGTGGTTGAATCTGAGGATGAGGAACTCCCACAGATGAAGAACTGACTGCATTTCACTCAACAGCAACATTAATATACTCAATTATTCTCATTTTTAAAACAGTTTTTTATTTTTGGGAGGACATTTCATTTCTCCCATTTCCCTCCTACCTCACTGACCACTTCTTTTCTGTTTTCTTTGATGAATTATTTTTATCTTCACCTCTAAAAGATGAAGTACTCTGCAATTCATAATTTTTTCCTCTTCTGTTTTCGTAAGTGATTTCTATAAATTGGAAATACACTATACTCTTTTCCTAAGTGATTTCTATAAATTGGAAATATACCTTCACTTGGATAATTGACAGGTAACTCAGTTTTTAAAATTTTCCCACCTATACTACAAACCCACTCCATCCCTAGTTTCTCTTTGTAAATGGTACCATAGTTGACCAAGTTCCATAGATCAAATATCTTAGAGTCATCTATGACTTCTTTTTTTCTTTCATAAAAATACACATCCAATCTGTCAGCACATCCTCTCAGCTTTCTCTTTGAAATACACGTAGAGTCCAATTCATTCTCACCATTTCTGCTGCCACCACACTGCTCTAAGGCAAAATGGTCGCCAGGACCCCTGCAACTTGCAATAGCCTTCTAGCTGTTCTGTTTCCATCCTTTTCTCCTTAATCCCAAGCAATAAATGGAATCCATTAAAATGTAAATCATATAATATAATTCCCTGCTATCAACACTCAAAATGCCTCCCATCCCAAGTTCTTACAATGACTCACAGGGAAAGATACAGCCCCTATGTACTTCTCTGAACTCATATTCTATCAGCCTCCCTGTTTCTCCTATTCTTTGAATACCTCACAAATGCACTCCTACTTCAGTCTCTTTATGTTACAGCCTTCTCTACTAAGATGATTTTTAACAGAAAATTTATGACACTCACTTTCACTTCATTCAGTCTCTGACCAAATATAACCTTCCCTATGAGTCTTGTATGACCTATCTAAAATAGCACCTCAGTTTTCTCTTTTTTCAGTCCTATAATTATCCATATGATAGTACTTAATATAAATGTTTGTGGTCTATCTCCTCCAAACACACAGGTCTTTGAAGCATGAACTTCTCTCTAATTCAGCTCTGTAGACATACACATAGACCAGTGCCTGGTATATGGCTATCATTTAGTGAGTATATATGAAATGGGTTAGAGAGAGCAGAGGTGAATGAGTCTTTGAGACAACTTGGATTTAGGTCTTACCCTCAAAGGGTCTCTAACTGAAGATATTGACAAGTAACTTTGGCCATCTGTATCAGGGTATATAAAATGAAAAGACATAGAGGAGCTGAATAGATCAAAAAAATAAAACCCAATGATCTCTTGTCTACAAGAAATACACTTCACCAATAGAGACACACATAGACGGAAAATAAAGAGATAAAAAAGAGCCAATGAAAACCAAAAAAGAGCAGGAGTAGCTATACATATATCGGACAAAATAGATTTCAAGACAAAAACTGTAAGAAGAGACAAAGAAGGTCATTATATAATGATAAAGGTGTCAATTCAGCAAGATGATACAATAATTATAAACATATATGCTCCCAACACTGGAGCACCCAGATATGTAAAGCATTTATTATTAGAGCTAAAGAGAAATAGACTCGAATACAATAATACCTGGAGACTTCAGCACTCCAATTTCATCACCAGACAGGTCTCCCAGACAGAAACTCAAAAAAGAAACATCGGACTTAATCTGCACTATAGACCAGATGGACCTAGTAGATATTTTACAGAACATTTCATCCAATGGCCGCAGAACACACATTTTTCTCCTCAGCACATGGATTATTCCCTTGGACAGACCATATATTAGGTCACAAAATGCATTAAAACATTAAAGAATTGAAATAATGTAAAGCATCTTCTCTGAACATAATGGAATAAAACTAGAAATCAATAACAAGAGGACTTTTGGAAATGATAAAAACATAAGGAAATTAAACAACAAACTCCCAAACCACCAGTGGGCCAATGAAGAAATTAAGAAGGAAATTGACAAAAATTTATTGAAACAAATGATAATGAAAACAGAACATATGAAAACCTAAGAGATACAACAAAAGCTGTATTAACAAGGAAATTTATAGCAATAAGTGCCCACATCAAAAAAGAGGAAAAATTTCAAAGAAATAACCTAATGATGCGTCTTAAAGAACTAGAAACCCAAGAGCAAACCAAACCCAAAATTAGTAGAAGGAAATAAATAATAAAGATCGGAGTAGAAATAAATCATTTTGAAATGAAGAAAGTAATACAAAAGATCAACAAAACAAAAAGTTGGTTTGTTGAAAAGATAAAATTGACAAAACTTTAGCCACACTAAGAAGAAAGAGTGAAGACCCAAATAAGTAAAGTCAGATGAAAATGGAGACATTACAACTGTTACCACAGAAATTCAAAGGATCATTAGTGGCTGCTGTGAGCAACTATATGCCAATAAATTGAAAAGTCTAGAAAAAAATAGATAAATTCCTAGACACATACAGTCTACCACAATTGAACCATAAAGAAATTAAAAACAAAAACAGACCAATAATACGTAGTAAAATCTAGTCCATAATAAAAAGTCTTCCAGTAAAAAACTTCATTGCTGAATTTTACAAAACATTTAAAGAACTAACACTAATCCTACTCAAACTGTTCCTAAAAATAGAGAAAGATTATTTATTTATTTATTTAGAGACAGAGTTTTGCTCTGTCACTCAGGCTGAGGTGCAGTGGCACAATCTTGGCTCACTGCAACCTCTGCCTCTTGGGTTCAAGCGATTCTCGTTCCTCAGCCTTTCAAGAGCTGAGACTACAGACCTATGCTCAGCTAATTTTTGTATTTTTAGTAGAGGCAGAGTTTCACCATATTGGCTGAGGTTACAGCAAGCTGAGATCATGCCACTGCACTCCAGCCTGGGTGACAGAGCAAAACTCCATCTCAAAAAAAAAAAAAAAGTATTCTATGTTTTTCTATGTTTTTTTATTTTCAAATTCCTGACTTGAAGTGATCCACCCACCTCAGGCTCTCAAAGTACTGAGATTACAGGCATGAGCCACAGCCTGGCCAAGAAAGAGAGAATACTTTCAAACTCATTTTATAAAGCCATTATTAAATGGATATCAAAACCAGATAAAGACACATCAAAAAAGAAACTACAGGCCAATATCTCTGATGAATAATGGTGCAAAAATCGTTAACAAATACTAGCAAACTGAACTCAACAACACATTGAAAAGATCATTCGCCATGACCAAGTGATATCCCAGGGATGTAAGGATGGCTCAACATGCAAATCAATCATATCAACAGAATGAAGGATAAAAATCACATGATTGTTTCAATATATGCTGAAAAAGCATTTGAACTAATTTAACACCACTTTATGATAAAAACCCTCAAAACAAACAAACAAACAAACAAACAAAAAACCAGAGTCCAGAAGGAACATATCTGAATGTAATAAAAACTGTATATGACAGACCCACAGCTAGTATTGTACGGAATGGAGAAAAACTGAACATCTTTCCTCTTAGATCTGGAACACAAGATGCCCACTTTCACCACTGTTTTTCAATATAGTATTGGAAATTCTACCTAGAGCAATCACACAAGAAAAAGAAATAAAGGACATTCAAACTGGAAAGGAGGAAGCCAAACTATTCTTGTTTGCAGATCACATGATCCTATATTTGGAAAAGCCTAAAGACACCACAAAAAAACTATTAGAACTGATAACCAAATTCAGTAAAGTTTGGCCAAGGATAATGGCCTCCAGCTCCATTCATCTACCTGCCAAGAACATGATATCACTCTTTTTTTGTGGCCATATAGTATTCCATGGTGTATGTGTACCACATTTTCTTTTTATTATTATTATTATTATTATTATTATTATACTTTAAGTTCTAGGGCACATGTGCATAACGTGCAGGTTTGTTACATATGTATACTTGTGCCATGTTGCTGTGCTGCACCCATCAACTCGTCAGCACCCATCAATTCATCATTTACATCAGGTATAACTCCCAATGCAATCCCTCCCGCCTCCCCCCTCCCCCCTCCCCATGATAGGCCCCTGTGTGTGATGTTCCCCTTCCCGAGTCCAAGTGATCTCATTGCATGTAATAAAGAATTATTACACATAACCAGAATGAATGAGAAAATAATGGTGCCTGTTAATCTGGGAAAACTGAACAATAATTCAATGTAACTGAACAAATAAATATTGGTATTGCTCTTATCAAATAAATAAATAATATCCATCAATGGAGACAAAGATGTTTTACCATCAAATTCATATAAATTAAAATATTTTGTTACATACTTATATGTAAATAACTGTCTTTTTTAAACAATATAACGAAAACCGCCCCTTTGTTTAGGGGTCTTTTATATTTATGCATAATTTTGCTTTTATTAAAGATGACTGTTACAATCAGGTATATAACCACTTAGTTATATCTATGTTCTGCCTCTTAAAACATGTTCTTAGATAAACCATTTAATCATCTTATTCTTTTCTTCAATTTTCTCCGAACAGTGGTAGAAGTATTATTTGATGGACAGAATAAAGGAAACTGTTTTTGACCACACCAAGATCATACTGATGTCTACGGTATAGTCCTGCCTACAAGGAAGCCCAACTCTAACTTTGTGAGATGGGCCTAGTTTAGGAAGTAACAATGAGGTGGTAACTAAGGATAGTGCTAGTTGTTACCAAAAATTAACAACTTTAGGTATTTCTGTTTTGGGTTTCTGCAGTTTAGGTGCATCCAAAATTTCTTCATAGTCTGCACTCATTCCCTTTGCCCAGCAACTGACTGTGACCGTTCGATCTGAATTCTGACTTTAAGGGCAATCTTTCTTTAAATGTTTCACAGAGCCACAAAGTTTGCAACCACCACCCTCAGCATAGAGTCCTTTGGGATTATCAGGACAAGATCTAGACAGGCTCCCCATTTCTCCACAAACAAAACATGTTGCAAAAAGAAATTCACCAAGACCCGGGTGTACTTTAGCCTTACATTTGGTTGTTTCATGCTCTGTGGACCTACACCTGTAACATTCCAGTGCCCATATCTTGATTTTCAAGAGCAGCAGGGCAATCTGCAATTCCATGATGTGATTTTCTACAATGGAAACACACCATTGCGTTTTTCTTTGCCACTTGTCTTTTTAATCCTCTTCCTTCCCATCGACTGTCTTTTTTTTTTTTTTTTAAATTATACTTTAAGTTCTAGGGTACATGTGCACAATATGCAGGTTTGTTACGTATTTATACATGTGCCATGTTGGTGTACTGCACTCATTAACTCGTCATTTACATTAGGTATATCTCCTAATGCTATCCCTCCCGACCCCCCCGCCACAATAGGACCCGGTGTGTGATGATCCCCTTCCTGCGTCCAAGTGATCTCATTGTTCAATTCCCACCTATGAGTGAGAACATGTGGTGTTTGGTTTTCTGTTCTTGCGATAGTTTGCTGAGAATGATGGTTTCCAGCTGCATCCATGTCCCTACAAAGGACATTAACTCATCCTTTTCTATGGTTGCATAGTATTCCATGGTGTATATGTGCCACATTTTCTTAATCCAGTCTGTCACTGATGGACATTCGGGTTGATTCCAAGTCTTTGCTATTGTGAATAGTGCCACAATAAACATACGTGTGCATGTGTCTTTATAGCAGCATGATTTATAATCCTTTGGGTATATACCCAGTAATGGGATGGCTGGGTCATATGGTACATCTAGTTCTAGATCTTTGAGGAATCGCCATACTGTTTTCCATAATGGTTGAACTAGTTTACAGTCCCACCAACAGTGTAAAAGTGTTCCTATTTCTCCACATCCTCTCCAGCATCTGTTGTTTCCTGACTTTTTAATGATCGCCATTCTAACTGGTGTGAGATGGTATCTCATTGTGGTTTTGATTTGCATTTCTCTGATGGCCAGTGATGCTGAGCATTTTTTCATGTGTTTGTTGGCTGTATGAATGTCTTCTTTTAAGAAATGTCTGTTCATATCCTTTGCCCACTTTTTGATGGGGCTGTTTGTTTTTTTCTTGTAAATTTGTTTGAGTTCTTTGTAGGTTCTGGATATTAGCCCTTTGTCAGATAAGTAGATTGCAAAAATTTTCTCCCATTCTGTAGATTGCCTGTTCACTCTGATGGTAATTTCTTTGGCTGTGCAGAAGCTCTTTAGTTTAATGAGATCCCATTTGTCAATTTTGGCTTTTGCTGCCGTTGCTTTTGGTGTTTTAGACATGAAGTCTTTGTCCATGCCTATGTCCTGAATGGTACTACCTAGGTTTTCGTCTAGGGTTTTTATGGTATTAGGTCTAACATTTAAGTCTCTAATCCATCTTGAGTTAATTTTCGTATAAGGAGTAAGGAAAGGATCCAGTTTCAGCTTTCTACTTATGGCTAGCCAATTTTCCCAGCACCATTTATTAAATAGGGAATCCTTTCCCCATTTCTTGTTTCTCTCAGGTTTGTCAAAGATCAGATGGCTGTAGATGTGTGGTATTATTTCTGAGGACTCTGTTCTGTTCCATTGGTCTATATCTCTATTTTGGTACCAGTACCATGCTGTTTTGGTTACTGTAGCCTTGTAGTATAGTTTGAAGTCAGGTAGCGTGATGCCTCCAGCTTTGTTCTTTTGACTTAGGATTGTCTTGGAGATGCGGGCTCTTTTTTGGTTCCATATGAACTTTAAAGCAGTTTTTTCCAATTCTGTGAAGAAACTCATTGGTAGCTTGATGGGGATGGCATTGAATCTATAAATTACCTTGGGCAGTATGGCCATTTTCACGATATTGATTCTTCCTATCCATGAGCATGGTATGTTCTTCCATTTGTTTGTGTCCTCTTTTATTTCACTGAGCAGTGGTTTGTAGTTCTCCTTGAAGAGGTCCTTTACATCCCTTGTAAGTTGGATTCCTAGGTATTTTATTCTCTTTGAAGCAATTGTGAATGGAAGTTCATTCATGATTTGGCTCTGTGTTTGTCTGTTATTGGTGTATAAGAATGCTTGTGATTTTTGCACATTAATTTTGTATCCTGAGACTTTGCTGAAGTTGCTTATCAGCTTAAGGAGATTTTGGGCTGAGACAATGGGGTTTTCTAAATATACAATCATGTCATCTGCAAACAGGGACAATTTGACTTCTTCTTTTCCTAACTGAATACCCCTGATTTCTTTCTCTTGCCTAATTGCCCTAGCCAGAACTTCCAACACTATGTTGAATAGGAGTGGTGAGAGAGGGCATCCCTGTCTTGTGCCAGTTTTCAAAGGGAATTTTTCCAGTTTTTGCCCATTCAGTATGATATTGGCTGTGGGTTTGTCATAAATAGCTCTTATTATTTTGAGGTACGTTCCATCAATACCGAATTTATTGAGCGTTTTTAGCATGAAGGGCTGTTGAATTTTGTCAAAAGCCTTTTCTGCATCTATTGAGATAATCATGTGGTTCTTGTCTTTGGTTCTGTTTATATGCTGGATTATGTTTATTGATTTGCGAATGTTGAACTAGCCTTGCATCCCAGGGATGAAGCCCACTTGATCATGGTGGATAAGCTTTTTGATGTGCTGCTGAATCCGGTTTGCCAGAATTTTATTGAGGATTTTTGCATCGATGTTCATCAGGGATATTGGTCTAAAATTCTCTTTTTTTGTTGTATCTCTGCCAGGCTTTGGTATCAGGATGATGTTGGCCTCATAAAATGAGTTAGGGAGGATTCCCTCTTTTTCTATTGATTGGAATAGTTTCAGAAGGAATGGTACCAGCTCCTCCTTGTACCTCTGGTAGAATTCGGCTGTGAATCCATCTGGTCCTGGACTTTTTTTGGTTGGTAGGCTATTAATTATTGCCTCAATTTCAGAGCCTGCTGTTGGTCTATTCAGGGATTCAACTTCTTCCTGGTTTAGTCTTGGAAGAGTGTAAGTGTCCAGGAAATTATCCATTTCTTCTAGATTTTCCAGTTTATTTGCATAGAGGTGTTTGTAGTATTCTCTGATGGTAGTTTGTATTTCTGTGGGGTCGGTGGTGATATCCCCTTTATCATTTTATATTGCGTCAATTTGATTCTTCTCTCTTTTCTTCTTTATTAGTCTTGCTAGCGGTCTGTCAATTTTGTTGATCTTTTCAAAAAACCAACTCCTGGATTCATTGATTTTTTGGAGGGTTTTTTGTGTTTCTATCTCCTTGAGTTCTGCTCTGATCTTAGTTATTTCTTGCCTTCTGCTAGCTTTAGAATGTGTTTGCTCTTGCTTCTCTAGTTCTTTTAATTGCGATGTTAGAGTGTCAATTTTGGATCTTTCCTGCTTTCTCTTGTGGTTATTTAGTGCTGTAAATTTCCCTCTACACACTGCTTTAAATGTGTCCCAGAGATTCTGGTATGTTGTATCTTTGTTCTCATTGGTTTCAAAGAACATCTTTATTTCTGCCTTCATTTTGTTATGTACCCAGTAGTCATTCAGGAGCAGGTTGTTCAGTTTCCATGTAGTTGGGCGGTTTTGATTGAGTTTCTTAGTCCTGAGTTCTAGTTTGATTGCACTGTGGTCTGAGAGACAGTTTGTTATAATTTCTGTTCTTGTACATTTGCTGAGGAGTGCTTTACTTCCAATTATGTGGTCAATTTTGGAATAAGTGCGATGTGGTGCTGAGAAGAATGTATATTCTGTTGATTTGCGGTGGAGAGTTCTATTGATGTCTATTAGGTCTGCTTGCTGCAGAGATGAATTCAATTCCTGGATATCCTTGTTAACTTTCTGTCTCGTTGATCTGTCTAATGTTGACAGTGGAGTGTTGAAGTCCCCCATTGTTATTGTATGGGAGTCTAAGTCTCTTTGTAAGTCTCTAAGGACTTGCTTTATGACCACATTTTCTTTATCCAGGCTATAGTTGATGGGCATTTAGGTTGATTCTATATGTTTACTATTGTGAATAGTGCTGCAATGAACATATGCATGCATGTGTCTTTATAATACAATGATTTATATTTTGGGGGGAACAGAAAAATAATTCATGTCCTCACTTTTAAGTGGGAGTTAAATGATGAGAACACAGGGACACACAGAGGGGCACAACACACACTGGGCCTTTTGGAGGGTATAGAGTGGGAGGAGGAAGAGGATCAGGAAAAATAATTAATGGGTGTCAGGCTTAATAACTGAGTGATGAAATAATCTGTACAACAAACCCCATGACATAAGCCTACCTATGTAATAAACCATACCTTGTACCCTTAAACATAAAATAAAAGTTAAAAAAGAGAGAAAAATGTTAGTTAATATTTTAAAAAATTAAGTAAAGTTGTAAGGATACAAAATCAACATACAAAATCAGTAATATTTCTAAATCCCAATGGAAAAAATCTGAAAAGTAATAAAAAATATTTTTCCATTTATGGTAATGACAAATAAAATTAAATATCTAAGAATTAATGAAAGAAGTGAAAGATCTCTACAAAAAAAACAATAAAACACTGATAAAAATGGAAAAGAATACAAAAAAATGGAAAGATATTCCATGTTAATGGATTGGAAGAATCAATATTGTTAAACTGTCCATATTACCCGTAGCAATATACAGGTTCAATTAAATCCCTATCAAAATACTAATGACATTCTTCACAGAAATAGAAAAACAATCCTGAAATTTCCATAGAATCACAAAAGGCCCAGAATAGCCAAAACTATCCTAAGCAAACAGAACAAAACTGGAGGAATTATATTACCTGACTTCAAATTATGCTACAGAGCTATACCAAAACAGCATGATCCTGGCTTAAAAACAGACACATAGACCAAAGGAACAGAATAGAGAACCCAGAAACAAATCTACACACCTACAGTAAACTCATTTTTGACAAAGATGCCAAGAAAATACATCAGAGAAAATACAATCTCTTCAATAAATGATGCTGGGAAAACTGGATATCCCTATATAAAAGAAGGAAACTTGATCCATATCTCTCACCTTATACAAAAATCAAATTAAAATGAATGAAATACTGAAATCTAAGACCTCAAACTATGAAATTACTGTGAGAAAACATTAAGGAAACTCTCCAGGACATTGATCTGGGCAAAAATTTCTTGGGCAGCACCCCACAAGCACAGGCTACTAAAGCAAACATGAACAAATGGATCACATCAACCTAAAAACTTTTACATAGCGAAGGAAACACTCAAAAAAGTGAAGAGACAAACAACAGAATGAGAGAAAATATTTACCTACTACCCATCTGACAAGGGATTAATAACCAGAATATAAAGGAGCTCAAACCACTCTAATAATCTGATTAAAATAATGGTCAAAAGATTTGAGTAGACATTTCTCAAAAGAAGATATACAAATTGCAAACAGGCATATGAAAAGGTGCTCAACATCATTAATTATCAGAGAAATGGAAATCAAAACTATAATGAGCTGTCACCTCACCCCAGTTAAAATAGCTTTTATTCAAAAGTCAGGCAGTAACAAATGCTGGGGCAGATATGGAGACAAAGGAGCCCTCATATACTTCTGATGAAAATGTATATTAGTTCAACCACTATGGAGAACAATTTAGAGGTTCCTCATAAAACTGAAAATAGGGCTACCATGTGATCCAGCAATTCCATTGCTGGATATATACCCAAAAGGAAGGAAATCATTTTATAAAAGAGATACCTACATTTCCATGTTTGTTGTAGCTCTATTCACAGTAGCCAAGATTTGGCAGCAACCTAAGAGTCCATTAGCAGATGAATGGATAAAGAAAAAGTGGTACCTATACACAATGGAGTACTATTCAGCTATAAAAAAGAATGAAATCCTGTCATTTACAACAACATGGAAAGAACTGGAGGTCATTATGTAAAATGAAATAAACCATTATGTAAAATGAAATAAATGAAAGACAAACATCTCATGTTCTCACTTAACTTGTGGGACCTAAAAATTAAAAAGATTGAACTCATGGAGATATAGAATAGAAGGATGGTTGGCAGAGGCTGGGAAAGGTAGTGTGGGGTGGGGTGGAGGTGGAGATGGTTAATGGGCACAAAAAAATAGAATGAATAAAACCTAGTATTTGACAACACAATGGAGAGACTAGAATCAATAATGATTTAATCGTACATTTATAAATAACTAAAGGAGTATAAATGGATTGTTTATAACACAAAGTATAAATGCTTGAGGGGATGAATATCCAATTTTCCATGATGTGGTTATTACACATTGTATGCCTCAACAAAAATATCGCATATACCTCATAAATATTTACACCTACTGTGTAGGTGGCTGTGTAGTATTCCATCATATATGTGATATATGTGATATGAGATATATATTATATATACTTATGTATATAATTATACATATAATATGTAATCACTTTTTTAATCCAATCCACCATTGTTGGCCACTTAGCTTGATTGCATGTCTTCGCTACTGTGAATAGCACAGCGATGAACAAGTGAGTGCACGGGTTTTTTTGCTAGAATGATGTAGTTTCCTTTGGGTATATACCCAGTAACGGGATTGCTAGGTCAAATAGTAGCTCTGTTTTACGTTCTTTGAGAAATCTCTAACCTGCTTTCCACGGTGGCTGAACTCATTTATATTATATATATATACCAACAGTGCATGTGTTCTCTTTTCTCTGTAGCCTTGCCAACATCTGTGTTTTTTTTTTTTTTTTTTGACTTTTTCATAATAGCCATTCTGACTGGTGTGAGATACCTCATTGTGGTATTGATTTGGATTTTTCTGAAAATAAGTGTCGTGGAGCATTTTTTTTTCATATGTATGTTGGCTACTTATATGTCTTCTTTTGAAAAGTGTTCAGTCTGTTGCCCACTTTTTAATGGGGTTATGTGTTTTTTGCTTGTTCAGTTATTTAAATTCCTTACAGACTCTGGATATTAGACATTTGTCAGATGCCTAGTTTACTAATATTTTTTCCCATTCTCTAGGTTGTCTGTTTACTCTGTTGATAGTTTATTTTGCTGTGCGGAAGCTCTCTCATTTAATTGGGTCCCATCTGTCAATTTTTTTCTTGAAGGTGATTTTGAGGACTTAGCCATAAATGATTTCCAAAGGCCAATCTACAGAATGGTGTTTCCTATGTTTTCTTCTAAAGACGGAGTCTCGCTCTATCGCCCATGCTGGAGTGCAATGGTGCGATTTCTGCTCACTGCAGCCTCTGCCTCCTGGGTTCAAGCAATTCTCCTGCCTCAGCCTCTTGAGTAGCTGGGATTACAGGCGCGCACCACCATGTCCGGCTAATTTTTGTATTTTTAGTGGAGACGAGGTTTCACCATGTTGGTCAGGCTGGTCTTAAACTCCTGACCTCGGCCGGGTGCAGTGGCTAACGCCTGTAATCCCAGCACTTTGGGAGGCCGAGGTGGGCGGATCACGAGGTTAGGAGTTCAAGACCATCCTGGCTAACACGGTGAAACCCCATCTCCACTAAAAATACAAAAAAAAAAAAAAAAAAAAAAAAAAAATTAGGCATGGTGGTGGGCGCCTGTAGTTCCAGCTGCTAGGGAAGCTGAGGCAGGAGAATGACGTGAACCCGGGAGGCGGAGCTTGCAGTGAGCCGAGATCGCGCCACTGCACTCCAGCCTGGGCGACAGAGGGAGACTCCGTTTAAAAAACAAACAAACAAACAAAAAAACCACTGCGGCCCGCCGTTTTCTTCTAAAATTCTTATGGGAAAACCGTTCTTTACAGAAGAATAACTCGTAAATGTAGAAGTTTTCAAAAGCCATTTTACAACTACCACAATAATAAGTGAGTCGGAGAAATCATTAATTGGTACTAAAATCAGCAGGTGAAAGTTAATTGGGGAATAGGATATTCAGGTGATTGTTGAAAATACATAATGTGAATCAAATCTCGGGATAACAAATCTGGCAAATCTAAATTGGGAGACATTTTACATAATTGGCTTGGATACTCATTTTTCAGTTCAATGTTTATGTATAAAAATACAATTGATTTTTGTGCAATGACCTTACACTTTTTAATTTGACATTGAGTTTGCTAAATTCATGCATTGTTTCAAAAATATTTTTGATCAGAATCAGACAATTAAGTAAAATAAAATAGATGAAGATTTTATAGATATTCTTTACTAGTTTGAGAAAATTTGCCTTTTATTTCTAGTTTTCTGAGTTTTAAATCGTGGTGCATGTTAACTTTTGTCAATTTTTTTTCTGTATCCATTAAGAAGGTATTTGATTAACATGGTGAAACACATTGATGAACCTTTGATTCCTGGTATAAAACCCAATTTTTCATGATTCATTATCTATTTTATATATCATTGGCTTTGATTTGCACTTGTAAAAAGTAATACAGAGATAACCTGTGTACCTTTTACCGGGTTTCTCCATTGACATTGAAATAATCCACCAAGCTTGCTTAGCATTTCCAGTTGTGCTTGTATGTGTGTGTGTGTCTTTAGTTCTTGCAATTTTACTATGTCGAGTTTGTGTATCCATCATTATAGTGAAGAACATTTCTTTCACCTCAAGGATCTGTTGTGTTGCTGTTTTTATTTTTTCTTTTCTTTTCTTCTTTTTTTGAGATGGAGTCTTGCTGTGTCACCCAGGCTGGAGTGCAGTGGTGAGATCTCGGCTTGCTGCAAGCTCGGCCTTCCAGGTTCACCCTATTCTCTTGCCTCAGCCTCCCTAGTAGCTGGGACTACAGGTGGGCACCACCACGCCTGGCTAATTGTATTTTTAGTAGAGACAGGGTTTCACTGTGTCAGCCAGGATGGTCTTGATCTCCTGACCTCGTGATCCACCCACATCAGCCTCCCAAAGTGCTGGGATTACAGGCGTGAACCTCCGCACCTAGCCGTTGTGTTGCATTTTTATAGCCACATCTACCTTCCACATCCCCAACACCTGGCAACCACTAATCTGTTTTCCATATCTTAAATTTTGTCAGTTCAGTAATGTTACATAATGGAATTATACAGTATGTAACCATTTGGAATTGGCTTTTTGTCACTCAGTATATTTCCCTTTTAATTGCTGAGTAATATTCCATGCTAAGGATATATCACTGTCTGTTAACCATTTGCCCACTGACAATTTTCAGTTTGTTTACAGTTTTGGGTTATTACATGTAAGTGTTATGAATATTTATGTATAAGTTTTTGTGTGAGCATAAGCTTTTATTCTATGGCATAAATGCCCAAGAACACAAATGCTGGGTTTACAGTGGTTGCATGTTTAATTTTATAAGAAACTGCCTACTATTTTCAAGAGTGGCTGTAACAGTTTACATTCCCAACATCAATGTTTAGATTCCAGTTTTTCTGAATTCTTGTCAGTATCTGACAACATCATAAACAAATTTTAGCCATTATGACAGATATCTTACGACATCTTATTGTAGTTTAAATTTGCTTGTCACTAGTGGCTACTGATGTTGAACGTATTATCATGTGCTTATTTGCCATCTGTACATCCTCTTCGGTGGAATGCCTCTATTCATGCCTTCTGTTCATTTTCTAATTGGAATTTTTTTCTTTTACATTGAGTTTCAACAGTTCTTTGAACTTCCACCTTTTCTGTGATTGGATACCTATGATATTTCTGGTGTGAGGCAATATTGCCTTGTTCTTTTATGAACACTCTTATTCATGTCTTTGTTGTGTATAAATTTGCATTTATGTTAGTATACACATAAGAGTAGAATTGTGAGTCACAGATCTGCATGTGTTTAGCATTAGTAAATATTGACAAATAATTTCAAAGTGGTTGCACCGACTTTATACTTTCATCGGCTGTGTATGAGAGCTCCTTGGCAACATTTGTTAATGTCATTTTTTAACACGTTCTTTGGATGTGTAGTGGTATCTCATAGGTTTTAATTTTCATTTCTCTGCTGATTAACAATGTTGAGGACATTTCTCTTTTTTTTGTTCAGATGGATTGTCATCTTGTACTCTCTCAAAGACATTTGCTCATTTACTTTTTAAAAAAGTGATATCTTCTCTACTCTATCAATTTTTTCATCCTTTTAATAATGTCTTGAATAATGTTTTTAAATTTTAATGAAGTAACTTTTATTAATCTGTTTATATAGTTAATGCTTTTTCTTCACAGCCAGTCTTGTACTTGCTTCTTTGAAAGTAATGTGTTTTTATTCTCTAACAACATTTAAGATTTTTTCTCAGAATCATTGACTAATACCAAAATCTATATTAGTCAGAGTTCTCTAGAGGGACAGAACTAATAGGATAAATGTATACATAAAGGGGAGTTTATTAAGGAGTACTGACTCACACAATCACAAGGCGAGGTCCCACAATAGGCCATATGCAAGCTGAAGAGCAAGGAAGCCAATCTGAGTCTCAAAGCTGACAAACTTGGAATCCAATATTCGAGGGCAAGAAGAGTCCAGCATGGGAGAAAGATATAGGCCAGAAGTCTAAACCAGTCTAAATGACTTTAGACATTTTCTTGTGTTTTCTTTCTGCAATTTTCTTTATGCAAGGATCTGAATACCTCAAATTTGGTTGACAAAGTGTCTTGAACTCCAGTTTTTGGGGGCATCCCATTCGAGCAAGAGTACTGCAGTTTCTCCTCCTGCTTTATCCCCTGAAGCAAATTGACAAATTGCAGGCAGAAAAATAGCTGTTCTGATCTACGACTAACCTCAATGCCTTTTTTTTTTTCTTTTGGGATAATGGCTCCTTAAATCCTGTTTGCCTTGATTTCTCTCTAATGATTTCAAAACACTATTTTTAAAAATCCAGGTTTTATAGTTGTCAGTACCCATATGAACAAAAAATAGTAATAAAATAAAATAAAATTAAAATTAAAATCCAGGTTTTATAGTTGTTCTTAGTTGTAATACTAGTCAGATACAAACTACTCCTTCATAGCTAGAAGCAAGATTATGATTATTAATGTTAATAATCAAATCATCTCAAATTTTGATAATGGGAGTCCTTTGGATTCTGGATCATTTTGATATGTACCCTCAATTCGTGATACTCCTTTACTCTCTGTCACAACAAAATGTTTCAAGGTCACTTTGTACTTACTCTGCCAAAGACATAGATTCAGTTATATCTCTAAGGATTCCAGTTATTTGTAGTGAATAATGATGTTTAGAAGCCAAGATCTGGGGAAAAAGTATACTTATGGCTACCAGGGTAACATTGCTTCTGAATCTTTCCATGGCTTAATTGCATGTATTTAATCATTAATGCTAACAAAAATTCAAATACAATACCATAGCATTTGTCCTTGCCTTTTCCTATTCCATATTTACCCTTTCATCCTACAGTACATAAACCAGTGTTAAAATGTCTATACCAATGCCATCACTGATACAACTTAATAAAGCTCACAATTTCTGTTCATTTCTTTTTATTCTTAGCACATTTTATTAAGAGTGTACATTCAAAATATGATTTTCTTAGATTAATTTTTTCTATATAAATATGTTATCAATCAACATAGAGTTAGGGTCACTTGTTTCTCTTTTGTGTTGAATTTTGTTGAACATATCAATGGAATCAAATGATTATTTACTTGAGAACTATTAATATAAGGATTTATATTAATAGATTTACTAATATAAGGATTTATATTAATAGATTTACTAATATTGATATAAGGATTTATATTAATAGATTTCTTAATAGTGAGTCTTTCTTTAATCTCCAGAACAAATATGATTTGGTGATGATGTATTATTTTCTTGACACCTTGTTGGCGGGTTTCATTTGCAAATACTTAGGATTCTTGAATCAATATTCATAAGGAAACATGATTTCCTTGTTTTTTGTGTGTGTCTTTGTCAGGTTTAGTTATCAACATTACATTTGTTTCAAACTTTTTCTCATTCTATTTTATTTCTATGCTTTGGAACAATTTAAAAAAGAATGATTTTTAAAGAATTGGTCAAATTTCCCATATAATCATCTAGTTTGAGTGATTTTTGAGCAGGCAGTTCTTTGAATTCTTTATCATTTTTTATGTCAGTTTGTTGAAGCATTCTATTACAACCAGGGTCAATTATGACAAATAGTATTTTTGCATAGTATTTTCAATACATTTCCATAGATTTCCCTGTAACAGTCTCATAATTTTGTACATTTCATTGTTATTTTCCCTCTGCAGTATTTCATTTTGTAGATAATTCAATACTTTCACCTTTTATTCTTTGAATAATTACATAATAGTGGTTTGTTCATTTGGTAGCTTTACTCAAAGAGCCATAATTGCATTACCTTGACTTTTAATATATTTTATTAATTTATAATTTGAGTACAGTAAAGTGTACCCATTCTAAGCATATAGTTTGAGCACTCTTGGAAGTGCACTTTTGTAAACACATCATAATCAAGACATAGAACATTCTCACCTCCAGAAAAACTCGTTTAGGCACATTTGTAATAAATCTCCACTACCATTTCCGTCATTAATCTAAAGAAAACCACTAATCTGCTTTCTATCACAACAGGTTTGTTTTGCTATTCTAGAATGTCATATAAATAAAGTGATACAGTATGTGGTCTTTTGTGTCTGCCTTCTTTCACTTAATATAATGCTTTTGACATTCATCAAGTTGCTCTATCAGTTCATATCTTATTATTAATATTATTGTAGAGGTATAATAACTTGTATATACTTTTACTGTGTAGTTTATATATCTTCTTTGGGAAGTATCTGTTTCAATCTTCTGTTATTGCTATTTGGGGTATTTGCCTTCTTATTAATAAATTGTAAGAATACTCATTCCAAAAGGTATAAACAATCACAAAGATACATAAATATATGGTAACAGTGTAGATAAATTGTTTTATAGTTATATAATATACTATTGTGTGTGCATTGTATATGTATATAGAGAAAATATGAAATACTTTCTGCTAGTCTGTGAGTTGTCTTTTTATTATATTAGTGGCATTTTTTGAAGAGTCTTGCCTGATCCTCTACCTCTGCATCCCGTTATCTCTAGCCTTTTCAGTTACATGACCCAAGATATTTCCCTGTAAAATCTAGCATGAGCTGGGGTTTTGCCCAGCAGAAAGAATCCTGAGCAATGCCTAGTGAGCTTAAGGCAATTTTTCTACAGCTTTCCTAGTGTCCGGATGTTAAATCAACAAATGTATTAATTACCATTTCAGAACCCAAGCTCAGAGCAGTGGAGCAGTTGGTTCCAGACCACATAGCAATTGCAATGCTGATTTTTATTTTCCTCTGGGAGGTAGATGGTATATTTTTCTCCATAATGTTTGCTTCTCGTCATTTATCAATTTGATATTTTTCTAAGCCATTTAACAGTTTTATTTATCAATTTTGATGCATGCCTTCACTTCCAACTAGACTGAGTTCTTTAATAGCAATGTGTTTCCTCACAATTAGTAAGTACTAAAAGTAGTCTGAGCACACTAAACTTACTGGTTCTCTTATGTTCTATCAGAATAAAACAAACAACTTTACCTCAATTTTCTGTAAACTCATTTGGTGATCATTTTATCTTCTTCATACTACCTTTTACCCAGTCAAATACCACATACTAATTATGTATCTGCAAAATCTAATTCTTCATCTTCACTATTATTTCCTTAGTCCAGACACATCATTTCTTGCTTAAGTGGCTTATCATTTCTACTTTGATTCTCTGCTTTTTGGCAGGTAAAACTTTAAAGACACATCTAAGATATAATCCACATTGCAATCAGCAATGCTTTACAAATATCTATTCAATTTACTTATTTATTTGCTATGCGCCAGTACTCTGCTGTGCTTTGTGGTTGTTAAGATGAAAAAAGAAGAGCTCCTGGCCTTCCTTTTATAAGTAGAGTAGACAAACTTCAGAAAAATAATTAGGAATCAAAGAAGCAAGTATGAGTCAATTTATTTGGGAGCATATAAATGGCACTAAATACTTGAGCTGAACCTTGAAAGCGGAGTAGAAATTTGTTTGTTGTGTTCCTTTGTTTTTAGATGGAGTCAAGTTGAGAAATAATTTAGATTGTGTCCTGTAAGCAATGAAAAAGAAAATTGGTCATTATTTTTATTTTTAAAAGATAATGTTAGTGGCAATTTAGAGACTGCTTGGAATTCAGAAGTTTTGATCATGTGACTCTTTTTTGTATGACTATACTGAGTATTTGGAATTTAATCAAGAAAATTTGCCATTTTAAAAAAACTTCAGCCGCTGTTTTTTTTTTTTTTTTTTTTTTTTTTTAAATAATAGAGCAGCAAAGCACCATAAATCAGACCTATTTATGCTGCAGAGATTTGCTTAACAGGTTCCTTAGGCCAGTGTAAAGAAGCTAGGCACGTAATACCCTGGATAAGCAGAACTGTGGTATGGGGATAAATGCAGAAAACTTAGGAACCTATCGAGAGGGAGGGTCTCCTTTCTTCTTGATGTTCAGGTTTTACTCAAGAATTGATTCGTTTCCACAAAAGATCCACTGATCCAGCAAGGACTGAAAGGGAGTGTACCAAGAGGGGAAGGAGAGCCTGACTGGCGAGGTAGGCTCAACGGTAGGACCTAAATAGACATGAGAATGGACATGTGGCTGACATTATCAACTCCTCCTTAGCCTAGAGGAGAACTTTAGGCACAGTGACTGGGCCTTAAATGTAAACTAAAGAACCTTGACCTTTTAAGTCCAATCTAGAGCATCTTTAAATGAAGGGAATGCTCGTGGGAGTGGGATCCAGACCAGTAAAGGTGTCTTTGCTGCAACTGATCAGGAAATGTTCACTGGTGCAGCACCAGCCCTCAGCTGCACCACTGATAGTAAAAGAAACAAGGTAAACAAAACACTGGCATTTGCTTGTGGCCAGATCTGATTCTTAAGTTCTTGTTTAGCCTAGAAGCAGTTGCAGCTGTTTTCAACTGAATCATTCCCAGGGGTTCTTAGACAACTGCTGTGTATTGAGAAAGCCCCGAGAGACACTCTACAACCTTTGCTGTGTTAATTTTCTTGGGCTGCCATAACAAAGTACAACAGACTAGGTGGCTTAAACAATAGAAATTAAGTTCTCACAGTTCTGGGGGTTAGAAGTTAGAGATCTGAGTATCAGCTGGACTGGATCACTCTGCATTCTCTCTCCTTCACTTGTAGATGGCCATCCTCTCCCTGGGTCCTCACATGGCCTCTGCAGATATCTGTGTCCTCATATCCTCCTCTTATAAAGTCACCAGTCATATTGGATTACAGTTCACCCTACTGACCTCATTCTACCTTAATTACCCCTTTAAACAGCGTATCTCCAGGCCAGGTGAGGTGGCTCACACCTGTAATCCCAGCACTTTGGGAGGCCCAGGCAGGCAGATCACTTGAGCCCAGGAATTTGAGACCAGCCTGGGCAACATGGTGAAAACCCATCTCTATAGAAAATACAAAAATTAGCTGGGTATGGTGGCTCATGCCTATAGTCCCGCATAGTCTGAGCTACTTGGGAGGATCACCTGAACTCTGGGATGCTGAGGCTTCAGTGAGCCATGACCACACCACTGCACTCCAGCTTGGGCAACAGAGGGAAACCCTGTCTACAACAACAACAACAACAACAACAACAACAACAACGAGCCTGTCTCCAAATACAGTCACATTTTTAGGTACCAGGCATTAGGGCTTCAATACATGAATTTTGGCGAGATGATAAAACTCAGCCTATAACACTTACCATGTTGCACGAATGGAGACTCGAGTGAATTTGAATGTTAAAAGGATATAGCCCCTTAAAAATTATTTTCTTGTCAGATCTTTACTCATCACCATTTTAATCAAATCTAATGCTGTAGTAACTTACTTCAGAACTTTGTGTTAAACAACCAAATCACTATAGAAGACACAGCTGGGTTCCCTGTGTGTTCCTCTCCATTCCCATTCATGTCTGTCCCTCCAGAGAGGTTTCCAGTATGTATCCTAAAACATTGCTAGGATATTTTTATTCTTTTGTTGTAAGCTTATCTGTACTCCAAGATGGTGAAGTAGATCATACCAGTTACATCTGCTTACTATTCTTATATAAATGTTAACTTCAGAATAAATCCATACTCTGTAGCATGGCATGTTCCTTAAATATCTGTCCTCTGCGCGCCGGTCGAACGCGCTATGCCAGTGAACTTTGCTGTATCTCCGGTGCCGTGTCTCTTTTGACGGAAGATGTTTGGTGTGTAGACCGTGGCCTTTGTTGCCGTTACCATCGATTGCAATAGTTTGTTTTTGTTTTGTTTGCTGGCTGTTCTGTTCTTTGTTTTCGTGCCAGCAGGTTCGGTTGCCATGGTGGTTTGTTTACTTGCGTATTCGCAACATCAACCGATGGCACCCATCATTCATTCTTTACCATCGGTCATAACTCCCAGGCCGTCCTCACCGCCCTCACGATGGGCCGGTTATACATGAAAGTACGCTTCCGGTCCGGTAGATGGCTGGTTTCCCACTGCCGGTGGTATGCGTTGTTTGGTTTCCCATTCTTATTGATGATTTTACTTCAGGAATGATGGTTTCCAGCTGCATCCAGGTCCTACAAAGGACCTATTCAATGCTTTTTATGGCTGCTACCAATTATTCCATGGTGTATATGTGCCACATTTTTCTTAATCCAGTCTGTCACTGATGGACATTTGGTTGATTCCAAGTCTTTGCTATTGTGAATAGTGCATAATAAACATATGTGTGCATGTGTCTTTATAGCAGCATAGGTTATAATCGCTTGTGTATATACCCAGTAATGGGATGGCTGGGTCATATGGTACATCTAGTTCTAGATCCTTGAGAAATATGGCCATACTGTTTTCCATAATGGTTGAACTAGTTTACAATCCCATAACAGTGTAAAGTGTTCCCTCTTCTCCACATCCTCTCCAGCACCTGTTGTTTCCTGACTTTTAATGATTGCCATTCTAACTGGTGTGAGATGGTATCATAATTTAATGGTTTTGATTTGCATTTCCTCCTGAAGTGGCCAGTGATGAAGAGCATTTTTCATGTCTGTTGGCTGTATGAATGTCTTCTTTTGAGAAATGTCTGTTCATATCCTTTGCCCACTTTTGATGGGGTTGTTTTTTGTTTTCTTGCGAGATTTATTGTGAGTTCTTTGTAGGTTCTGGATATTAGCCCTTTGTCAGATGAGTAGATTGCAGGCACCTCTCCCATTCCATCCGTTGCCTGTTCACTCTGATGGTAGTTTCTTTGTGCAGAAGCTCTTTAGTTTAATGAGATCCCATTTGTCAATTTTGGCTTTTGCTGCCATTGCTTTTTGGTGTTTTAGACATGAAGTCTTTGCCCATGCACCCTATGTCCTGAATGGTACTACCTAGGTTTTTCCTCTAGGATTTTTTATGGTATTAGGTCTAACATTTAAGTCTCTAATCCATCTTGAATTAATTTTAGTATAAGGAGGAGTAAGGAAAGGATCCAGTTTCAGCTTTCTACTTATGGCTAGCCAATTTTCCCAGCACCATTTTATTAAAATAGAGAATCCTTTCCCCATTTCGCCCCATTTCCTCTCAGGTTTGTCAAAGATCAGATGGCTATAGATGTGTGGTATTATTTCTGAGACTCTGTTCTGTTCCATTGGTCTATATCTCTGTTTGGTACCAGTACCCAATACTGTTTTTGGGTTACTGTAGCCTTGTGAATAGTTGAAGTCGAGTGCGTGATGCCTCCAGCTTTGTTCTTTTGACTTAGGGTTGTCTTTAGGAGATCTTGAGGCTCTTTTTTGGGGTTCCATATAGAACTTTAAACGAAGTTTCCCAATTCTGTGAAAGAAGCATTGGTAGCTTGATGGGGATGGCATTGAATCTATAAATAACCTTGGGAATTATGGCGTTTCACGATATTGATTCTTCCTATCCATGAGCATGGTATGTTCTTCCATTTGTTTTGTGTCCTCTTTATTTCACTGAGCAGTGGTTTGTAGTTTTCCCTTGAGAAAGAGGTCAACTACATCCCCTTGTAAGTTGGATTCCTAGGTATTTATTGTCTTTGAAGCAATTGTGAATGGGATTTCATTCATGATTTGGCTCTGTGTTTGTCTGTTACTGGCATTATAAGAATGCTTGTGATTTTGCACATTAATTTGTATCTACAGACTTTGCTGAAGTTGCTTATCAACAAGGAGATTTTTGGGCTGAGACAATGGGATTTTCTAAATATACAATCATGTCATCTGCAAATAGGGACAATTTGACTTCTTCTTTTCCTAACTGGAATACCCTTGATTTCTTTCTCTTGCCCTGATTGCCCTAGCCAGAACTTCCAACACTATGTTGAATAGGAGTGGTGAGAGGGCATCCCTGTCTTGTGCCAGTTTTCAAGGAATTTTTGGTTTTGCCCTTCAGTATGATATTGTCTGTGGGTTTGTCATAAAATAGCTCTTATTATTTTGAAGTGCGTTCATAATACCCGGTTTATTGGCGTTTTAGCGAATGGCTGTTGAATTTTGTCAAAAGCCTTTTCTGCATCTAGTAAAGAGATAATCAATGGCCGAAGTTTTCTTTGTCTTTGAAGTTCTGTTTTATATGCTGGATTATGTTTATTGATTTCACGAATGTTAGACTAGCTGCCCATCCCAGGGATGAAGCCCCTTGATCATAGTGGATAAGCTTTTGATGTGCTGCTGAATCGGTTTAGCAGAATTTTATTGAGGATTTTGCATCGTGTTCATCAGGGATATTGGTGCAAAATTTCTCTTTTTCGATAATATCTCTGCCAGGCTTTGGTATCAGGATGATGTTGGCCTCATAAAATGAGTTGAGGAGGATTCCCTCTTTTTCTATTAAGTTGGAATAGTTTCAGAAGGAATGAGTACCAGCTCCTCCTTGTACCTCTGGTAGAATTAGGCTGTGAATCCATCTGGTCCTGGACTTTTTTGTGGTTGGTAAGGCTGTTATTAATTATTGCCTCAATTTCCAGAGCCTGCTGTTGGTCTATTCGGGATTCAACTTCTTCCTGGTTTAGTCTTGGAGAGTGTAAGTGTCAGGAAATTATCCATTTTCTTCTAAGATTTTCACCAGTTTATTTACATAGAGGTGTTTGTAGTATTCTCTGATGGTAGTTTGTAGCGTATTTCTGTGGGGTCGGTGTTGATATCCCTTTATCATTTTATATTCGTCAATTTGATTCTTCTCTCTTTTTCTTCTTACAGTAGGTCTTGCTGGCGGTCTGTCAATTTTGTTGATCTTAAAAACCAACTCCTGGTCAGTATTGATTTTTGGAGGGTTTTACATGTTTCTATCTCCTTGAGTTCTGCTCTGATCTTAGTTGTTTGCCTTGCCTTCTGCTAGCTTTAGATGTGTTTGCTCTGGCTGCCTAGTTCCTTTTTAATTGCGATGTTAGAGTGTCAATTTTGGATCTTTCCTGCTTTCTCTTGTGGTTATTTAGTGCTGTAAATTTCCCTCTACACACTGCTTTAAATGTGTCCCAGAGATTCTGTGGTATGTTGTATCTTTGTTCTCATTGGTTTCCAAAGAACATCTTTATTTCTGCCTTCATTTTGTTATGTACCCAGTAGTCATTCAGAACCCAGGTTGTTCCAGTTTCCATGTAGTTGGCGGTTTTGATTGAGTTTCTTGATTTTCAGGTTCTAGTTTGATTGCACTTTGGTGAGAGACGGTTGTTATAATTTCTGTTCTTGTACATTTGCTGAGAGTGCTTTACTTTGAATTATGTGGTCAATTTTGGAGTAAGTCGCGATGTGATTGTGAAGAATGTATATTCTGTTGATTTGGGATGGAAGTTAGATGTCTATTACGTCCGCTTTGCAGAGATGAGTTAAATTCCTGGATATGCCTTGTTAACTTTCTGTCGTTGATCTGTCACAATGTTGTTGACGGTGGGGGTGTTGAAGTCTCCCATTATTATTATTGTATGGAGTCTAAGTCTCTTGTAAGTCTCTAAGGACTTGCTATGAATCTAGGTGCTCCTGTATTGGGTGCATATGCTATTTAGGATAGTTAGCTCTTCCTGTTGAATTGATCCTTTACCATTATGTAATGGCCTTCTTTGTCTCTTTTTGATCTTTGATGGTTTTAAAGTCTGTTTTATCAGAGACTAGTATTGCAACCCCTGCTTTTTTGTTCTCCCTTTGCTTGATGGAAATCTTCCTCCATCCCTTTGTTTGAGCCTATGTAATGCTCTGGGTGTGAGATGGGTCTCCTACTGGCAGACTAATGGGTCTTGACTCTTTTATCCAGTTTGGCAGTCTGTGTCTTTTAATTGGAGCATTTAGTCCATTTACATTTAAGGTTAATATTGTTATGTGTAGACTTGATCTGCCATTTATGATATTAACTGGTTATTTTGCTTTCGTTCGTTGATGCAGTTTCTTCCTAGCCTTGATGGTCTTTACATTTTGGCATGTTTTGCAATGGCTGGTACGGTTGTTCTTTCCATGTTGAGTGCTTCCTTCAGGGTCTCATGAGGCAGGGCTTCATTAGTGACAAAATCTCTGCAGCATTTGCTTATCTGTAAAGGGATTGTATTTCTCCTTCACTGATGAAACTTAGTTTGGCTGGATATGAAATTCTGGGTTTAAAATTCTTTTCTTTAAGAGTATTTGGAATATTGGCCCCATTCTCTTCTGGCTTGGAGAGTTTCTGCCGAGAGATCTGCTGTGAGTCTGATGGGCTTCCCTTTGTGGGTAACCGACCTTTCTCTCTAGCTGTATAAGATTTTTTCCTTCATTTTACTCAACTTTGGTGAATCTGGCAATGTGTGTCTTGGAGTTGCTCTTCGAGGAGTATCTTTGTGGCGTTCTCTGTATTTCCTGGTTGAATGTTGGCCTGCCCTACTAGGTTGGAAGTTCTCCTGGATGATATCCCTGGTGTTTTCCAACTTGGTTCCATTTCCCCCTCACTTTCAGGCACCCAATCCACCGCGTAGATTTGGTCTTTTACATAATCCATACTTCTTGCAGGCTTTGTTCATTTCTTTTTCTTCTTTTTCTTTTTGGTTTCTCTTCTCACTTCATTTCATTCATTTGATCCTCAATCGCTGATACTCTTTCTTCCAGTTGATGAGTTGATTTACTGAAGCTTATTGCGTTTGTCAGTATTTCTCGTCATCATGTTTCATCTCTTTCATTTAGTTTATGATTCTCTGCATTAATTACTCTGGCCATCAGTTCTATTCCACTTTTTTCAAGATTTTTAGTTTCTTTCGCTAGATACGTAATTCCTCCTTTAGCTCTGAAGTTTGATGGACTGAAGCCTTCTTCTCTCATCTTCGTCAGAATGCATTCTCGATCCAGCTTTTGATCGTTGCTGGGCGATGAGCTAAGCTCCTTTGCCGGGGAGAATCGCTCTTATTTTAGAATTTCCAGCTTTTCTGCCCTGCTTTTTCCCCACCATCTTTGTGGGTTTTGTCTGCCTCTGGTCTTTGATGATGGTGATGTACTGATGGGGTTTTGGTATGGAGTAATCCTTCCTGTTTGATAGTTTTCCTTCTAACAGTCCCAGGACCCTCAGCTGTAGGTCATTGGAGATGGTGCTTGAGGTCCACTCCAGACCCTGTTTGCCTGAATTGTCAGCAGCAGAGGCTGCAGAAGATAGAATATTGCTGAACAGCGAGTGTACCTGTCTGTTGATTCTTGCTTTGGAAGCTTCCTCTCCAGGGGTACTCCACCCTGTGAGTGTGGGGTGTCAGACTGCCCTAGTGGGAGATGTCTCCCAGTTAGGCTACTCAGGGGTCAGGGACCCACTTGAGTGAACAGTCTGTCCTTCTCAGATCTCAACCTCCCGTGTTGGAAGTCCACTGCTCTCTTCAAAGCTGTCAGACAGAATGGTTTTGCGTCTGCAGGGTTTCTGCTGCGTTTGTTGTGTTTGCTGTGCCTGTCCCCAGAGGTGGGAGTGCAGAGACAGGCAGGTTTCCTTGAGCTGCTGTGAGCTCCACGGTTGGAGGCTTCCAGGGACTTTGTTTACCTGCTTAAGCCTCAGCAGTAGGCAGGCCCCTCCCCAGTCTGGCTGCTGCCCTTGCGGTAGATCACAGACTGCTGTACTTTGCTTAATGAGGGAGGCTCATTGGGCGTGGGACCCTCCTGACCAGGTGTGGGATATAATCTCCTGGTGTGCCCGTTTCTGTAAAGCAGTGGGGTGGGAGTTACCCGATTTTCCAAGTGTTGTGTGTCTCAGTTCCCTGGCTGGGAAATGGGATTCCCTTCCTCCTTGCGCTTCCCAGGTGAGCAATGCCACCGCCCTCACTTCAGCTCGCTGAACCGAGGGCTGCAACAGCTGACCAGCACCGATCGTCGGCCTCCCTGAGTGAGATGAACGAATTACCTCAGTTGAAAATGCAGAAATCACTGGTCTTCTGTGTAGAAACTGGCTGGTAGTTGGAGACTGGGCTACTGTTTCTATTAGAGCCCATCTTCTACAATAAGTTTTGTTATAGTATTGTTTTAAATGATTCGAGTATGGATATAGCAGTAAACTTTTTATAGGTCAATGTCTAGAGTTTGGCATATAGAATGTTATTAGCTCAGCTAGAGCTAGTGAAGAAAAATGATTAATGAATAGATCAGTTGGTTGCTGATGATGAGGCTTGGCAGCACATACCTATGCCATGAAATTGAAAAAAATTTTAATTATTTACTAAATCTGTAAATCATGTGTCTCTGAGTCTCTGCTTCAACAACAGAAGAAGCACCTAGATAAGGGGAAAATATAAATATATTTTCTAAAAGTTGTTTCTTCCACTGAGACTTGCATACCACTGCTGCCTTTGCTCTGTGATTGTGGTATGTATGACTGACAGGCTTCAGGATACCTAAGTGCAGCCCACATTTGAAACCCGGCAGCTCAGCCTCCCCTCATCCTGCTGGGAGCTGTTACAAGCTATGAGGTGCCAGTGGGTTTTATTCTTGCCTTATTAAAATGGAGAACGAGACCCCAAAAATTAAAGCTGCCAAAACCCACAACTCAGAAAAGGAAATTGGGGTTTAGAGAGGCATATAATAGATTTCTTCACACAAATTCTAAAATTTGAAGGCCGTTTTATTACAACCATATTCAAAATCTACTGTAAACTAAACTCCTTCCTCTGAATAAAAAAAAAAAATACCATTTCTAACAAATCATAGGTCATTGACTTCCCAGGAAAAGGCAGAAGTCTGCTTCTCTCCAGGTAACAATTCTCCCAAATACATCTATCTCTTCACAGGAGATAGCCCCCACCTCTCATTTGCTAAATTGGGCAGCCAGTTCCTGCACACAGCCTTGCTCCTCCACCACCTCCCAGTGCTAATTGCTTCTCTAGGATGTGTTGAGAAGCTGGAGTGGGAGGAGCTGGGTAGCATCCTGAAGTAATTCCTGAGGACTCTCTTCCTGTACTCATTATTCCTGTCTGACACTGTCAGCCTCCAGGTTTCCTCAGAGCACCTCAGGTCAGTCGTGCTAGAAGACGGCATCATGAGCCACCTCCTTTCTGAATGATATGGGAGGTTAATTCCCAAGCACAGTGCCTGGGGAAGCCAGGGAGTGTGCAAGGGAGACTGGTAATTCCCAGATAGATCTGTGTCAGCTATCTTGCCCTAATTACCGAAAGCAGACAGAAGCCCTCTAGGTGAGTAGACCCAGTGGTATGCAGGCTGCCTAGGAAGTTTCCACTAGGGATCAAGCCGGAGTAGAGTGCAGAGACCTCATGGGAAGCTTTGCCTGGACTGAATCAAGGGTTCATAAAATAGGCCACTGGGTAGGTTTTCTTTTGTGATGCTCAGAATGCCTGACCCAGGGCTCAAGGCTTATTCAGCAATCAGTCAGTGTCACATGACTTGACTCATAGGCTGAGAACAGAAATGTCTTTACAGAGGGTGATACAAGAAAATTTGACTTGCTAAAGCAGTAGCTAAGTTAAGGGTAGCAACATGTACCTGAAACACATATATGCATTTTTAATAAAAGATCTCTCACCCGCCCCCAACACACAGAACAATAAACTAAATTCTTTTTTCACTGGAAAATAGAAAGCCTATGCAGACGTAATGAGTATGAGACACACTGACTCTCTAAAGAGATCAGAAATAATCTAGAAGGACCATCTCTGTGAGACATTTCTACACTGGAATGCACATTGTTCCAAGACTCTTTTAACTCTTCCATGTGATCATGTCTGTTCCCTTGAATAAATGGCAATGCTCCCAGCTAGATCATTATTTGTCTCATCTACTTTTGCATAGTCCACAGCGTCTAGTAAAGCGACAGGCAAAATAAGGTGCTAAGTCAGCATTCCTGGAGAGGAAGGAAATAAAGGGGTGAAGAAAACAAAGGCAGGATGGAGGCAGGGAAGGAGATAGGGAGGAAAATTAGGGGATATTTTAGAGTTTTCCAGATTTATAGAAAAATTCACTGTCAAAAAATTCACTGGGCCAAATGTAGGTTAAAATTTGGTTTTTACTGCAGTGAAGTCAAAGGTCCAGAGACCGCAAAGTTAAAAAGCAGTGAACAGCTTTTGTACACGGTTCTTTTTCTACAGTGAAATTCAAATAATATTTAAATACATTCTGCCCTGCGTTTTACAGCCTTCCATCTAACACTGGCCGTATTCACTGAACAAAACAGTTCTGGGTCCAGGAGCAAACAAGCAAAAATCCTGAGCTGCATTCTTCAAATAGTACATTTGAATATGTTTTTCATATTTTTAATGTACTTATGCAGATAGCTAAAGGAAAGCCAGTGCTGAACTTGACCTACCTTGCTTAAAACAATGAATTACCCTTTATGTAAGTATCGTTTTTTGATAAATAGAAAAAACTGTGACATTGTCAATGGTAGCAAATACTGTACCCACGAGAGAGGTTTGTCCCTCTGATGATTTCCTCAAAATAGGAATGAAGAAGAAAATCCATATAGCACCTTATAAGTTCTTTATCCGAACATTTTAATCTTTCCCTAATAGTAAAGGGAACACAGGAGAAACTCAACCTAAATCTACAGGATCCTTATCTAAGTCCCTCCTACTTTGTTTCTATTTCTGTTTCTGTGTTTCTCTGGGGCATGATTGTACACATGCCTACTCATGCATGCATGCACCTACATACACATGCACTTTCCCCTGGAAGATGAAGGAAAGGAAAAGAGTGTATTGTATAATTCCTAGAAAGCTAATTTTATTTTTAAGGATAAAAAGTTTTACTAGAAAGAATAAGGTGACAGAATTGCTTTTTGAAATGTTTATTGCTTTTTCCCCTAGAATTTACTTTTTTGTCAATTTTTCATCTAGCTCCTTGTAGCAATCTAAGCATATTCTTCTCTGGTTCTTGTTCCAGTTAAGATGAAATAACCACCCTCTACTCTGTTTCTCTCATTGAGTATAGCTGCAAAACCTGGAAAGAATGCGTAGATCAACTAGTTGAAGGCTCTGAAATATAATTAGTAACAGGAAGGTTGAGCAAGAAGGCCAGAATTCAAAGTACCACCAAATTGGTTACTTTTTTTTTTTTTGGCCTGTCTTCCTGCTCTCTGGCTCCAGATGGAGGTGCAGTTGTAGAAATATACAGCAAAAGAGGGCTGAAATTAGGTTGAGGAAGTGAGGCTGAGTAGTAAAGTGCAGAGCTGGATCCTGTCTTTACTTAAATTGCAACATTTTGTTCATTATAAATTTTCACATTAATTTTGATTTTTTAAAATATTGCATTAAAATTTTATTTATTGAATTTGTTGGTGCTTTCTTAATTTTTGTAACCAAGAAATGTGCCTCACTTATTTCACCCTGGTCTTGGCCCTGCAATGCAGTGGGTTAACTAAAGCCCCAGCTTTCCTGCTGGAGGGCCAAAAAAGTGATCCCAAGGGAACTGGAAACTGACAAGGAGATTAAGGATAAAGAGTAGCTGAGGAATGTGAGCCCATGCAAATTGTACATGAAGTGCTAGGCAGCACATGCATAGATCTGATTCTAATCAGCACCTCCAAATCTTTGACAACTGAGTGGTGACATATACATCACCACCTAGGTCCACCATAGTAGGTGGAGCACAAGCAGAATGTATAGAAGCAAAGGCTTTGAAACCACAACTGACATTGGAACCATAGACAACCCCCACAGAAGGTAAAACTGAACTTGCAGCCAGAACCCAACTAAACAAAATGTCAACATTTTCTATGCTGTTTAAGCAGGATACAATCCAAAATTTGTCATCATGTGAAAAACAAGGAGAAGCTCAACATACATGAGAAAAAGAAATCAACAGACGCTGAGATGAGATGGCACAGATGTTGAAATTATCTGACAAAATCTATAAAGCAGGCATTATAAAACTGTCCCAATATGGAATTTTGAAACCTTTTGAAACAAATAAAAAATAGAAAGTTTCAGCAAAGTATTAGAACCGCAGGAATAACTAAATGAGTTTAGAGCTAAAAAGAATAATAATAACTAAAGGGCTGGGCGCAGTGGCTCATGCCTGTAATCTCAGCACTTTGGGAGGCTGAGGGGGGTAGATCACCTGAGGTCAGGAGTTTGAGACCAGAATGACCCACATGGTGAAACCCCGTTTCTACTAAATACAAAAAATTAGCCAGGCGTGGTGACCCATGCCTGTAATCCCAGCTGCTTGGGAGACTGAGGCAGGAGAATCACTTGAACTAGGGAGGTGGAGGTTGCAGTGAGCTGAGATTGCACCATTGCACTCCAGCCTGTGCAACAAGAGCAAAACTCCATCTTAAAATAAATGAATAAATAAATAATAAAAGAATAAATAACTCACCTGTTGGGCTGGACAGTGAAATATAGATGAACAGAGAAGAATAGAAGAAAGTGTCAAAAAACTTGTAGATAGATCAGTAGAACTTTTCCAGACTGAATAACAGAAAAAAAAAAAAAAGGGATTAAAAAGGTAACAGTCTCAGAGATCTATAGGACAAAACCAAGATGTCTAATATTTGTGCTATCAGTCCCAAAAAGTGAAGAGAAAGAGTTTGGTACTGAAAATGTAGTTGAATAAATAATGCCTGAAAACCTTCCAAATTTTTTGGTATACGGCCCTATGAAATTTAATGTATGTATTGAATCTTATAACCACCACTACAGAAAGGTAACAATAGAACTGGATTTCAACCCTAGGTCTTTTTTACTCAAAAGCTTACTTAGGTCCTGTTCATATGCTTCCTTAGGTCTGCATTTGAATTTTATCAAATAGATACTCTCTTTTTTAAAATGTGAAGAAAAAAGTGTCTCATAATTTCCTCCATTCTCAAAAGTTCCTGATACTGAACTATCAATGCTACATTAATGACTATGCTCCTGGCAGTTTCCCTCAAAGCTGCTTTCTAATAGATGAAAATCTTTAGTGACCTAGAAGAAATGAGGCCACCTTTGAAACTCAGCAAGGAATCTTTCAGTTTGTGGGGTCTCTTTACTTGCTAGGCATTTGGCTGACCAAAAATAAAAAGTGGGGTGGAGGTTAATACAATTTTTTATACCACCCACTACTGCCTCCTAGGACAGAAGGAAAAAATTATATATATATATGAAATATGTATGAAATATATGTCATATATATAATATATATTTTATGTATTCCATGCCTTCTGTTCATGTCCCAGAAAATTATCAAATGAACATGAAAGTCATCAGAAAGCTGTGTGTCCAGTGAGAAAAATGCATTTATAAAAACCAATAGGAGCTTCACTCACACTGGGAAAGAAAAGTTAAAACCAAATAACATCAGGAGGTTGGGGCCATGAGACCAGATCTGAAAATTTAATGAATTTTATCAAAAGCCTTAACTACACAGTGATTTGCCAAGGACAAATAGCTACTTTAGTTCTCAACCAGGTGCACTGTTAGAAGAAAGGACTTAAGCTTTTTTTTTCTTTTTTTCCGTTGTAGCAAAGTCACTGGCCAGGCGGAAAAGAAAATGTCTGAATGAATGACTAAGATGGGAAAGGCATTCTTATTTATGTCATTGCTGCTCATACAGCAAGAAAGATCATGCAATATGTAGTATAGAGCGTACACATTTTGAAACCAGATAGAATTTTTTGCACATCTCACATTTTCCCTTTAACTTGTATGTGAACTTGCTAAGTCATTAAACCTGCCTTGATCTCATGTTCACGAACTGTGAAGAATGATGTTATGCCTGCATCACCTGACTATTGTAAGGATTCATGCATATAAAGCACACACCCAGCCACAACTCTAAGAACTTAGCTATTATGAAGAATAAGAGGTAGAAACTCAAGTCTGAATGACAGATAACATTTTTCTTACATGTAGAGTAATAGTCCCTCTAATTGACCTTCGATCTTCATCTTGCTTTTTTGAGGCTTGAAGAACCAGACTAGGATGAACCAGGTCTCCTTGAGTTGACAACATTTCTGGGTAGTTTTCTGCATTCTAACAGCCTCAAGTTTTATGTGTAAGATGGAAAAATAGAACATGTCATACTTCAATCTACTTTGACACACCTCAGTGAAGCAATTAAGTAACTTGGAGTATTAGTTTGAATTTTAGCAAAAAAACCCAAAGGGAAGCAAACATTACCTGGGAATGTGCCCAATATGGTTTTAATGCTGAGAACTGCATAGCTAATTCAGCTCAACTGGGATTTAGTAAGCTTCTACTGGATGTGACATAATGTCTTTCTTCCAACTGCCTAAACCAAATCCAAGGAGTCAGAAATCTCACTAGATATTCCAGTGTGATAAATCTAATCATGGAAAGATATACAAGGAACATAAAAGAGACCACTAACTTTGTTCAGGGTGATAGATGTGCTTCGCAGGGAAAGTGACATCTGAGCACAAAGATATATACGGTTTTCACATTTGACGTGGGAACAGGTTTCTCAAGAAAGAACAGCTTGTACAAAGATACAGAACCCAGTAACTGCACAGCGTCATCAGGAGATCTCCTTAAGTCTACCATGGTCCTAAAACAAAGCCTTGGACATGAGAATTCGTTTTCCTAGAGTCAGAGTAGTCTGGTTCTAAATTTCACACAAGTGGATATAATGTAGGGAATAATATGTAGTCAAAAACATCTAGGTAGACTATTTGATCTTGGACAAACCACCCAGAACATTAGTTTCCTCATCTGTAAGTAACCGCTTAACACTGGCTATTGAGAATTTACTGATATTGAGATATCCTTTAGCATGATATGGTGGCATGTGCCTGCAGTACCAGCTACTCAAGAGGCTAAAGTAAGAGGCTGGCTTGAGCCGAGGAGTTCAAGGCTCTAGTGCACTATCATCATGCCTGTGAACAGCCACTGCACTCCAGCACAGGCAACATAGTGAGATGCCCATCTCTTTAAAAAGATAATTAAATAAATAGTACTTAAACTGTACATCAATACAAATGTCAGTTATTATGGATATTTCTTTTGATATTATAATTTGTAAGTCATCAACATTAGATTAATCTTAAATACAATATTCATAAAGCAACAGATACACAGTGCCATGAATAATATGAGTATGTAATGTATGGCTGCCCCTAAAATGTTTTTGGAGTTGAGATAGGTATGAAAAGATCTGGAGACTTTTGAATCACTTTCAAAATGTTTAGTGACTAGGAAGAGAAAATCAATCGCTTATATTATTACTTTCTATCTGCAAAGTGTAGAGGAAAAGCTTTATCATGAAGGAGGTACTGTGATAGAAAAACTAAAGTCAACAAAGAGTACGGTGCTTGAATACATGGACTACTTCGAAAAAACATGAATATATAAAGCAGTTTTCAAGCTGTGAAAAGTTGGCCAAAGGACTGTATGGAATAAGAAGTAAAAACCATGCAGCTTCCGAGGAAGAATGAAAGAAAACAAAAGATGAACAAGGCAGCACATCTTCAGCATGAGAAATTTAACACTTTAGCTGCAGCAACTCAGAGTAGGAGGCACCAGAAACTTTGAAAGAAAGAACTACTGCAGTGAGACAATTGAAAGGAGGCCCTGGTGATCTAATGATGAATACAACTTGTTTAGTTTAGTTTAGTTTAGCTTTGTTTTGCTTTGCTTTTGAGGGCCCTCATACTGCTACTTAGGTGCCATTTTAGAATGCATGTATTTTTTTCTTTCGTGTGTGTGTGGGGGGGGGGGCAGTTTATACATAATAATTTTGCTTTTGTGTAATTATTTTTAGCTCTCCTCTGGATTATGACTCCCTGTAAAAGCTTGTTCATCATCTGATGAGTATGGTAATCAAGAACAGCTAAATATTGTATTCATTGATTGATTAGTTCTTCCATTCTGTGAACCAATCAAGCCTACTTTATGCCAGGCTGGATGTTACAGATACAAAGGTGACTAAGGGAACCACACTGTTTGTCTTCAGGATGCCTCCATGGGAATGGAAATAGATGTCTAACTGAGAAGATAGTTCCAGAAATGTTAATAGCTGCTCTGGCAGGAGATGTAGAGTGTTACAGAAATCATGTGGTGGAATTTCTTGTTTGGTTTGGAGTGGGAGTAGGTAAAAATGAGGATTGTTAGGGAAGTCTTCAGGAACTAAAGGCAGTTCTAAATGGGGCATTTTTTCATTCAAAATATTTATTGAGCACCTAAAATCGTCATGAGGACTTAGGGGATATAGAAACTACCAAATCACCAAACCTAATATATTAACACTTATCTCTAAGTTTCTTCAGTGATTCCTGTGTTCACTCAGTGAATATACACAGTATCAATGGCTTCTATGGCCAAGTACTAGGTATGAGTCCTGAACAAGACTGACCTGATCCCTTCCTTCATCCAGTTTAAATGTAGCTGATCTAAAAACTTCACTGTACCACTGGAGAAACACTTAAACTAAGAGGAACACTGATCCAAACTTAGAAGTGGAGATGTTTTCTTCCCTGAGACAAGCATGCACAGAAAGTGAGCTAAAAACATCCTAAGAAGTCATTTTGCCCTTTCCTCTGCCTGCACAAAGGACACAAGCATTCAACCAGATATTTGTAGGTGGAACTTGCCTTCCCAATTCCCAGAACCATGCATCCTCATTTGAAGGCCTCATTAGACCTGAATAGCCCTAATACATGAAGGAAAGAACATGGTTGAAGACAAGCAGATACAGGTTGAAATCCCCTCCCTGAAGCTCCATACCTGTGCCACCCTGAGTAAATGCTTGATTTTCCTGGGCCTTACTTTCATTGTCTATCAGAAAAAATGATGGAAAATAGGAAAATGCAGCTATCTTATGGAGTTGCCATGATTCAATTAGCTAATCTAAATAAAGAAGTACACAGCATGTAATGTTCAATAAATGTTTTCTTATGCTGCAAGGTCCTGTCCAGCTGTCAACTCCTGTATGAAAGCATTCTTAATTTCCCTTGGCAGAGTAGGGAGCTCGGAGGTCTTGACTAGTGTTCTCATCTTCACACGAATACAATTTTTAAAAACTGTGTGTACAAAATTTTTTAGCCTGTGCATTTCCTCCATTAAGCTACAAACTCTTTGAGGGTAGGGAATTTATTATCTGTACCTGTGTAGCCCCAGTCCTAGTTCATTGCTTAGAACCTTTTATCTGTTCTTCTTCACTTCTACCCCCTGAAAAATAACCCTGACTTTCCCCATTAACAGGAGGTAAAAATAACAGGGGGTTAGGGAATTCCTTGGAGCATCCTCACAAATGAAAAAACAAATTGCTTGGAAAATCTCTGCCTCAGCTAGACATACTTACCTGTAGTGCAAGTTCCTATAAATCTGCAGATGAGTGGCCATATATTTTTAGCAGCCCAAACAAGAAGGAAATGTGAATATTTACATAATCTGATGTGCAAAAGGAAACGACAAACCAGAAGCATTAGGGAAGGACAATTATCTCTGATATTAAAACCAGAGAATCTTTTCTCTGGGGCCTCACACAGAGGATGCGGTTTAATTTAATTAACAATGCCTCCAAGAGCATCTTTACTATAAATATGACACACAACAAAAAGACCATAACCATGAAATCTAGGGAGATTCCTGCTGGTCATTTGCAATGTAGAGATATATTTTATAATACCTAGAGGAACAAATGAACGGCATAATCTTCAGACAGTCCTCTGTAAACATTATTTTCTCAGAGCCAGTTCAACATGTATAGAGGGAGCATATGTTACTTTGAGAATCTACTCCCTGAAGAGTAGAGCTTAGTGGTAGTTTCTTCCTACAACAAACATGTGGTCTGTGTGGAGGATTTTGATCTGCATAATTCATGACTATTGAGAAACATTCCTGAAGAATAATACCTTCTCTAAGAAGTGAGATTTAAGACATCACATAAAAGGCATAACTACAGAATCAAGTGGATCCCATCCCTCACATTAGCAAGAGGTATTGAAATAATTTCAAGGTGTTCAAATAATTTCAGTAATTTCGTAGTTCTGGCCTCTTTTTGGGTGAATGATATTTACAGTAAAGATGCTCTTGTAGGCATTGTTAATTATATTAAACATTATCCTCTGTTAGGCCCCAGAGACATGATTCTTTGGTTTTAATACCAAGAGATAATTGTGCTTCTCTAATGCGTCTGGTTTGCCTTTTTCTTTTGCACATGAAAACTTTAAATATTCACATTTCTTTCTTTGTTTTGGTTTCCAAAAACACGTGGCCACTCACCTGCAGATTTGTAGAAACTGGCACGCAGGTAAGCACCTTTGGCTGAGGCAGAGATTTTCGAAGCAATTTTTTCCATTTGTGAGGATGCTCCAAGGGATTGCCTAAGAGTATTGCTTGGTGTTTAAGAACTCAGGCTCTGGACTCAAACTGACCTTAACTACCATTAATTCTGTGACCTTGGGAAAATCACTTAACCTTAGCTTAGCTTAGAGAGCTAAGCCTCAGCATTCTTGTCTGTAGAGTGTGGATAACAACAGAATCTGTATCATAAGGTGTCGTGTGCACAAAATAAGAATATGTGTGAGAAGTGCTTAGTTCAGTGGATGGGAAGCAGCAAGCATTTAATAAAATGCTAATTATTAACACACGTTTTGAATGGCAAACTCATTAACTCTCCTAAATAGTTATTTCTTTCAATTGAATTTTATTATGCTTCCCTCTGGCTTATAATCTCTATTCATTCTTAATAGGGGTATGATTCAATACTTCTTGCTAATGTGAGGGATGGGATCCACTGGATTCTGCAGTTATGCGTTTTGTGTAAGGTCTTATGCCTCACTCTTTAGAGCAGGTATTATTCTTCAGGAATGTTTCTAAATGATCATGAATCATGCAGCTCAAAGACCTCCACACAGGCCACATGCTCCTTGTAAGATAAACTACTTTGGCTTCTACCCAGAGTGTGTCCCCCAGATTTCGGAGTCAAATGTTACTGTTTCAGTATTTCTGCGAGATTATTCAATAATCATTAATAAACACCTACTGTGTTTCAGGCATGGTGTTTGGTCCTGAGTCTGTTACATTGAACAAAATGAGATCCCTGCTTGCATGGCCTCAGGACAGGCTCTCCTGGAGCTCCCTGACACCTATCTGCCAGCTCTTCAACACAAAGATGGTGAACACTGGAGCATTCTAAGACCTTGGTCTGGCTCACTGTCAGCCTTGGGCCCAGGCCAGGAGGAAGGCCAGCTGGTTGCAGCAGGTGCAGATGCATTTTCCTGCCTGCTGTGCTGGTGTGCAAATCTCTAGATGCTCATAGTCTCCTTTGGAGGCTCTAGACTCTTTAAAACAATCTTGATAAAAGTAAGTCTTTGTGATTCTATGAAATCAATTAAGCAAACATTCAATTTATGAACACAGACTGAGTTCAGGAAGCAAGTGGAATCCACATGTCTGTTAGGGCCTTGGCATGTTCAGCTCCTCTTAAAGTGGTCTGTGTTTGAGAAGCAAAGACAAAAGTAACCCAGAGTGGCCACCAACGGAAGGCGTGAGATTTATTTTCATTCTCTTCCTGTAAGTACACTTTTGATCAGAACTGCCCCTCTTTGTGTCTCCAGAGAACATCCTGTGTCTTACTCACATCCCTTATTAAAATCCTGAGATCCCTGGGTCTTATTAAGATAAGAATTCTTGCTTGCATCTACCTCTCTGTGACTAGATTCTTGTAACATTTTATGTCAGACAGACTTTTAGGAGTGCAAGGAAAATATCTATGTGTTTGAGTAACTTCTGTGTATCAAGCACTGAATATAATTATTAGTTTACTTAATTCCCAAAGTAAAAGGAAGTGATAGCTTTATTTTATATAGAGAGGTTTATTTTATGTAGGAGGAAGTGCTGGTAGATAGGTGTCAGGGAGCTCCAGGAGATGTAGAGAAGTCAAGCAACTCGCCCAAGATCATAAAGCAAGTGAACAACTGAGTTGGGACTGGAACCTAGGTCTAACTCCATAGCCACATTTTCCGCTATACTAGGGTTTCTCCATCTTGGCACATTTGGGGCCAGATAATTTTTTGTTGTTTGTATACCCTATATATTTAAGGATATTTAGCAGCATCCCTGACTTATACCGACTAGCTGCCAGTAGCACCACCCCCAGTTGTAACAGCCAAAATTTTCTCCAAATATCGTTCCATTAAAAACTACTGGCTAATGCTAGGCTAAGGAAAACTATAGCAGGTTACCTAAGCTATCTGTTCCAAAAAATTCCAAAAATGTCAAATTATGTAAGGCGATATGTTAGGAACTGTGGGGATGCAAACGTATATAAAACATTCTACCTTTAAGGAGCTTAATAAAAAGACTTTGGAAAGATGTCTAGATTGCCTGTGAGGACAATAATTTATTTTTTTAGGTGAGGGAATTATTAATGAACTGCTGTCCATTTACTAATCTGAGCAACATGATCAGTGCTCTACAATGATATGGTGAAAATGTGAACAGTAATCATCACAGATATAACAATAATCATACGATATTGACAGACTCTTACTGATTTTGCCAGTGAGGAAATTGAGATTGAGAGAAATAATGTATTCTGCTTTGGGTCATACAACTGTGAAGAGGAAAGGCCAGGATGAGCATCATTTCTGTCCGGTTGCAACAGTGTTCAAGGGGATCACAAATGGTGAACAGTCACAGATGCTGCAAAAGACCCAAGTGCAAGCAATTGGCAGAAGCCTCAGAAGTAAAGGGAAAAATAGCAAATTAGTCATGAGTTTCAGTGCTGAGTAAAATGAGAATATTAATCAAACAAGTTTGGAAAAGACGCACTAGAGGCATTAGACTGTTTATGTAACATAGATGAAGATGTCACTTTGTTCAGTGATCATCTAAGAATCAAATTGCAATATGTGTTTGCCTCAAAAATAGCTGATTCTAATTGGTGATAGATTATAATACAGGAAATAAGAAACATTGAGGCAATGAAAAGAAATGTTTTTTAATAACCTTTATTGCCTATAGGAAGAGAAATTCAAATGACATTTTTTTTTTCCATGGGCCCTAGAGAAGCGCCTGGAACTCGGTTGAGCACAGGTGTGAGGCCTATTTTCCTCTTGTGATCAACTCACAGTGTGCTGGCAAGACTTGCCAATCCACTCCTCTGGGAGCCCATCTGTCCCTACACAGAGGTGTCACTACAAGAAAATGGTCAGGGTCACTTTGCTGTTGTCTTCATATGGCTGCAAGTCTTTTCTTTAGTGAGTGCAAGAAGACTTGATTCAGTTCACCCTGAAATAGGGTCTTTGGTTCTTTTTAACTGTCTTCATTTTTGCTGTTCAAGAATTTTTTATTTCAAATTGCAACTTCCTTGGATTTTGCAGATACATATATCATCTTTTTTTACTAGCTATAGTAGAGAAATGAAAACAGTTTAATAAATGAAGAAAATGAAAATGAAAGTATGAATATTTGAAGAAATAGATTTCGCAGTTAAATACTGATATGATTTGGCTCTGTGTCCCCACTGAAATCTCATCTCAAATTGTAATCCCTGTAATTCCCACATGTTAAGGGAGGGACCTAGTGGGAAGTGATTTGATGATGGGGGTGGTTTCCCCCATGCTGTTCTCATGATAGTGAGTTCTCACCAAGATCTGATGGTTTTTATAAGTGTTTGAGAGTTCCTCCTTCACATACACTCCTCTCTCTCACCTGGCACCATGTAAGACGTGCCTGCTTCCCCTTCCACCATGATTGTAAGTTTCCTGAGGTCTCCCCAGTCATGCAGAAATGTTAGTCAATTAAACCTCTTTTCTTTATAAATTACCCAGTCTTGGGTATTTCTTTATAGTAGTGTGAGAATGGACAAATACAAATACTGTCTTAACAATGCTCTAGTTTTTTACTTTCTAATTTCTGTTTTGTAACTTTTGTCACTTAAGAGGTATCTCTAAGCTCCTCATGAAAGGTAGCACTTGTTTTTTCCAAAAAAGTGATAAGCACAGTAGCTGCTTAAAGTATTCTGACTGCCTTTAATTAATCTGAACAAGACAAAGAGCAACATGGAAGAAGAATTAAATTAAGAGTCAAGAGACTTAGTTTCTAGTCCCAAGTTTCCCACTAACTAATTTTGTAATCTTCAGCAAGTCACTGAGTTTCTCTGGATAGGATTTGCCTCAATTTTACAACCCCATGCATAATTTATTTCTCCTAAGTCTACAGTAATGTAAGTACTATATAGTCACAGGGATTTGTCAAACCCCAGCTGTTAAACTTTATTTAAATTTATTTAACTTCATGCATTGAAAATTGTTGAACCTGGATGATGGGATTAGGGTGGTTTATTATGCACTCTACCTTTTTATATGTTGGAAATTCTCCAAAATAATTTTTAAGACTTCCAGTGAAAAATATTCTGTAAAATGTCTCAATCGAATAAACTGCCTCAAGGGATAGATCTAGTCATGCCCTGCCTAAAGATGACTCCACTTATATCAAGAGAGAGTCATGGTGGGGGTAGCAAGAAAACAAAACAATAAAACAGAATTTACAACTATATCTATAATATAACTTTATGATTAAAAGAAAATGGAATAATTTGGAACCTAATATATCAGGATCACTACGTTTTTTGAGGTAATTGTATTGCCACAAAAACTATCCCTTTTGCTTCCACTATGCACATTCCCACACACAAAACACTGTTTAAGCTTTGAAATTACCCTTTAGGTTTCCAATTTTCCACAAATAGAATGTTGTTTTTGAATTTTCTACAGGCTTCAAGGAAGGTACCATTCCCACACTCACTTTAGAATGGCCAAGGAGAAAAATGTATGAAGAGAAACTTCTTTTTCAGTAGGGACATGGAGAATAGTGGGCAAAGGAGCAAAAGAACCCCTGTCAGGCAGTAAAGCCAGGGCTTAAGCAAGGACTTTCCCCTACACCTCAGATAGGGTGTTGATATGGTTTGGCTCTGTCCCCACCCAAATCTCATCTTGAATTGTAGTAATCCCCAAGTGTCAAGGGCAGGCCCAGGTGGAGATAATTGAATCATGGGGGGTGGTTTCACCCATACTGTTCTCATGGTAGTGAATAAGTCCCATGAGATTTATTGGTTTTAAAAAGGTGAGTTCCCCAGCACATGCTTTCTTGCCTACCACCATGTAAGATGTGCCTTTGCTTCTCCTTTGCCTTCTGCCATGATTGTGAGGTCTCCCCAGTCATGCCGAAGAGTCAATTAAACCTCTTTCCTTTATAAATTACCCAGTCTCAGGTATGTCTTTATTAGCAACATGAGGACAGACTAATACCAGGGTCTTCCCAAGCACGTGCTTAGTGGGATTTCACATTTACTGTGAACCAGTGTCCTACTTGAAATGAGATTTTCTATTCCAGTTATTCTGGGCATATTCGACCATTGTAAATGGCTATATTGGCAACCAGATAACTAGAAGGAATCACAACGGAGACTCGGAGAGGATACTGTCATCAATGGAGATTCCAAATTTTGATATGGGTGGAGTACAATGAGTCACTAAATGGGAGCTTGGGTTATCATCTTATGGAGATGGTGAATGTGTTCAAGGTATGAGAGAATGAGTATAATAAAAATTTGATGCTCAAAAAGATGGAATGGAGTAGAGAGTAGCTAAATGTTCACAAGTTCCACTTCCTCATACTGGACAAACAGAAAGATAACATTTCCAACTCCTCTTCTAGTTAAGTTGAAGCCATATTTCTGGCTTCTGGGTAATGGCATGTGGATGGAAGTGATGAATGCCATTTCCAAGACTGGCCTGCTGTTACCCATGTGATCTTGTATAGGGTCTGTCTCTCTCACCACACAATCGCAAATGAAGTATGATACTCTGAGATGAAAGGAACCTGGATCCTTGAGTTGCCTAAAGGGAGACAGCTGCACGAATGAACGTTCTCCCCACGTCAGAGTATAACATGATAAATAGGCCTTATTCTGTTAAGCCGCTGAGATTTAAAGGTTGTTTGTTGAAGCAACTAGAATTAGTTACCTTAGATTTATGTTTTGGATAAAAGTATATATCTCCAAACAGCTATCCAAGTGATAACACAACAATGTCGTATAATATGAGCTATTATGTACATGAAATTGTCTTTATATTAACAGTTTCGGGAATTCAGTAATTATATTCCTTTGCCTTTTTTCTCCACTTCTTATTCATTAGATATTTAACACACATTTTTTGAATGCCTACTATTTGTCAAATATTATTATTCTTGCTAGGAATTCCTTAGGAAATAAATAGTGTTTCTGTTCAGATGATGCTTATAATCTTGTGAAAAAATCTTCTGGTTCTTGTAAATAATCATTTTCAGATATCTGTATCGGGAAAAAGATCTTTGGCTGTATGCTATATCTTTTCCTGAGCCCCATGATTCTTGACTTTTCATTTTATTATCTCTTTAGTGATCTTTATATCGGCAGACCTCTGTCAGGGCCAGCGTTTAACAGGCTTGCAGCATTCCCCTCACAGATCCAAATATGAAGGGAAAACTTGGTATTCATCTTCTAGCTCCATGTGTGATGCTCAGGTGCAGGTTTGCTTTACAAATATTCACTCTCTTCTAACCAATGCCACAATAATGAGCTTTGTAAATTTCAATAGAAACTAATATTTTATTTATAATTCTTTGATCATTCAGTACAAGAGAAACCATACATCCTGGCATCTAATGTTCCTAAAATCCTTCCTCCCTTAAACCCCAATTTTAATATAGTCGCTTCCATTTGCAATGCCCCTAGATGCTGAACTTTGAAAAGGTTTTTAAAGGTGAGGATGTGCTGAAACCAACAGAGAAAACGTCTAGCTGTAATTCCAAAATTATTTGCTCTCAGTTAGTGCATCCCTTTGGGACAGGTGGCAGTAAAGATCAAATATGTTTAATATTTTCTTTCGGGAAGAGTTAGAGCATTTCTTTTTTTTTTTTAATTATTTTTTATTATTATACTTTAAGTTCTAGGGTACATGTGCATAACGTGCAGGTTTGTTACATATATATACTTGTGCCATGTTGCTGTGCTGCACCCATCAACTCCTGGCTAGCACCCATCAACCTGTCATTTACATCAGGTATAACTCCCAATGCAATCCCTCCCTCTCCCTCCCCATGATAGGCCCCGGTGTGTGATGTTCCCCTTCCCGAGTCCAAGTGATCTCATTGTTGAGTTCTCACCTGCTAGAGTGAGAACATGCGTGTTGGTTTTCTTGTTCTTAAGGTGGATAGTTTGTTAAGAATGATGGTTTCAGCTGCATCCATCCGCTATACGCCAAACTTTTATGGCTGCATAGTATTCCATGGTATATGTGCAACATTTTCTAATCAAGTCTGTCACTGATGGACATTTGGGTTGATTCCAAGTCTTTACATATAATAGTGCCGAGAATAAACATTAATGCCGCAGTATGTGGCCTTTATAGTAGCATGATTTATAACTTTGGGTATATACCTGTAATGGGATGGCTGGGTCAAATGGTACATCTAGTTCTGTGATCTTGAGGAATCGCCATAGTCTGTTTTCCATAATGGTTGAACTAGTTTACAGTCCCACCAACAGTGTAAAAGTGTTCATTTCTCCACATCCTCTCCAGCACCTGTTGTTTCCTGACTTTTAATGATTGCCACTAACTGGTGTGACATAAAATCATTGTGCTCTTTGATTTGCATTTCTCTGATGCCAGTGATGCTGGAGCATTTTTTCATGTGTCTGTTGGTTGTATGGAATGTCTCTTTGAGAAATGTCTGTTCATATCCTTTGCCCAATTTTTGATGTAGTTGTTTGTTTTTTCTTGTAAATTTGTGTGAGTTCTCAGGTTCTGGATATTAGCCCTTTGTCAGATGAGTAGATTGCAAAAAATTTTCTCCCATTCTGTAGGTTGCCTGTTCACCTGATGGTAGTTTCTTTTGCTGTGCAGAAGCTCTTTTAATGAGATCCCATTTGTCAATTTTTGGCTTTTGCTGCCGCTGCTTTTGGTGTTTTAGACATGAAGTCTTTGCTCATGCTTCATGTCCTGAAATTTGGTACGCAATTTAGGGTTTTTGTCTAGGGTTTTTATGGTATTAGGGTCTAACATTTAAGTCTTAATCCATCTTGAATTAATTTTCGTATAGAGTAAGGAAAGGATCCAGTTTCAGCCTTCTACTTATGCTAGCCAATTTTCCCAGCACCATTTATTAAATAGGGAACCTTTCCCATTTCTTTTGTTTTCTCTCTAGGTTTATCAAAGATGAGATGGCTGTAGATGTGTGTGGTATTATTTCTGAGGACTCTGTTCTGTTCCATTGGTCTGTTCTATTTTAAAACAGTACCATGCTGCCTTGGTTACTGTAGCCTTGTAGTATAGTTTGAAGTCAGGTAGCATGCCCCCAGCTGGTTTTGACTTAGGATTGTCCTGAGATATGGGCTCTTTTGGTTCCATATGAACTTTAAAGCAGTTTTTTTTCCAATTCTGTGAAGAAACTCATTGGTAGCTTGATGGGGGATGGCATTGACCCATAAATAACCTGGGCAGTATGGCCATTTTCACGATATTGATTCTTTCCTATCCATGAGCATGGTATGTTTTTCCATTTCATGTCCTCTTATTTCACTGGAGCAGTGGTTTGTAGTTCTCCTGAAGAGGTCCTTTACATCCCTTTGTCAGTTGATTCCTAGGTGTTTATTCTCTTTGAAGCAATTGTGAATGGAAGTTCATTCATGATTTGGCTCTGTTTGTCTGTTACTGGTATAAGAATGTTTGTGATTTTTGCACATTAATTCTGTGGTTCTGAGACTGCTGAAGTTGTTTATCATTTAAGGAGATTTTGGGTTGAGACAATGGGGATTTCTAAATATACAATCATGTCATTCATGCAAAGAGGGACAGTTTGATTTCTTCTTTCTAACTGAATACCCTTGATTTCTTTCTTCTCTTGCCTTCGATTGCCCTAGCCAGAACTTCCAACACTATGTTGAATAGGAGTGGTGAGAGGGCATCCCTGTCTTGTGCCAGTTTTCAAAGGGAATTTTTCCAGTTTTGCCCATATTCAGCATGATATTGTCTGTGGTTTGTCATAACAGCTCTTATTATTTTGTGTACGCTCTGAACAATACCGATTTATTGAGCTGCTTTAGCATGAATGGTTGCCACCCTTTGTCAAAAGTCTTTTCTGCATCTATTGAGATAATCATGTGTTCTTGTCTTTGGTTCTGTTTATATGCTGATTGTTTATTGATTTGCTATCGTTGAACCAGCCTTGCATCCCAGGATGAAGCCTTCCACTTGATCAGTCATGATGGATAAGCTTTTTGATGTGCTGCTGAATCCGGTTTGCCAGTATTTTATTGAGATTTTTGCATCGGCGTTCATCAGGGATACATTGGTCTAAAAATTTTCTTTTTGAAAAGCACAGGTTCTGCCAGGCTTTGGTATCAGGATGATGTTGGCCTCATAAAGAGTTAGAGATTCCCCTTTTTCTATTGATTGAATAGTTTCAGAAGGAATGGTACCATTCTCCTTGTACCTCTGGTAGAATTAGCTGTGAATCCATCTGGTCTGACTTTTTTGGTTGGTAGGTTAATTATTGCCTCAATTTCAGAGCCTGCTATTGGTCTATATTCAGGGATTCAACTTCTTCCTGGTTTGTTCTGGAAGAGCAGTAATGTGTCCAGGAATGTCCATTTCTTTCTAGATTTTCCAGGTTATCATATGAGGTGTTTGTAGTATTCTTATAATGGTAGTTTGTATTTCTGTGGGTCAGTGGCGATATCCCCTTTACGCTTTTTTACGCGCTCTATTTGATTCTTTCTTTTCTTTTTCTTTCTTCTTTATTAGTCTTATATGGTCTGTCACTAAAACCAACTCCTGATTCATTGGATTTTTGAGGGTTTTTAAAGTCTCTCATCTCCTTCAGTTCTGTCTGATCTTAGTTATTTTCTGCCTCTCCTAGTTTCTTTGAACAAGTGCTGTTTCTTGCTTCTCTAGTTCTTTTTAATTGTGATAAGGAGTGTCAATTTTAGATCTTTCCTGCTTTCTCTTGTGGGCATTTAGTGTTATAAATTTCACACACTGCTTTTAAATGTGTCCAGAGATTCTGGTATGTTGTATCTCTGTTCTCATTGGTTTCAAAGAATATCTTTATTTCTTGCCTTCATTTCGTTAGTGTACCCAATAGTCATTCAGGAGCAGATTGTTCAGTTTCCATGTGGTTGAGCGGTTTTGATTGAGTTTAGTCCTGAGTTCTAGTTTGATTGCACTGTGGTCGGAGAGAGACAGTTTGTTACAATTTGTTCTTGTACAGTTGCTGAGGAGTGTTTTGTATTTCCAATTATGTGGTCAATTTTGGATCAAGTGCGATGGTGCTGAGAAGCACCGTATATTCTGTTGATTTGGGGTGGAGAGTTCATGATGTCTACACGCCCCAGCTAAGTTGCAGAGGCGAAGCTTAATTCCTGGATATCCTGTTAACTTTCTGTCTCAAGTCTGCCCACGTTGACAGTGGAGGTTGAAGTCTCCATTATTATTGTATGGGAGTCTAAGTCTCTTTGTAAGTCTCTATTCTGCTCATGAATCTGGGTGCTCCTGTATTGGCATATATATATTTAGAGGTTAGCTCTTTCTGTTGAATTCATCCTTTTACCACATGTAATGGCCTTCTTTGTCTCTTTGATCTTTTGATGGTTTAAAGTCTGTTTTACCTAGACATTAGTATTGCAACCTCAGCTTTTTTTGTTCTCCATTTGCTTGGTGTAATCTTCCTCCATCCCTTTATTTGGAGCCTACATGTCTCTGCGTGTGAGATGGGTCTCCGAATACAGCAGACTGATGGTCTTGACTCTTTTATCCAGTTTGACAGTCTGTGTCTTTAATTGGAGCATTTAGTCCATTTACATTTAAGGTTAAATATTGTTATGTGTAGAATCCTGATCCTTGCCATTATGATATTATTAACTGGTTATTTTGCTCGTTAGTTGATGCAGTTTCTTCCTAGCCTAAATGGTCTTTACATTTTGGCACATGTTTTGGTGGCTGCTACCGGTTGTTTCTTTCATGTTTTAAAAGCCTTCAGGGTCTCTTTGCAAGGCAGGCCTATGACAAAATCTCTAAGCATTTGCTTATCTGTAAAGGATTTTATTTCTCCTTCACTTATGAAACTTAGTTTGCTGGATATGAAATTCTGGGTTTAAAATTCTTTTCTTAAGAATAAGGAATATTGGTCTCCCCACTCTCTGGCTTAGAATTTCTGCCGAGAGATCTGTTGTGAGTCTGATGGCTTCCTTTGTGGGTAACCTGACCTTTCTCTGGCTGCTCCTTAAGATTTTTCCTTTCATTTCACTAAGTAGTCCAAGTAATGATGTGTCTTGGAGTTGCTCTTTCTCGAGAGTATCTTTGTATGCTTCTCTGTATTTCCTGATTTGAATGTTGGCTCGTCTCTACTAGGGTTGGGGAAGTTCTCCTGATGATATCCTGAAGAGGTTTTTCCAACTTTGGTTCCATTTCGCCTCTGTGGCACCCTAATCAGACGTAGATTTGTCTTTTAATCCCATACTCTTGTGGCTTTGTTCATTTTTTCTTTATTCTCTTCGGCCTATTTCGCTCATTTGTCTCGATCTTCGATACGCTACTTTCTTTCCAGTTGATCAAGTCGGTTACCGAAGTTTGTGCATTTGTCATCACGATTGTGGTCATGGTTTTCATCTCTTTCATTCTGTTTATGATCTCTGCATTAATTACTCTAGCCATCAATTCTTCCACTTTTTCAAGATTTTAGTTTCTTTATGCTGGTACGTAATCTCTTTAGCTCTGAGAAGTTTGATGGACTGAAGCCTTTCTCTCATCTCTGTCAAAGTCATTCCTCCGTCCAGCGCTTTGATCCGTTGTTGGCGTGATGAGCTGCCTTTGCCGGGATAGCGCCTTATTTTTTGAATTTCCAGTTTGCCCTGCTTTTCCCCATCTTGTGGGATTTTAATTTTGGTCTTGATGATGATGGTGATGTACTGATGTAGATTTGGTGTAGGTGTCCTCCTGTTCCATAGTTTCCTTCTAACAGTCAGGACCCCTCAGCTGTAGGTCTGGCGATTGCTTGAGGTCCACCTGACCCTGTTTGCTCAGGCTTCAGCAGCAGAGGCTGCAGAAGGTAGAATATTGCTGAACAGCGAGTGTACCTGTCTGATTCTGCTTTGGAGGCTTCCTGTACTCCACCCTGTGAGGTGTGGGGTGTCAGACTGCCCCCAGTGAGGGATGTCTCCAGTTAGCTACTCAGGGTCAGGACCCACTTGAGCAGGCAGTCTGTCTGTCTGATCTCAACTCCGTGTTGGAGACACTGGTCTCTTCAAAGCTGTCAGACAGAGTTCCATGCCTGCGAGGCTTCTGCTGCTTTGGCTTTTGTTGTTGTTTACTGTGCCCTGTCCCCAGAGGTGGAGTCTACGAGACAGGTGCAGGTTTTCTTGAGCTGCTGTGAGCTCCACCCAGTTCGAGCTTCCCAGTGGCTTCACCTACTCTTAAGCCTCAGCAATGGCGGGTGCCCTCCCCCAGCCTCTGCTGCCTTGCCGCTGAGATCGAGACTGCTGTGCTAGCAATGAGGGAGGCTCCGTGGGCTGCAACCCTCCCGGCCAGGTGTGGCATATAATCTCCTGATGTGCCTGTTTGCTTGGGGCACAGTATTGGCGCGGGAGTTACCCGACGGTCCAAGTGTTGTGTGGTCTCTAGTTCCCCTGGCAGTGTGATTCCTCCTTGGCGCCTTCCCAGGTGAGGCGATGCCTGGCCCTGAGCTACGCTCTGCTGGTCAGGCTGCAGCAGCGACCAGCACCGACACTGGGTACTCTCATGAGATGAACCCAGTACCTCAGTTTAAAATGCAGAAATCACCAATCTTCTGTGTCACTCGTGCTGGGAGTTGGAGACTGGAGCTGTTCCTATTCAGCCATCTTGCTCCGCCCCCCGAGTTAGAGCATTTCATAGTAGGGAATAGAGGTAGCCAAAGAGGCCTGAATATTGACCCTCCCACTCGAAATTATGGAATGTATGTCCTCAGACAAATCAATTAACCCAGCTAACATGTTTTATTACTCTACAAATGCACATATTAATATTGAAGTCCTCATGGGTTGCTGTAAGGATTAAATGAGTATGTGAAATGCTTCATATTAATATTGAGTTTCAGAAGGTGAACTCATAGTTTATAGCACAAGAAGGCATTTCTCAGTTTATGTTCATCATGGCACAAAGGAAAGTGTTCCTTTGATTTGGTCAATTGTCTTTTCAAATTTAGATTTCAGATTCAGTTTTCTGAATTTGTATGGCCTTTTTGATGGGAAGTTGGGAGAGGACGTATCAGGCAAGGCTTTGATAAGTTTAGAAACTCCTGCCTCATTTAAGGCAGAAGTAACCTTAAAGTGAACCCAACTCTGCAAAGACACTGCAGACTGCTTTGTTTTATAATAACCAAAGTTTCAAGGGATCTTTGCTGACATACTTGATTTGAAATTTAAATGTAGGCATTGTAACAGAAGGTTAGATAACAAGTTTACTTGGTTGTCAAAACCTTGTCTTAAAGATACTTCTGACTCCTTGGTGGTTCATTGCATGGCAGACATTAGTAACAATTTTGCTACCAGAGGACTTATTGAGGTACTGTTTGTATATGCTGCCTGAGGTTATTGCAGCTGAAACATGACCTCCAAATACTTCCAGAATTCTTGGAAATGCATAGTGATTCCAAGGATGGAATATATCCTGGGTCTTATCACCCTAGCTAAACAGTTTGGGATAGATACGTTTTCTTCATAGAGTTTTGTTGAAAATACACAACTCTTATCTCCAATAAAATAAGAATATTTCAATAATATAAGGATAATATGAAAAATAATATAAATGTAAATATGCTGCTCTGCCTCAATCTATGTGATATAGTTACTAAGGATAAAATAACAACTTATAAATATGAAAACATGGGTCAGGATGCACAGATCTCACTAGAGGCAGTGGAGTCTAGTGGTTAGGTGCAGGGGTCATGCACTAAAATATATATGGATTTGACTGGCATGACCACCAGCAAGTGTGGGCTTGAATAAATCATCCAAACATTCTGGTCCTTAACTGTCTTCTCTAAAAACTAGACATAAAACATTCCACTCCATGGATATTTTTAACATTCAATTTTTCCTCTCAATTTCTCATTGAGGTATAATTTACCAGCAGTAAAATACCCATATTTTATGTGTACAGTTTGATAAGTTTTTCAAATGCTTACAAACCCTTATCATGATTTAGCACATTTTCATTACCTCAGAAAGTTCCTTGGGGCTCTCTTCCAGTTAATCCCTGCTGGTCCCACTCCAGTGATTTCTTTCATTGTAAATTAGTTTTCTTTTTTAAAAAAAGACCGAATTTGTAAATGAAATAATGTACCTAAAGTGTTTAGAATATTTTTTGGTATTTAATAAGTACTAAAAATGACTTTGGTCATTATTAGTATTTCTGCACAGAGTTACAGCTCGGATGACAGATACACTGCAGCCACTAGAGAGGAATATGAGGGAAAGTTCAAACTGACAGGAAATGAGTTGCATGTAAAACATTAAGAAGGTAAAGAAGATTAGAATATTTAAGTAAAAGCAAGATATTTTTAAAAGCTCATTGAAAGCCTTCTAGATGTTAGCATTATTAGAATACTCTAAGATAGGTATTATACCCTCTCCACCCATTTAGCAAATAAAAAAAGAAAAAAAAGAAAAAAAAGAAACAAAAAAACAGAACCATAGAAGTTAGGTAGCTTTCTAATATCACATAGCTCCATTAAGTAATAAAGCTGGGATTCAAGTATCTTTCCAACTCTGAAGCTCTATCCATTCTAATAGACCATCATGAGCTCTATATTAAAAGGCACATAAAGGAAAGGAAAATAACATTGATTGGGTCTTAAAATGGAAAGACATTAAACTTGGTACTTTTTGCACATTATTTCATTCAGTGATCAATGATGTTATTTTTCCCCCATTTTATTCTTGTGGAATATGCAAGATAGAGAAGATCAGCATCAGAGTTAAGATGTTAGTCTAGCTTCAAATGGCAATACTTCGCACTGTCTATCAAAGAAAATGAGAACACATGGACAAGTGAGGGGAACAACACAGGGTGTGGGTGGCAAGGGGAGGGAAAGCATTAGGACAAATGCCTAATGCATATGGAGCTTAAAATCTAGATGATGGGTTGATAGGTGCAGCAAACCACCATGGCACATGTATACCTATGTAACAAACCTGCATGATCTGCAGATGTATCCCAGAACTTAAAGTAAAATTATATATAGTGTATATATACACATATATATACACATATATACGTGTATGTATATACATATATAACAAAAAGAACATTTAGCTTAACCCATAATTCAGTTTACAAAAACTCAAATTCCACAAAACACTCCTCAAAAAGACCTACTGAAATCTCAGTATATAGACTTGTGATTAAAAGATGTGATCAAGTACTAAAGTTGAAAAACATGCATGGTGTGAATCAGGACTAGACCGGTGGACCCTTACTCATTGCATACACATTTTAAATAGTGTGTGGATTTGTGTAAAATATCTCGTTGGTAATTGAGTTATATTTACTTTAGCTAATACATCAGCTATAATCTGAGTTTTATTGTTAACCACTTTCAAAATTCCTTTATTTCTTTCATAGAAGAAGACATAGCCTAATCTTAGGTAATAGAAATAAACCAATAAATATAAACTTATGCTATCTTTAAAAATTAACTCATTAAAACAGTAAATTTCCTGGCAATTGTACAAGCTGAGAATTGAAACTGAGAAAATTTAGGATTTCTGAGCCCTATGAGAAGTCATTGCATTTACACTATAAATTTCTTTTCATTGAACTAATATTTGATTAAAACCAAATACCATGGCACTTTTTATAATAAAAGTCAATACTTCACGAAGCTATTATAAAAATTAAATGACACAAATAAGCATTTTATATTATTAAGAGTTCTAACACGACAAGTCAACTTTCTCAATCAAGCTGTTCTAAATAAACTGTTGCTGTTTGTGCAAGAGAATTGTGAAATCAAATAAGCCTTTTCAACCAGTTAACACCAAAGGATCTTTGATTCCGGCACCAATGCATCCTCATTTGATGAAAATAAATATTTTAAGGCAATTTGCTAGGTTCACATCAAGCTCTCCTGGGTATGGCACTAGGAAGCAGAATGAATCTAAACTATTTTCAGAATTTCCCCAAGAATTAAAAACATAAATGCTTTCAACATGGCATGCAATGTTTCCTAAGTTTTAATTTCAAGGACATGTGAAAAAGAGAAAATGCTCAGGGAACTTAGGTCAAGATTGATATTTTAATCATCTCTGGTTGCCAGACATCAGAATATTAAGATAAGCATAGTGAAAAAAAAATTCCACTTAAACAAAGGATGAAGAATGCTGAAAGACAATGTTGTTCCCACCCAAACAACAAGATAACAACAAGCAATCCACAAAATGTAACTTATTTTGATACCATCAGATAACTGAGGTTGCAAGACAGTAAGAACTACACTGAGTTACAAAGAGCGATAAGTTCCTTCAGGGAGAAAGGGGACACATGAACTGTTAATAGAACATGAGAGAAGGAAATGGCTGCCATAATATTTGATAAGAGAACATCAGCTAAAACGTTATATTTTTTAAATGAACTGTTTATAGGACATGAGAGAAGGAAATGGCTGCCATAATATTTGATAAGAGAACATCAGCTAAAACATTATACGCCAACATGGTACAAGTATACATATGTAACGAACCTGCACGTTATGCACGTGTACCCTAGAACTTAAAAGTATAATAATAAAAAAATTATATTTTTTAAAAGCCAAGCATGGGCTAATATGAAAGTTTAAAATGACTGGGAGCCTAAGACTTAAAAGGAGTTCACAAATATATACTCAAAAACCCTTCATCATGAGCTTCAACTAGATGCTCAAAAGAAAGATTAAAGTCAGGGAAAGAGTGGAAACAGTGCTACTAGGTGGTGCAAGCATGCAGGTTCTGATCAGTGCCACTGGGGAATGAGCAGGAAACCTTACTTGCTTTCCAGGACACTTCTCTCATAGAAAATAAAAGCTTTTAATCCATTGTGGGAGGACACACACACACACACACACAGGTGCAAGCAGAGGTATACTACTTCTGGGGACGAACAGAAACAAAATCCACCTGCCTATGGTGTATGGTGGAGGAATGGAAAACTCTCATATGCAGAAGGCCCAGCAAGATCTGCTGTTTCTCAGAGAGTGACAGAAGCAATAACTATCTAATTCTGGAATACAAGGAGGAAATTCTCTGGGGCTTAAAATGCTTCACCAATACAAAGCAGAGCTCTGGTGTCACTAGAGGAACATCAGGAAACCCTCTGCCACCTAAGACACACCACAAATTAAAGGCAATGTTTTACTGCCATATATAGAGGGCATAAATTCAGAGAAAGACCCCACCCACACCCAAAGGCTCAAGAATTATCTAAATCTGACACTGGATAAGGAGATTTGATATTGACCAATCAATTCCACCACAAGCCAAGCGCCAAGTAATAATAGCAATCTACTGGTAATAGGGGCAAGGGCATGGAGAAAAAAATCCCTTTATGATACACAAATGCAGCGACTGATGAAAGCTGAGGATGAATTCAGGAATACCAGAAGGAAGCCTCTGATACTCCAGGCCCCATACTAAACACACACTGGAGGATTTGAAAGTTTGGTGCATTGAGACTAATGGTACCAACAAAACCCAAGACAGCTCAATTCCTGGCTAGATTCACTCAGCCTCTGACATTACAGCCTGACAGAAGAGGCATCCCCATTTTAAGGCATAAGTACAATTTACCTACAAGTCTACCTTTCATACATACACAATGTCCAATATTCAGTAAAAAATTGCAGAACTCACCAAAATGCAAGAAACAAATCTCATTGTCATGAGATAAACAGTCTACTTTACCAGAATCAGAAATCAGCAATGATTCATATGCTGGAAATACCAGACAGTGACTTAAAAATAATATGTTAAAAGATCTATGGGGGAATTTTAGAAGAAAGAGGAAGCTTGTAGAAAGAGTCAAATGGAATTTGTTAGAAATAATAAACGCAATACCAGAAGAGAAATAGGCCCTCACTGTGTTCATCAGAAGACTGGACACAGCCGAGGAAACAATCAGCACACCTAAGGATAGGTTGATAGTTTTCTAATCTGAAACAACAAAGATAAAAATGATCTACAATAAAGGAACAAAAAACCCTAAACAAACAAAAAGAGAATAAAGCATTACAGAACTGTGAGATAGTATCAATGGTTTTATGCACATCTAATTGAAATGCCAGGAGAAGAGGGAGAAAATGGCACAGAAAAAATAAATATTTAAAATTTAATGGCTGAGAATTTCCAAAATTAATGGAAGACAACCCAAAGTTTCAAGAATCTCTGAGAGCCCCAAGCAGATTGCATGCATTTAAATAGTAAGAATCCACTGAATAAACTATGGATAAAAAATAAATCACAAGGAAAAATACAAACATTTTAAACTGAATATTTATGACTGAGATAAAGCAGTGCTTAAAAGGAAAAATTATAGCAGTATGCACTTATATTAGAAAAGAAAAAAATATATTTAAATCAGTACTGTATGCTTCTACTTTCAAAAAGTGGAAAAAAAAAAAAGGCTTCTGGTTCCAAAATGCTGGTGCAGAATCTAGCTGGCTTCACTGCCTCCCTACCCTTCAATATACAGCACTAAGGTTATAGTCAGGAATATCCCAGAACTCAAGTCTGAGGAAAAGACAGTTCCTGGGGCCATAAAGAACTGAGAAAACTCAGAGCGAACAATAAGAGAATTGGGATTATATATCTGTGGTACCACTCCCTCCAATCTGCTTGGCACCAAACACAGAAAATCTCCCTTAGACTCCTGGTTTATACACCACAAAAAGTGAGGTCAGGGTGGACAATCAACTTTCCCACCATCTTGATTTTCTTGGCAAGATACCTTTCAACACACCATAAGAAGTGTTGAAAGTGCCTGGAGAGAGATATATCCCTGAATATGGCCAGAGACAAAGTAGGGACGTCCATCTGCAGCCCTGGAAACTCTGCTCTGTAACTCAGCCAAAGGAGACATCAAAGTGACTGTTCAACAGAACCATGCTACAGGAAGTTTGTTCCACAGTTCCCCTGGGCACAAACTCCTAGCCAGTCTTCCCACGCTACTGGGATATACCCTTTGAGACCTCCCTCTTTTGGGACTGGAGGCACTATGATTGTTTACTAGAACTGAGGCAAACCTTGGCTTAGGTTGCCATCTAATACCAAAAAGAAGACAGTGATCTAGCAGGGAAAAAATAAAACAAAGAGAGAATCAACAGGTAAATTACAAAGAACCTCTAAGCAAATGTATCTAATAAAAAACAAAACAAGCCAGAGAAAGATTACTGGAAGAAATAACTAATCCTTCAATGAAAAGACATATACATACATCCACAAGAAACAACAGCAAGCAAGAAATTATGATTGTCTCAAATGCACAAAGTAAGGATCCAATGACTGACCCTAACAAGACAGTAATATGTGAGCTTTCTGACAAAGAATTCAAAATAGCAGGCGGGGCGGGGAACAACTCAGTGATTTCCAAGATAACACAGAAAAGGAGAAAAGGAATTCAGTAGTTTATCAGAGAATTTATTGAAGAGATTGAATAATTTTTTTAGTTATACCTGATGTAAATGACGAGTTGATGGGTGCTGACGAGTTGATGGGTGCAGCACACCAACATGGCACAAGTATACATATGTAACAAACCTGCACGTTATGCACATGTACCCTAGAACTTAAAGTATAATAAAATAAATAAATAAATAAAAAAAAATCAAGCAGAAATTTTAGAACTGAGGAATGTATTTGTTGAACTGGAAAATTCCCTAGAATCTTGCCAGCAGAATGGATACAGCAGAGAGAAAAGTCAGTGAGCTTGACTAGACTATTTGACAATACACAGTCAAAGGAGAAAAAAAGAAAAAAGACAAGAAATGAAGATCACCTACAATATATAGAAAATTCCCTAAAAAATCTAAGAATTACTGGTGTTTAAAAGAGAGTTGAGCAAGAGATATAAAGCTTATTTAAAAAAAAAAAGTTAACAGAAATATTTCCAAAGCTTAAGAGGGAGATAATTAAATAATGAAAATCCGTTGGTAAAAGGAAATGCAAAAAGGAGATAAAATTTTGAAGATATAAAGCTCACTTAAAATAAGTGAACAAACCCAGAATACTGTAATACTGTAACTGTGATGTGCAATACACTCATAACTCTGCTGTGCAACCCAAAAGACTAATATATCAAAAACAGCAGTAGCTACAGCAATTGTTAATTATAGGCAATGTAAAAATATATAAATGAAGATAACATAAAGACTAAATATGGGGAAATAGAGTTATAGAGTTTTAAAATTATTTCTTTGTTGCTATTCTTTTCTTTTTAATCTAAAATAAATTGTCATCTCTTTAAATAACTTGTTATAACTGTAAGATACTTTTAACAAGTCTCATAGTAACCATAATGCAAATACCTATAACAGATTTATTAAAAATAAAAAGCAAAAAATTAAAACATACTACCAGAGAAAATCACTGGACCACAAAGGATGACAGAAAGAAAGGAAGGGAGAGAAGAATTACAAAACGATCAGAAAACAAACAATAAAATGACAGTAAAAAATTTTACTTATCAATAATAACACTGAATCTAAATTGATTCAATTCTCCCATTAAAAAGCACAGGATAGCTGAATGAATTTTTTAAAAGACTCGATTATAAGCTGCCTACAAGAAACCCATTTCACTTATAAAGACTCACATAGACCGAAAGTAAAGAGGTGGAAAATGTATTCCATGAAACCAGAAAACAAATATAAGCAGGAGTAGCTAGACTTATATCAAATAAAATAGACTGCAAATCCTAAACTATAAGAAGAGATAAAGAATGACACTATATAATGATAAAAGAGTAAATTCAGCAAAAGGATATACCAATTGCAAGTATCTATGTACTCAACCGTGGGGCACCCAAATATACAAATTAATTATTATTAAAGAGAAAGTTAGACACCAATACAATAACTGGAGACTTCAACACCATTCTCAGCAATGGACAGCTAATTCAGACAGGACATCAACGAAGAAACATTGGAGTTAAACTACACATCAGACCTAATAGACCTAACTGACATTTATAGAACATTTCACTCCACTCCTGCAGAATATACATTCTTTTCATAAGCACATGGAACGTTCTACAGAATACAGTATCTTAGGCCACAAAACAAGTCTCAACAAATTTTAAAAAGTAGAAATCATATCAAGTATCTTTTCTGACAACAATGGAATAAAATCAGAAATCAATAAAAAAGAGGAGCCTCAGAAGATATACAAAAACATGGAAATTAAACAACATGCTCCTGAATGATCAATGAAGAAATTAAGATGAAAAGTTTCTGAAACAAATGAAAATGGAAATACAACATACTAGGGTCTTTGGGATACAGCAAATGTAGTACTAAGAGGGACATTTATAGCAATAAACACCTATATTGAAAAGATAGAAAAACTTCCAGCCAGGCACAGTGGCTCACGCCTGTTATCCTAACACTTTGGAAAGCCAAGCTGAGCAGATCGCTTGAGCTGAGGGGTTCAAGGCTAGCCTGGGCAACATGGTTAAACCCCATCTCTACAAATAATACAAAAATTAGCTGGGCATGGTGGTGCATGGCTGTAGTCCCAGCTACTCAGGAGGCTGAGGTTGGAGGAAGACTTGAGCACAGGAGTCGGATGCAGTGAGCCAAAATCGCACCGCTGTGCTCCAGCCTGATTGACGGAGTGAGACTTTGTCTCAAAAAAAAATAAAAAAGAAAAGAAAAAAAAGAAAAGAAAACCTCAAACAACCTAATGATGCACCTCAAGGAACTAGAAAGGAATAAACCAAACTCAAAAACAGTAGAAGGAATGAAATAGTAAATATCAGAGAAAAAAACATTAAAATTGAAAATAATAAATTAAAAAAGAAGATTTTAAAAAACCAAAAAGTTTTGTTCCAGACTAACTAAAAAAGAGAGAAAAGATACAAATAAATAAAATCAGAAATGAGAAAAGAGAGAAGAATCTGACCACAAAAATAGAAAGCATCATTAAAGACTATTATGAACAGCTATATACCAATAAATTAGAAAACCTATAAGAAATGAATAAATTCCTGGATTCATACAACAAACAGGTATAGAAAAAAACACACCTCAAATAAAAAAGACCATATATAACAAACTTACAGCTAATATTGTACTGAATGGAAAAAATTTAATGGCATTTCCTCTAAGACCTGAAACAAGACAAAGATACCTACTTTCATCATTGTTATTCAGTGTAATACTAGAAGTCCTGGCCAGAGCAACTAGTCAAGAGAAATAAATAAAGGGCATCCAATTTGGAAAAGAAGTTAAATTAGCTATGTTCACAGATGACATGATCTTAAACTTAGACAAACTTAAAGACTGCATCAGAAAACTGATAGAACTGACAAATGAATTCTGTAAAATTGCAGGATATAAAATCAACATACATGCATGCCAACAGCAAACAATTTTTTTAAAAGCAAGAAATAAATCCTGTTTATAATAGCTATAAAGAATATAGGCTGGGCACGGTGGCTCATGCCTATAATCCCAGCACTTTCGGAGGCCAAGGTGGGTGGATCACCTGAGATCAGGAGTTCAAGATCAGCCTGGCCAACCTGGTGAAACGCCATCTCTACTTAAAATACAAAAATAAATTAGCCGAGCTTGGTGGTGCAAGCCTATAATCCCAGCTACTCAGGAGGCTGAGGCAGGAAAATCACTTGAACCCGGGAGGCGGTGGTTGCAGTGAGCCTGGATTGTGCCACTGCACTCCAGCCTGGACAACAGAGAGAGACTCCATCAAAAAAAAGAAAAGAAAAAAAGAAAGAAAGAAAAGAAAAAGAATATAAAATATCTAGGAATTTAACCTAAGAAGCAAAAGATCTATACAAAGAAAACTGTAAAACACAATGTGAGAAATTGAAGAGGACACAAAAATTGCAAGATATTACATATTCATGCATTAGAAGAACAAATATTTAATAATTAAAATGACAATATGACCAAATGCACTTTAAAGATTCAATCCTGGTCCTTTCAAATTACCAATGACATTCTTCACAGGAACAAACATACAAAAAATCCTAAAATTTATATGGAATTACTAAAGAGCCCAAATAGCCTAAGCAATCCTGATAAAAAACAACAAAGCTGGAGGCATCACACTTTCTGACTTCAGAATATACTACAAAACTACAGTAACCAAATCAGCATGTTAATACCATAAATACAGACACCTAGACAAATAGAACAGAATACAGAACCCAGATATGAGTCAATGCATTTACACCTAACTCATTTCAACAAGGGAGCCAAGAACATGCAATAGGGAAAAGACAGTATCTTCAATAAACAGTGATAGGAAAACTGGATATGAAACTAGACTTGTATTGTTCACCATATACAAAAGTCAAATAAAAATAGATTAAAGACTTTAAAATAAGTCCAAAAATTATGAAACTACTAGAAGAAAATATTGGAAAAATATTTCAGGACATAAATCTTGGCAAATATATTTTATGTAAAATCTCAAAAGCATGAGCAACCAAGGCAAAAATAGAAAAATGGGATTACATCAAGCTGAAAAGCTTCTGCATAGCTTTGTATCCATTGTTGACAGGAAACTATCAACAAAGAGAGGCCACAACCTACTGAATGGGGGAAAATATTTGCAACTATCCATCTGCCAAGGAGTTAATAACCAGCATATATAAGGAGCTCAAACAACTCAATAGCAAATTCATCATCATCATCATCATCATCATCATCCAATTTTTAAAATAGGCAAAAGATATGAATATACATTACTCAAAAGAAGACATACAAATAGCCAACAGGTATATTAACAAATCCTCAGTATCACAAATCAGAAAAATGTAAATCAAAACCACAATGAGATATTTCACTCTAGTTAAAATGGCTTTTATCAAAAAGATGGGGTAACAGATGCTTGCAAGGATGTAGAGAAAGAGGAACCCTCATACATTGTTGGTGGGGATGTAAATTAGTACAGCAACTAATGGAAAATTGTGTGGAGGTTCCTTAAAATACTAAAAATAAAATTACCATATGATTCATCAATTCCACTACTGATTATATGTTCAAAAGAAAGAAAGTCAATCTACTGAAGAGATATCTGTACTACCATATTTATCACAGTATCTTATTTTGCAATATGAATCACAGTATTCAGAATAGCCCAAATAAGAAATCAACCTAATTGCCCATCAAGGTGTAAATGGATAAAGAAAATATCCTGTATATGTACATGTATATGTATATGTGTGTGTATATGTGTATGTGTGTGTATGTGTGTGTGTGTGTGTACAATGGAATATTATTCAGCCATAAAGTAGAACAAAATCTTGTCATTTGCAGCAACTTGGATAGAACTGGAGGTCATAATGTTAAGTGAAATAAAGCCAAGCACAGGAAGACAGATGCTGTATGTTCTCATTCATATTTGGGAGCTAAAAAAGTGGATCTCATTAAGATAAGAGAGTAGATTGGTGGTCACCAGAGGTGGAGAAAAGTAGGGCAAAGGGAGTTATGAAGAGAGATTGCAATCAGTACAAATATAAATGTGATAGAAGAAATAAGACTTCATGTTTGATAGAGCAGTAGAGCAACTATAGTTTACAAGGATCTATTGTATATTTTAAAATAGCCAGAAGGAAATAAATAAAATATTTCTAGCATAAAGAAAAGACAAATATTTAAGGCAATGAATTGATTGTTACATTGATTTTATCTTTCCGTTTTATATGAACATGTTGAATTATCACATGTACTCTGAAAATATATACATCTATTATGTATCAATAAAAAAAAACTTTTAAAAGAAAGTAGCAAAAAAATAGAGCAAATGAAACCTAAAGTGGGCCAATGGGAAGAATTAATCAAGATAAAAATTAAATGAGATAGTCAACTAAAAAACAGTAGAGAAAACAAATGAGACCAAAACTTCTTTGAAAATATCAATAAAATAGATAAATCTCTGATTAAACTGGGAGAAGAAACAAAACAGTAATATCTGAACCAAAGGAGGAAACACCATTATAAGCCCTACAGACATTATCAGAATAATAAGCAATTATTATTTAAAAACGTCAAAAAGATGATAGCTAGATTAAATGGACAGATTGCATGAATCACACAAAATATGATAGTCCGTGTAAGGAAAATGATATTCTCAATAGTTCTATATTATTTAAAAATTCCAATTTTAAGTAAAAATCTACCCATAAGGAACTCTTCTAGCCCAAATAAACTCACTAGCAAATTACACCAAAATTTTAATATCAGTTGTACACAAACTCTTCTAAGAATTTGAAGAGGATGGAATACTGGTCATCTGATATTATGAGACCATCATTTCCCTGATATCAACACTATTACAAGAAAAGAAAACTACCTACTGATGTTGCTCATGGAAATAGATGCAATAATCTTAAGAAAATATGTACAAACCACATCTAGTAATACAAAAAATGTAATACATCGTTAGCAAATGGAGTTTATCCCAGGAATGCAAAGCTAGTTCAACATGTGCAAATCAATCTAAGTAATTCACCACATAAACATCATAAAAATGAAAAAAAATAGTAATCTCAGTAGAAGCACAAAAATCATTTGAGAGAATTGCATTCTCATTTAAGATAAAAACTCTTAATACACTAGGAATAATGGGTTATTCCTAAATCTGATGGCAGCCATCTAACAAAAACCTTTACCTAATATTATATTTAATAGAAACAAAGCAAATACTTTTTCCCTAAGACTGAGAACAAGGTAGGAATATATGCTATCATTATTTCTATTTAATATTTTACATGAGGTACTAGACAGTTCAATAAATCAAAAAAACAAAAACAAAAATAAATATATATAGATTGGAAATGGAGAAAATAAAACTGTCTTTATCAGCTGATGGCATTTCCATACATAGAAAAAGTCCCAAGGAATCTATCAAAAGCTTCTACAAGTAAGGAGTGAGCTTCTCAGTGTTTCAGGATACAAGGTCAATATATAAAAACAAACAAAACAAAAATATTATTCATTCACTAGCTACACACAATTAGAAATTTAACTTTTAAAATATTACAATGATGTAAAAAGTAAAGATAAATCCAATAATAAATATGCAACATTCGTAAGACTCTAAACTACCACATGAAGAAAAATATTGATGAAAAAAGTGTTTAAAAGATCCAAATAAAAGGAGATAGATACTATATTTATTAATTGGATTAGTCAGCGTTGTTAGGGTATCAGTTCTTCTCCAACTGTTCTGTGGATTTGATGCAAGCTGAATCAAAATTGTAGCACATTCTTTGAGAAACTGACAAATGGATTCTAACATTTAAATAGAAAAAAAGGTCCAGAATACTCCAAACAATTTAAAAAAAGTTGGAAAACCCACATAAACTGATTTTAAGACTCAATTTGAAGTTACAATAAACATCACAGTACTATGTTTGTGTACAGATAGATTTTTACATCAAGTGAACACAAGAGGAATTCCAAAAATTTAGCACCTCACCCCCGATACCCATGTGTGGTTAATTAATAAAATAACTTAATGGAGAATCATTTTTCCATCAAGGCAGCATTTGGTGGTTTGATGAGCAATTTAGCAGGGAGGGAGGGAGGGAGGGAGGGAAAAGAGCGAAAGAAGAAAATAAAATAATAAAGAATGAAAGAAAGATAACAAAGCCATCTTTAAACCCTACCTGCCAACGTACAACTCGATAGGAACCAACCAAACAAATACAAGTTGGACAAAATATTTTAAGACACTATATAAAAAATACTCATTTAAATATTCTCATAATTAATCATTAGAAAAACAGAAAATAACAGCAGTACACATTAACTACAATGGCTAAAACAAAATAAAAGACACAAAATTTACAATACCAAATGATGACCAATGTGCAAAACAATTGAAACTGTCATATATTGTTGGTTGAAATGAAAAGTAGTATAATCACTGTGGAAAAAGAGTTTGGAAGTTTCTTAGAAATTGAAACATAGCTTTGTTAGACTACCCAGCAATCCCACTCTAAGTATTTACACAAGAGAAATAAAAATGTATGTCCACACAAAGACCTGTATAGTATATTAATGTTTATAGAAGCTGTGTTAGCTTTCTACAGCTGACATAACACATACTCCAAACTTGACAGCTTAATACAGCAGAAATTTTTTGTCACACAGTTATGGATGCCAGAAGTTATGGATGTTAAGGTGCTGACAGGGTTGGCTCCTCCTGGAATCTCTAAGGAAGAATCCATTCCATTCCTCTCTGCTAGCTTCTGGTGGTTATTGGTAATCCTCAATTAGCCCTCCTTGGCTTGTGACACATTATTGAATCTCTGCATCCAACTTTATATAGCCTTCTCCCTCTGTGTCACTGTGTGTTTGCTCCTTCTGTATTTCATAGAAGGACATCCATCATTGATTCACGACCCACCCTAATTTAAGATGATCTTGTTTCAAGATTCTTACCTTAATTCTATCTGCAAAGACCCTTATTTGAAATAAGATCACATCCTGAAGTTCTGGGTGGACATATCTTTTGGAATGCCACATTCAACCCTCTATAGAGGCTTTGTTCATGAAAACGAAAATCTGGAAAAGCCCAATATCCTTCAACTGGTGAAGGGATAAAAAAAGTTGCAGAACACCTTACTACTTGGCAATAAACAGAATGAACTACTAATACATGTAACAAAAAGGATATATCAGAAAGGCCTATGCTAAGTGAGAAATTCCAGATGCAAAAACCTACATATGCTATGATTTCATTTATGTTGCTTCTGAAAAAGGCTTAAAATTGATTTTTTAAGACGAAAATCGATCGGTAGTTGCCAGGAATTGGGATGAGAGATGGAAATTGACACAAGAGCAAACTTTCTGGGGTGATGAAAATGATCAATAATTTAATTGTTTTGGTAGTTATATATCTGTATATTTGCCAATGTTCATAATAGTTTAGACCAATCAATTCTCAAGCTAAGGAGAGTCTACTATATTAAATAAGAAATGAGAAGATACTAAATTTTGAGCAAAAATGTTAATCATCTTAATATATTAGAAACAAAAAAAATTATTTGTAGGATGATTTAGGACATGCAAAGCCAAAAAGGAAGGAGATCAATTCTAGGAGTCTGAGCAGAAAATGTTAGCCTGGATGCTGCTTGTGGCAGAGGCATTGGAAAGTAAGCACTGTCAGGACACACAACCACCCAGATATCTAATAGGAATCTCAAATTTAACATAGCTAAAACAAACACCTAATCTTCTCTCTCAAATATGCATCTCCCACAATCTATCCCATCTCAAGAAAGAGCAACACGACTATTCCAGTTGCTCTGATCCAAAACGCAAGAGTCATCTTTGACTTTTATCTCTCAATCCCACATCTCCATTCATCAGAAAATCCTGCAAGCTCCATCTTTAACATTTATTCAGCCTCACTTCTCAATAACTTCATTGAAGGCATCCAGGTCTAAGATTCCAACATCACTCTCCTAATTTCTGCAATTGCTCTCTAACTGAACTTCTGCTCCTGTCCTTATCCTTTCCAGTTTTTCCTACATTTATAAACACAATCATTCTTTTAAGACATAAATCAGATTATTTAACTTTTCTGTGCAAAAACCTCCAATGGCTTTCTTTCTCCTCAAATCTAGGGTCCTACAACAGCCTAAAGGACCGTAGATAATTTGGTCTTCTAGTTCTCCTGACCTTATCTCTTACCACTCTTCTTCTAGTTTAATCTCCTTTAGTAATACTGGTCACTTCACTGTTCCTTAAGCATGAATAGCTATGCTCCTACTTCAAGGTTTTTGTTTTTACTGTTCTCTGAGTTGCTTCAGCTATTCTTCTAGAAAGATGCAAGGCTCAATCCCTCACTTCCTTCGATGTTTATTAAAATATTATCTTTACAATAAAACCTTTCTTGAATACCCTATTTACAATTGTACCCCTCATCCTAAGCGCTCTTTATTCTTTTTCCCAACTTATTTTTTCTTAATATTTCCCCTTATCTGAGATAACATATATTATATACAAAATAATATGTGCCTTATTTTTGAATTTCATTGATTCAAAGATGTGGAAATTTACATTTATAGGACATTTTAGCATCTCTGAAATGAAAATGACTCCCAATGGATGGAGTCTTATTTTAACTGGTAGCATGCTTTATGGTGATACTTGAAATAATTATGTATTTAAAAATCACTGGCATCTTAGATTTAATTAAATATTCAATTAAATATGGCAAAATATTTATTGTTTATTTCCCCTGATGATAATATAAATTCTAAGCTTGGTGCCATGGTTTGAATGTCCCTTTCAAAATTCATGTTGAAACTTAATCCTCATTTTGATAGCATTAAGAGATAGGTTCTTTTGAGAAGTGATTAACTCATGAGGGCTCTGCCTTCATCAGTGGTCTAATGCCTTTTAAAAGGGCCAGAGGGAACTAGCTCAGGCTTTTTTGCTCTTCTGCCTTCTGACATACAAGGAAAAGGTCACAGACTGAGCAGAGAGGCCCTATCTTGGAAGCAGAGAACAGAGCCCTCACCAACACTGAAACCCCCGACGCTTAGATTTTGAACTTCTCTGCCTCCAAAACTGTGAGAAATTAATTTCTATTATTTATAAATTACTCAGTTTTGATATTCTGTTATGGCATCACAAAAGAACTAGACAGAAAGATCTTTGTCTGTCTCATTTACTGCTATATCCCCATATCCTAGAATTGTGCCTGGATAATAGTAAGTGTTCAATAAATGTTCATCCAATAGATATTGAATAAAAATATTAAATGAATAAATGGATGAATAGTGACTATTAAAGAGGAAGGTACAGAGGAAGTATGGGGCAATGAATTGGATGGGGGAAGTAATAGTATGTATGACTATAGGGCTTAATGCAAGTCCTGAAGCCTAGACATTGGAATATAGGGTCAAAGAGTTACCAGTAATAGGGAAATTGGGAGAAAAAACTTCCCTGTGATTGAATGAGGAGAAAAGAATTTTGTGTCGATAGTGTTGCATTGGAAATCTGGGGCTAGACTTCAAAAAAAAAAGTAAAGTTATGAGGATTGATGTCATCTGCTTTGAAAGGAGATGAAATATAGAAGTGAATGGAGCTCCAAGAGGTGTGTAACAAAAGAAAAAAAGGAGGGAGATAAAATCATCCTGAACAGCCACTGTTACTACAAGAAAAAAAAGGAAAATGACCTAGTGGAGGATTCAGAGATTGATCAGAAAAGAAGGAGTAGGATGAAGTGAGATAAGGTAAAATCTCACTTTGTCAAAAAGATCTCTGCATTACTAATTCTGTTTTGATTAATAAGTGGCTCTTTAACCTTCAAAGCCAGACTTCATAATTATGCCCTTTTTGGATCTTTCTCTGACTCTTTTTCTTCTCTCCTCACATAACAGCTCTCTCTCTTGTTGTGTTGCTTCTTTCCTTCTTTGATAGTAGCATTATCGTAATACATAATAGTCAGTTATTTTGGGTTTGTCTTTCCAGTTCTTTGGAAATTTCTTGGGGGTGGGACCACATCTTGGCCGTCTTTGTAGCACTATTGCCTAGTACACTGCCTGGAACATAATAGCACTGAATGAATGTTTGCTGAATAAAGTATCAGACAAATAAGCAACTCTTCATGGTAGGCAGATTGCATATTTTGATCCCATTTTATAAAGGCAGAATTAAGGTGTGAAGAAATTAGACAGAAATAGATGATGCTCAAAATGGGTAATTTGATGAGAGTTTAGTAATAGGACTGCTTAAAAGGAATGGACAGGTGTAGAGGAACCACAAAGGTTAGAGCACACCCCTGGGGATTAATGGTTACTAGAACCTAGAGAAAAAAACTCTGATAAAAAGAAGACTGTCTTTACAGGAGCAATGACCCTCTGGTAAGGGAATTAGCCAGCACTTGGTAATCCTGCAGGGTGAGAACCAACCTCATTCACTTATTTCACTATACATCTCTTGTGGGTTAACCCCTCTGGTCAAACCCAGCTGTCAACCAGAAGGCAAGGAAGCTCAAGCAGTTCATAGAGGTAGGTTTCCCAAGGCAAAATTGGGTAAAAAGCAGAGGTGTCACTGAAGAGAAAAAGGGAAAATGCTCACAAGGGAAGCCAAGTAACTTTTACAAAGTCACTTTGGCTCATAACTGACAAAATCAGAAATCAAATTCAGATCTTTTGGCTCCAAACCTAATTATATTTTTCATTACAATATGTAACTACCTTGTCTAAATGCTATATAGATACTAAATATTATGATATGGCCTGAGAAAATTTAACAAACTATGAGTTATATTTTTTAAAAAAATAATTACATCAATTCAAATGATTTTATGAAATAAATGGGGATTACTTGTTTAAAAAAAGAAGCCCACAGGCCAAATTCACTGGTCACTTGTCTTTGTAAACCAAGTTTTATTGGAACACAGACACACATTTGTTGATGTGTTGTCCATGGTTGCCTTTGCACTATAACTGCAAAGTTGAGTTAATTAAGACAGACATCATAAAGCTTACAAAGCCTGAAGTATTTTCTATGTAACTCTTTACAAACAAACAAAAAATTACTGCCCCTGCTTTACAGAAGGAGAAGAGTTGAGGTTGTTCTTACAACTGAACTTAGCATTCTTGGTAAATTCAGGGATAAAATCCACAGAAGAGAAAGACAACTTAGTGTAGCATTATGACCATCAGAGTTGGTAGACTGGTTTGAACTTTACCTCCACAGTTTACTGTGTTAACTGTATGACTTTGAGTAAGTTATTTAATCTCTCTAAGCTTTAATTTCTTCAATTAGAAAATATAGTTTAATAATATTATCTTATAAGGCTATTGTGAAGATTAAGTGACAACGTAGGCATTCCAGAAATCCCAAATCTTATTATTGTAACTGTTGCTTTGTGGGATGAAGAAATAATAATGATTAGGAATCATAAAGTATTACACACATTGTTTTAAGAAAGAAAGTTTTTATTTATATGCCAGTAAAATTGCATAAACATATTAAATTACAATGTTATATTTTTATGCCAAGGATTAGTAGATGAGTTGATACGAAATAAACCCCATTCTTGTGGAAGAATATGTTGTAGCCACATATTCTCCTTGGACAAGGGAATTGATATAACCACTTTCTTCTCTGTCCTTAGAAAAGGTAATTGGTCTCCTGCCTAAGAGCTTATGTGTTAAAGTTTGACAATTGTTTCCTAATTATGCTGGTGATGGATTGATGAGACCTGGCATATGCTATTCCAATTACTGGTCATTGAGTCTTTTCAAAGAGCTGGATATTAGGGTAGGAGGTAAGCTTGGGCAAGTCATAGAGTTTAGATCAATCAGTCAAATGACCAATTCTGTGTTTGAACTCCCTCAACACACCAGTAAATGAATAGCATGTGAATTTGGTGTCAAGTAATAGGTGAGCAGAAAAATATAAATGGATGGATAGATAGATAGATAGATAGATAGATAGATAGATAGATAGATAGATGATAGATAGATAGATAGATAGATAGATAGATAGATAGATAGATAGAGGATTTCATTTGGCCCTTCGATTATCTCCTCTAGGAGTGTCTCTGGTGTTAAGTCCTATGCTCTTTGAATTATGGAGACAGAGTACTTTCTTATTTCTAGTGGAGTATTCTGGAGCAGATGTAAAGTGCTTATCACAGTGCCAGTATCTAGAAAATAATAAACATTCAATATACTGTATCAATTATCTTTACAGAGAAAACTAAAGATATTAAAAAGCAGACTGGACAATGTAATGGGGACAATTGGAGGGAGGCAAAAATGTCCTATAAGGAGGAGTCTTATAATGCAACTTTCAATACAACTAAGAATTAGCAGGTAAAGGAGATGGAGAAAGAGAGGAAGGATATTTGTAGGTTCTGTTTTGCCACTACAAGGCATTATATAACTTGCTGAGCAGAATGTGCCTTGAATAGAACACTTAATGCTTAATCCTTGTATCTGAGATCATCTGTCCAAGCAGTGAGCCCTGAACAGAGACCTTACCTGCTACTTAGGCCCAGAAAAAGGGCTACTCAGGGAAGAGACCACACTTAGCCATTGTTTCATTTATTTGAAATACTTTATCATAGAGAGTGTGTTAGTCCATTTGCATTGCTGTAAAGGAATACCTGAGACTCGGTAATTTATAAATAAGACAGATTCGTCTGACTTACTGTTCTGCAGGCTGTACAGGCACAACACTGATGCAGAACAGGTGAGCCCCAACATTGCAGCTTAGCCAAGGAGGGTTCTTGGTTTTGCCCAGGAAAGGATACAAGGGCAAGTCAGTAGTGTCAGACAACAATCTTTTACTGAATGGCACTTCTCCTTGAAAAGCAGGGCTAATTCATAGGCAATATGCCCAGAGTCAGGAACATATGGGCTCTTGGCAACTGTATTGGCTCTCAGCAACTGTATTGGCTCTCAGTAAACCCAATTTAAATTGCATGCACATTAAGGGGTGTGTCAATGCAAATTGAGAGGTGGGTCATTTAGAAATTTTTTCTAGAAAAGGGGCAGTAAGTTCTGGGTCTTACCATTGCAACTGCAAACTGTCATGGTGCTAATGGGAGCGTCTTATGTCAGTGAACAATGAGGGTACCTAGGGATTGCTTTCATCACCATTTGCTGGTTCCTGATGGTTTCTTCACTTCATCCTGTCTGGACCAGATCCTGTTTTGGTCAGCAGGGTTGTGACTAGAAAAAAGTCCTTATGGTCTCCTACCTCATTTCCCACTTGGAGATAAGATATTTCTCCTTAATATTACAGGAACTGAAAAAGGGTGGTGGTCTATCTTCCATAACAGCTTCTTGTCAATTTTATGCGTGTAGGCCCTGCCTAGCATTGGAGGTGTGTGAATCTCTAGATATCTGATCTAGGGACCAACAGTAGGATGTTTTCATTTTCCAGGTCAGCAGACAGGATGGATTGGAAGCTTTGTGCTAGCATCATCTTTATGTGGAATCTAGAAGATATAAAATTTATTAGGAGGTTAAACAAGTAAATTGCAATTAGGCAGAAGAGAAGAATTAATGCTACCATGTCCACCCACAGAATCAATTATTTAACTACGTATTTGTAAAACAAACTTAAGTTTTCTAGAGTTTTCAAGTGAAGGTTGTGGTGTCCTTCCTTTATCTCTGTAGGGATTCATAAGAAACAGTTTAACTCTGGACAGTTGTACCCGATTAGTGATGTCCTGAAGTTTAACAGCAGTAGGGGTACTTAACAATACCTGATAAGGACCCTTTTATTTTGGTTCTAATTAATCATCAGGTGATCTTTTTTTAAAGATTTTAGGAAGACTAAGTCTTCTAGTTGAAGAGGGGAGCTATATTTTCATTTGTGGGAAAGGGCAATACTTTGATTTCAGAATTATTGAAAGGCATTTAAATCTGGCTTAAATTTCAAGGGGGAGCATGGTGAGGTGTGTCTGACCCCTGGTTTCCTGTCATGACCTGAGTTAGTGTTTTTTTTTTAAGGTTTCTTTGGCATTTCTTTTGGCCAATTAAACATTCTAGGCCAGATGAGAATGAAGGTGGGAAGGTATCTCTAGTCCTTAAACTTATTTTAAGCAATGTGAGAGTCAAAATCTAAAAGCCAAAAATAAGGTTACACATCAAGAAAAACCAAAAGCATAGACTCAAGATATTATGGGGAAAATATGTCTCTCATAGTCCTCTAAGACAAAATGCTTTAGCATCAGGTCACAAAAACAGTCAGAGCTGGAGGAGAAAAACTCACAGGAGCTGACCAAAAAAAAAAAAAAAAGCTAAAGGATAGACACATCATCATAATCCTTCTTATAGAGAAAAAGAGATGAAAGCAGCAAGATGCAACAACAGTTAAATCTCTGAGATACAAATCCAACAAGTTTTAAAATAAACTATTTATAACATTACAGGAAACATTTCTGATAATTTAACAAATAAATACCTTCCTCCTCATGTCAGGGACAGATTGAATAAGGGGCAGAGGCTGGCATGTCGGGGCTGTCACTTTGACATCCCAGATGCTGATCTTGTGACACTCTCTTGTTGGGCAACCCTGAGGTGGCAGGGGGCTTAAAGCAGCCATTAGTAATTGTACTTTTTGGTTATTTCTTTTGGCTTTTTTTTTTCACCTCTTTTGCAGTGTCCCTAGTGTAAACTTTATAGGCGACATTTAAGAGTTGGCTCATAGGAGTTTGAGGTTTCAATGCTGCTTTTTGTAGCTTCCTCCTCAAGTCAGGGGCAGACTGAGTAATAAAACATATTCCCAGAAGAGAGTGCCCTTCTAGGGAGTCGGGTCTGCATTAATGTATTTCCTGAGTTCCTCAACCAAATGACCCTGAAACCAAGTGGGATTCTTGTCTTCTTCCTGAGGTGTTTCTCTAACCTTGTTACAATTGACTGGCTTCACCACACACTTTTTCCTTTTTTTTTTTTTTTTTTTTTTTTTCATGCCATGGCACAGCAAGCAGTTGACAATACTTACAAGTCATGAAAAGTTAAAGAACATAATCAACTTAAAAAATCTCTCTATGCTCTTTTCTGGTTTCTCTGAAAAGTAGTCATATTTTTCCCTGTACAAAGTCAAATCACACATAAAAAATGACACATGAACTCTAAGATTTACCTCATTTTCATCAGCTACCTCCTGCAATGGACACAGATGTGATTTTAAGGGTTGATATGGAACCCCATTCTTCCTGGTACTGGTTTGGCTTACTTTCTTGATCAGTAGAACGTATAGGCTGTGGCTTGCTGGATAAGTGGGATGGGTGCCTGATGATCTTGGGGTGGAATCCTTCATTAGAATATGGGTGGGACCCACCTCAGAACTGAGGGACTAAAGAGACTCTGGAGAGGGTATTAGCCTTCTAGAGGGAATCTAGGAGAAGATTCCTTAGGAATGGTTTCCTGGAAGTACCATGAGCCAGTAAATGGTCATAAAAGCCTGAACATAAGGGTCCTCTTCTCATTTCCCTTCCTTTTTACAGAATAAGTATACTTGTAAAATAACATTATAATTAATAGAAGCATATTTAGGCCAGATCTCTTGGTTTTCTAATTTGTATTGAATCCAAACAGTGTTGCAATAGAAAATAAGTTTCTTTTTCTTTAGTCAAATTCAAATGTGCTCCAGTAGCCTGATAGATATCCTAGTGGTGAGTCCTGTGGGACGCCAGTCATTGTCCCCATGTCTGACAAGGATTTTTACTGGACACAGAAGTTTTTCTAAGTATAGCAAGAGGGACAGCAAATGGGCCTTTGCTATTTTTACCTTTTAGATTCTCATTTCCTACAGAGAAGGTGTTAAGTATAGGCAGCAAGTCATTAAAAAAGTGGATTATAAGTGTTTGCCAGTGAATGAAATATGACAAAAGAAGTATTTTTATTAAACAAAGCATAGAAGGAAAAGTGCAAATAAAGTAAAAATAAGAAAAAAATATGTTACAGAAAATAACTTTAGGGCAGAAAACAAGAAAAGGCAAGACTAAGATTACCCTAGGGTGGGCCCACAGTTCTCCAGAACCCAGAGTTCTGGAGGAAATGTCAGTGCCAAAAACCTGGTAGCACCCAGGTGGCAGCCAAAAATACCAAATGCCAAAACACCCACAGTGCTCAGCTATAAGCCAAGGAGGATCTCCACACCAAATGCCAAAATGCTGGAGCATCTGAGGGGCAGCCAGTAGTGAACTCCAAAGGCCTTGTTAGCTCCATATAACAACATGACTCTGGCATCTCAGAGTCAGCATAACAAGGGCCTTTCACAAACACGTGTCCTGCCTTAAACAATTGCCCAAGTACAGTTAACAGAAAGTCAAATAAAAGAAACAAAACTGCAAACAAAACATACATTTTAGAACTGAAAATAAAATGGCTGCTAGAGCAATAAAATGAAGTCCAAGGAGAGGGACCAGGGGAAGGGGTGACAAGGACAGGATTCGGGTTATCCAAATGATGTAAGCATTTAAACTGACCACCTAGCCAGAAGCTTTATTCCCTAATTCAGCCAATTGGGAGCAGGGGATAGAGGGACATTCACCCATCCACAGGAGTCAAAATGGTGCTAATCAATCTTCCATGTGGGACTTGGTTGAAGGTCTCTCTAGTTTCCCTCAGCCCAGGTGGGCTTCACTGCAATGCAGGGAACAGTGACCTGATAGCCTACTGGCTGGACTGACAGGTCCCACATGAGGCGATGGCACTATGGTCACATGTCCATTCCCTCAGCTCTGCCAGAACAGATGATGGCTCTTGAAAGAGACTTTGGCTAATGTTACAGCTTGGTAGCACTAATCACCTTCTCGCCATCTCTCACCAGTTGCCACCTCTTGCCATCTCTCCATCTCACCAATCATCACCTCTTGCTGTCTTGCCATCCCACAGACCGCTGATTGCCACTTCTTGCCTCCTCTCTGAGTGCCATCTGACTGTTTCTCACTGTCTCTCATTGTCTTGCCTCTTTGTGGATCACCACCATTTTGCTGTCTCACCACCACATCAGTTACGGCCTTTCATTTGCTATCTTCATTCCTTTGTGGCCACCAAATGTTGCAGGAAAGGCAAGCCCCAGCACTGGGGCTAGCCTGGGAGGGTTCTTGGTTTTAGCTGGGAAAAATTTCAAGTGAGAGCTGATAGTGTTAGACAGTAATCTTTTTTGAACAGCACTGCTCTTTATGGTCAGCTAACTCACAGGTAGTGTGCCCAGAGCCAATTTATGAGCTCTTGGCAACTGTATAGGCTGTTGATAAACCCACTTTCAATTACATGCAAATTTAGAGGAAGGTCAATGCAAATTGAGGGGTAAGTTATTTAGAACTTTCAAGGAAAAGGCGATATTTTTTGGGTCATTGCCATGGAAAGCAGTGGTAGATTCCAAGTCATTGTAATGACATTTGTAAATTGTCATGGTGCTGTTGGGAACATCATATGCCAGTGAGCAGTGAGGGGAGGTAGAGATTACTTTTGTTGCCATCTTCTGGTTCGTACTGAGTTTCTTTATTTTGTCTGGACTATATCCTGTTTTGGGCAGCGGAGTTGTGACTAAAAAAACAAGTCCTGCTAGTCTCTTACCTCAGCACCAGAATCTGTTCAACTTGTGGTAGGCCTCAGGGAGCTTACAATCATGGAAGAAGGGGAAGGGGGAGCCAGTGTATCACATGGCAAGAGGGAGGCTGAGAGAGAGAAAGAGGATATAGATGCCAGGCTCTTTTAAACAACTGGATCTCATATGAATTCACAGAGTAAGAACTCACTCATTCCCACTATGAGCACAGCACCAAGTCAAATTCATGAGAGATCCATTTCAATGACCCAAACATCTCCCACTAGACCCATCTCCAGCATTTGAGGTCACATTTCAATATGAGATTTAAAGGGTGCAAAACATCTAAACCATGTCAAAGAGTATGTTATGTATATGGATTTAACTAGTATGTGTATGTATATGTATATATATATTATATTACATATATTTTCTATTATATATTCACCTTAGATATGGTAAATTAGTATAAGTACCCTAATCATGATATACCCTTCAAAAGAAAATAGTTAACATTTCAAAGACTCTATTCAGAAGCCTACTTCTGATTAAATTTAAATGATTGAAGTTTGGGAAAAGATGCCTAGAGTCATGAGAGCTCATTCTAAGATACATAAGATCACACAAGAAGACAAGGCTTTCTTTCTCACAGCCAGACCTCATAAAGAGTGGAAAAATTCTGTAACAAGATGATCATACAAGGTATAAGGCATCTGGTGATGCCTGCTGTAGGGCTTCATTGTCAAGATGGTTGACCACATAATTTTGTTTCCCTTGTTCCAAGCACAACAAATTAACCATATTTCTCTATATATTTCTCAAGATTATTAAACTCCTTCAGAGAAATCTGATTGGCTTATTGAGAAAGCATACAGATTGGTGAGTCCCCATGCATTCATATGGCCAGAGTTTTCACACTAGGCAACTTCAAAGACTTTTGGACAGCCTATACTGACTGAATTTATTTTAGAACCTTCAGTATCTGCTTTTCTCCTCTCACTCTCATCTTCTTATTTCACTGAGAAAGCAAAAGCAACACACTGCCTTCCCACCAGTTACTATGGAGAAACATTATTTCACCTATGGCCAATTCTTCCACTCATGCCCTAGATCCTATCTCTTCTCACTCAAAGACATCACTCCAATAATCACCTTTCTTTTTCTTGCACCATTAATTTTCACCTCACCTCCACAGTCTATTGGAGTATTTCTTTCACTGTGCAAACATGCTACACATTTCCCATCCTAAAACACACAAGATATAAGCAAAAATACAAAACAAAATTAAAGCTCTGTATTCATCTCAGTACCATTCCTGATATAATCCCATTTCTCTGCTTCATTTCAAAGCAAGGGAATTGTTTATATTTACACATTTGTACCTCCTCTCTTCACTCTCTTATTCTCTACTGAAACTCCTCTGTCATCGTTACAGTAATTACCTACTGATAGACGCACTGATATCTTCTCAGTCCTCATCCTCCCAGCCTATCAACAGCCTTTGATGTAGTTGCTCTTGTATTCTTGAAACATTCTCATTTGACTTCTAGGAAGTCACTCTGTTTTCCTCCTACTGACTGGCTGCTCCTTTCACTCTTCTATGCTATTCCTTCTTATTTTTCAAACTTTAAAGGTTGACTACCCCAGAAGTCAATCCTTGAATTCTTTCTTCTCTTTATATTTACTTTCTGCATTATCCATAACTTTAAATACTATCTATAAGCTGATGAGTTCCAAAGTTTTAACTAAACCTGATGTCTCTTCTCAACTCTAGTATTATATATCCTATGTCCACCTACCTATCTCCAACTGGTATCTCAAATTTAACAAGCCCCAAATTTGACTCCTGATCTCCCTACCATCACAACTACACCTCCTACTCTATTCACAGCTTTTGCAGTTACTCAAGACAAAAACTTTGGATCGCCCTTAATTCTTCTCACACCTCACATCCAATCTATCAGGAAATCCCTTTGGTTCTGCTTTCAAGTCAACACTCATTGACTTTCAGCACCTCATCCACTGCCACCCTGGTTCAAGGCAGCATCATCGTTTGCTTGGATTATTGCAAGAGTCTCCTATATGGCATTTCTGCTTCTACCTCTGACCCCTGTAAACTCTTCTTCACACAACATCCACAGTGGCCCTCTTAAAATTTCAGTTATATAATTCCATTCCTCTTCTCAGTATCTTCTACTGCTTCTCCATTTTATTCCAATTAAAGATCAAAATAAGATGTCCTACATCATCTTTACCCTCCCCAATACCTTTCTTATTTCATTCACTTTATTCTCCCTGGCTGAGTGTCTTCAGGTCCCTTTGGCCTCTTTACAGTTCCTTGGAAACTTCAAGCAGGTTCTTCCCTCAGGATCTTAACATTTCCTGTTCTGTCTATAATTTTTTTTCTCTCAGATATTTTCATGGCTTGGTTACTCAATTCCCCCTGTTCTCTGCTCAATTGTCATCTCCACATAGAAGACTCCTTTGGCTATCCTGCATAAAATAGCACCCCAAGAATCACTGTCTCTCCCTCTTACATGACTATCTTTCTGTGGAAAACTCACTAACACCTAACATTATATATATATATATATGTAGATGGTCACTTAGACCAGTGAAACCTACATGAGAGCAGGGCCTTTGTTTATACACTGCTTTATCTGCAGCAATCTCAACAGTGCTAAGAAGTTGTTGATAAATGAGTTGTATTTGAAGAAATAATTCTTTAACAACAAAAATAAAGAAAAAAAAGAAAGGAAGCAGGAATGATGGAAGGAAATAAAGCAAGAAAGGGGCCGGTGTGTGTTTTAATTAAAATGTTCTGTATGTAGAAAATATTCTATTTGGGGTAAGAATGCATATATAATTTCACACCATATTTTCAAATTTTAAAAATAAAAGAAAAAAACAGAAAATATTCTAGAAACATGTCAAAATGTCAACAGAGTAAATATTTCAGTGGTGTAGTCATGGCAGGGGTGAGGGGGGACTCTTTTTTTCATATCTGTTTTATTTTGTAAAATAAAAAAACCACATTTCTTTATTCATTCATCTGTTGATGGAGACTTCTACCTGTGAACACTTTTAAATAGAAAAAATTTTGTAAGAGAAATTATACAAGAAAAAAAGAGATCTATATCCCCATATGTTTTTGTTTTCTACACAGAAAGCTCAAATACTGGACTGTCTAAATTAAAACAGGCCTTGTTTTATACATAGACAAGAGACTTTCCTTTCCATTCCTATTTACCAGGGCTTTCTAGGATATTCCAAAATATCCCATGAAGTGCCTATTACTTTATAGGGAATGGAATGTTTCAAATCCAACTCCAGATGCACAGCTTGGGCAAATTCAATCAGATAACCAACAAGCATTTAGCATCTACCTGATTGTGAGCTAAGTACAGAGGAAACAAAGCATTCCATCTGTGCACCAAAGAGTTTATAAACTGTCAGGAAGAAATTCCTGAGTCTGCATTTGGAGCCTAAAACAATTTTTGACTGTGAGTAATACCTGTACCTAGTTCTGCAGAAACACAGAGGAAAGAGTAACCAAGAATAAAGAGTGGAACCCTCCCAAAACACAGCCAGGATACTTAAAGGATGCTTTGATCCCCTTACAGTATTGTGTACCATGTGGTGCCCTCAGCTTTGTGTACCATGTGGTGCCCTCACAAAGGAGCTATAGTAGGGACATGTTGAGGACACCAGGACCAAATCCATTCACTACTGCAGAAAGAATTTGAGTTCCTTCATCCCTTAATTTCCTCTGTTAGCTTTACATTTTCATACTCAACCTGTACCTCCTCTAAGTATAATGAAATTCCTACACAAGTAGAAGTCCTAAAAATCTAGAAAAGGACAGGATAGGGCTTCTGAAAAAGGACAATATCTTCTGATAGCGTCTCTGGAAAATAGGGGTCTTAATTCATTACTATTGCAGAACCAATTTTCTTATCAGTAAAATGGATGGATTTCAGAATTGAATACAAATATATACTTACCAATTTACAAGAGTATCACTTTATCAATACTTTACTGTTCATGCTTCTCTTCTTTCCAAAGTCAGCCCCTCTAGGAAGCCATTACCTGTCCTTGTGATTTGATTTATCGGGGGAATGGTTAAACATCGGAATTGCTTCAGAACCTCTTCTGAGCCACCGTAGCACAGCTGGGGTAGAGATGCAGTAATGCATAAATAAATAAATAGAGTCTTATTTGGTGTTGGCTTCTTGGTTCTTGTCAGAAATTTGGTACACAGCAAACAGGAAAGGGACACATATTTCAACACTAGAGAGGACAATGAAATAGAGAGCCTGCTATGAATGAGGTGGGGCAGGGTACCAGAAAGACAAATGCTAAGGTCAGAACAGGATTTGAATTCATCCTTACTCTGTGTGACCTTGTGAAAGTAACTCAACCTCTCTAAGTCTCTGTTTATTTGTTAAGTAAAAACTTAAGTCTACATTGCAGGTTTGCTATGCCAACTAAATAAAGCAATGTAAGTAGAATGCCCAGTACCCAGCATTCTCTCTGTAGCAGGACATATTAGTGGAATAGTGGAGATATGGCTTTTAGCCAATATTCTGTATCTTAGCTAGTTGCATGACCTCATAAACACTACTGAAAATTCTTGGACTTCGGTTTCATTCGTATAATGAGTAGCTGGGATAATAACCTGAAGATCTTTCCATTCTCTGTTTTTAATGCAACCTAACTTTTGAAAGAATGTGTAAAATAGGTTGGATTTTCTATTTTACTAAAGCCTTACAGAAGCACCTCTGAGACTCAATAAGTGAAATAAACCCAAGGCCACACTGTAAGTGTGCTTTACAGCTTACTCAACTTGCTATTCTTATTAGAATCTTGATTTATTAGATAATGGCTAAGGGCATCCTATATGTTGCTTATGCTTGTGACATCGCCTCCAGGTACAAAAAAACCAAACAAATCCTACATTGTATAAAAATAGTCCATCTTCTTTTTGGGTCTTCATACCAGGCATGACACTGAAAAATAATTTTTTTTTTGTTTTCTTTTTGTTGCTATTGTTTTTTGGTAAGAAAAGTAGATTCTTTTTATGAAAGCTAATTCAATCCTAAATTTTGTATATTTTTAATTGGACATAGAGTGGACCAAAGGAAATAAAAATATGTTCTTATATGTTTGCTTTGTTTCAAACAAAGCTCTTTAATCATTTATTTGTTTTAAAAATTATTAAAAACCAATAGAACTATATTTGATCCTTCAAAATCAAACATAATTGAAATAGAATGAGAATTTATTTATGCAGTTTCATCTTATTGATTATGTATAATATGTAAAAAATGCAATAAAATGGTGAAAATGAACTCTTGGGATTTAAATCAAGCCTGGCTTATTATTAAATATTTAATGACTTTTATGCCCTAGAGCTCAAGGAAATCCCTTTCCTTGTTATGTTGTTTTGTTTTTTTGATGTTCACAGAATTCATCACTTCCTCTTAAGTCTCACAGGTTTTCTTGGTGTGATACTCCAAAAATCAAACGGAGAGGAGAGAAAGAGAACTTCAAATAGATACAAGTGGAAATTATTTTTAAGTCAGATTAACATTCCATTGTTATCAATTAGACTCTCCTAAGGGGAGTAAATCAATCCAAAATATAAGCATAGTTGAATTAAAGCACAACACGGGGGCACTTGTGGTCATGTGCACACTTCCTGACCCAAACACAAAGCCCTGCTCGTGGGAGTCTAGCGTGTAGGAGAATGTGTTAAGATGTCCCAGCTAAGCCACCTCCCACGCCAGTAATGTTTGATATACTCCTAGGACAAGAGTGTTGGGTCAAATCTTTCTAAATCTAAATATATGATTGTTACAGAGCACACTCTTAGTACATAGGGTCAAGGCATGCCTTTTGCTTGGTGATACTTAAATTTCAATTTATATTAAAATAATATTTTAATAATATAATAATTTATTGTATTAATAGTTCAAGAGGTTCAAGATGTCAAGGATTCTTCTAAATACTTCCAATAGGTTGTCTCATTTAACCCATTTAGCAATTCCATGATTAGGAACTTCATTCTTCCGGTTTTATCAGAAAGTGTTTAGGCTGGTCTGAAGGTAATTAGTTATCTTAACTGATTGTTCACAGTCAGTTACAGATCAAACTCCTTGTTTTACTCTCCTCCCTTCTCACTACTGCACTTGACTCATCTTAAAAAAAGTGTTTAAAAATGAGTGATTTTTGATGGTTTTCCTTGATAGCAATGAAACACACACACAAAAACAAACAATAAACAAACATTTTTAAAAACACGTAAAGGTAAAAAGTCACCCTGTCTGTTAACTCAAATCCAACGAAAAAGAATCGTACAATGCTGACAGATGCTGTAAACTCTGATTCAAGGTCAGGCAACATAAATCAAAAACATCTGTGGAATGGCCCTTTTATGGGAGCCTAGCTCGCATTCCTGAAGGGTGCCAGAAAAGAGGAGGCAGTGGTGAGATTGTGTGGAGCTGTAAAACTGGAAGAAAATCATGTAAGAAAGTCTTTATGATGGCATGTTAAAATTATAATTCATAGTCCAATTGTCCTTGATATTTCATATTTTATATTCCACTAATCCAATATATCAAATCATCTGGCTCCCTGCTGTGATTAAAACAGATTAATAAACATTTCTGGGGGAAATTTTCAAGGTTATATTTATTCTCTTATTAGAATTATAGTTTATGCAAAGTTAAGGTGTAAACCTCAATACCATTTTGGAAAGTACACTTTATTGCCATGGATTTAAAACAAACTAAGGTGATCCTATGAGCTGTTGAAAATTGTAATAATACTTTGGTAGAATAAATGTCTTTTTAAAGCTGTAAGACACAAAGACTTGACATTAATTTTAGAAATATTATGGGCAAGCAGGTTTTATAGGAGCCTGTAGGTTATAATTTCAAGTAGACAAAATAGTTCTTAGGAAACCCTATCATTTACTTACTTTTTACTTTACCTTTTATCTTTACTGTCATAGTACTTCTCCCCAGCTGCTAGAGAATCAGATGATCTTTCTCAAGGGTACTGGACAAAAGGAGGAAAGAGGAGACTAAAATATAAGTTTAATCGGTTCTCCTATTGAAAGTGACATTGCTGTAATCTGACATTGGGTTTTTGGTGTCTGCAAATGTTTTCATTCTCCTCATGTATTTATCACTCCCTCCCCAACACACACATGGAAAGGCCTTCTGCTGGGTATCTGCAATGGTTACAAGCATGTGTAGGAGAGATGGTCATAAATTGATGTGCTCTTTGGGTATTTTTAAACATCACTGATGGAAGTGGAAATTGATACAAGCTTTCTGAAAATAATTTTCATAAGGTTTAACATTTTTTCATAATCTTTGATTCAGCAATTTAACTTCTAAGAATCTGTTACAAGGAATTAATTGAGTAAACAAACATTTATCTTTGAAACATCATTTAAAGGAAAATTATTTATTTTTAACAATAATGATATGCAGCATTAATGGTTTGGTTAAATAAACCACAGTATATATTAATATAATATTATTTATATTCACTTTCATAATGCACATGTATAAAAATATTTGAAGAATTAGAAAGATGTTCATTATAAAGAGAAAAAAATTAGGTCCAAAAACATCATGTTAAATACAATTTCATTTAGGCAGACAAAAAGGCAGGTTAATTTGAATAGTGTATCACTCATGCATTTTGTATTCATTTTATGTATTTTATTTAATATGCATATTTTATATTTGCTGTAAGAGGAAATATGTTATAAAGACATGGTTTCTGTTTCACACTATAAAAAATGTTTTTGAAAAAAAAATTGTTTTAATTAGCTGGGTGTGGTGGCATGCACCTGTGTAGTCCAGGGCACTCATGAGGCTCAGGTGGGAGGGTCACTTGAGTGTGGGAGGTTGAGGCTTCAGTAAGCTGTGATCATGCCACTGCACTCCAGTCTGGGTGACAGAGTGAAACCCCACCTCAAAAAAAAAAAAAAAAAAAAAATATATATATATATGTACAAAATCATATCAGTATTATATTCTTTTTTGGAACAACACAGAAAAAACTAAACAAAATACTAAGTGGGATACCCATAGGCACAGGTAGTTAAAACATCCCGTCAACTTTCCTTCACAGTAGCTACTGATTAAATTTAATCATTGTTTACAAGTTATACTGCACTGTTCTTTGACATTTTTACATATTTTTTAAAGTTCTAGGAAACAAAACCTGTAATGAGCACCTGTTATATATCATGCGTTCTGCTAAGTAATAAAAACATAGAAATTTTTTTAAAAAATGTTTCTGATTTTCATGACCACAAGGTTGATAATATTATCAACAGCTGTTATTTAAGTAACCAACACATAAAAGTAATAATATAATTATGTTATTCAAATTATATAATCTCTGTTTATAATTACATTATTATATGTATATACTATTAACAAGTGTATACTGCTTTCCATATAGAAACAGACACTCTGAATATTAATTGTAATTTTAATGGCATTTAATGAAGAAAGAGTGAAAGATGAATTGGAATGGTCACCTTGAGGATCATGGAGAAAGTAGAAAAACGATGATAGCAAACATCTGTATAGTACGTACAAGTAAAGCTCTTAGAACTGTGCCAGGCACAGAGTGAGGGCTACATAAGCATCTGATATTGCTATTGTTATCCTTGTTGTCAGTCTTCACAAGAACCAGGACGTATGATACTATTATTAACATACCAAGTTTGCAGATTATAAAACCAGAGAATTAGTGTGTTTTACCCAGGATACGTGCTAGGCTATATCAGACACCTCCAATACCATAGCTTCAATAGGTTATAATGTTTTTTCCTCTATCCTAAAATATTCAAGCAGGTAGTCCACTGTTGGCAGGGCAACTCACCATTATGTGGGACCTCAACCCTTCTGTCTTTTTTACTCTTTCATTCTCAATGAGACTTCCACTTTGCAGTTACAGATGATTGCTCTAGCTCTCAGCTTCATGTCCACATTCCAAAGGAATATGGGCAATACTTCCTTTTCATTGAAGGAAAAAGCTCAGGAATTGCACATAATTTCTGTTGATTTCACATTGATCACAATTTAATCACATGGCTATACTCATCTGCAAGGGAGCCTGAAGTGTACTATTTAGCTGAGAGTTCAAATACCCAGCTAAAAAGTATATATTCATGTAAGAAGGAGAAAAAGATAGGTGGCAACCAGCAGTCTCTGCCACAGAGATGTTAAGTAGATTGCTCAAGAACACATGAATATTAAGTAATAATGCTAGGATTTGAATGTAGACAGTGTGATTTCAGACAAACTCCCTTGCTCTGAAACTTCCTCTCCAGCATATGAGTTAAGTCACATAGGCATGATGATACAGACTTGCACACATTTCAGGCAAGTACCTAACAAGCATTTACAGCAGTTTCTCAACCTTTCTTAACCCACTCTCTTCTAATAAATATTACATTGTTACTCCCGTCTCCTCCCTTCCCTCACTGGTTTCACAAACACTAGATTCTGATATGTCATTCCACAGAGACATATGCCCTTTCCACTTCCTCCTATATATAATCCCATCTGCCATGCCTTTCCCTTTTTAAATGCATGCTGTAAATTTAACCTCTAAATACCTCAATACAGAAGATTTTTAAGTCTTCTAAGATGTCTGTTACCAAAATATTAGATATCCTGGTTTTCCAAATATAAAACTATAAGTAAGACTGAATATTCTCCCTATTATCACCATTTCTTTGAGATTTTGATATATAGCCCATTTCTTTTTCCACCCTTGATAATTACTGATTTAGGAAATTTAATTATTTACTGAATGTCTAAGTATGTAGTGGCCCTGTGGTTTAATTCTTTACATAATATTGCTCTAAATACCATAGTGTTATTTCGAAGTAGACATCTTATTTTTTATATTATAGATGAATTAAGACTCTGAGACATATAACTTAAACTTATTAACAGACGAGCATTTGACATCTAGTGTGTCAGAGATAACCCTACATGTTTACTGTCTATTTCATTTTTCTCTAGTACATGTCCCAGCTTCTCATAAAAGTAGAGTCTTCTGACTATGTTCTGGTCAGCACAATGTGGGCAAAATACATATACACCTTATAGGATTGGCTTTAAACCATGCCTCTAATATTATATATTCTCTCTCTCGTTTGTATGCAGAAACAAAGCGCTCCAAGGTAGTGGAACCACACAAGACAAAGCGTCTAAATAGTTGCGTTTCTATTTATAGAACAGCAGCTTTATAGAGTCACCTGACTAGGACCAGGTCACGTTTTAAGCGAGAAGGAATCCTTTATTATGTGAAGCCATTGAAACTTTGGAGGTGTTCCTGCAGTTATCATGGCTTACTCTAATTAATACACTGTGCTAGTTTTCAAGTCATTGCTTCTCTGCTCCAAATCCACCCTCTTTTCCCTAGTTTTAAATTCCAAAGGGGAACCCTGCAAACGTTTCTCCTTTGCCAGCAGGCACAATGTAAGGACTTGTCAGTAGAGGGTGTTAGTGAGATCCTGCAGGAGGGAGGGGATTGTCTTCCCGGATTCAGTGCTTTTTTTCTGGCTTCTATGGTGTGCTGCCAGAATACACCTTCCTTACCAGCAGCCAGCTTTCTTGCCAGAAGGCGTTGGCAATGAGGGTGGAAGACCTAGCGGTCCACAACCCCCAATGATTTTCAGTGACTTCCCAGGGAGTGGTTTCCTGATCATCTGCCCTGGCATGAGGCACCTAACTGAACTTTTCCTCCATCTGGTGGGCTTTGGCAACACTTTCTCCCACAAAGTCTGAATCTCAACTCGAAGCAAGGGGTGGGAAGTGGGGGAGGATCTGCCGAGTTTTTTCCCTCTTTGGATGCGCTCCCTCAGCCATAGAAGTGGCAGCTTTTCCCGGCATTTGCTATTCCTGGATTCTTTAGAGTTCTCTTTAACCAATCCTTCTTAATTGATCTCCTTTACTTGTTTTTTTCTTATGTTAAATGTCCCTTATTCAGTTTACTGTATAATGTCTGTACCTTACTGAAACTTAACTGATGCTTACACAATATAAGTAAGTAATCTTGAAAAGTGGTGCCATCTAAATTATGGTCATATGAAAGTATGGTCATTAAGAAGCAGATTGAAAATGTGTCATTTAAGTCATGGTAAAACAAAATCTTTTGAGCCAGCCAGTCTTGAGTTTGAGTACTGGCTCAGTCACTTTCTAGGTATGTGAACTTTGAAATAGTTGCTAAAGATCTCTGAGCTTTATAATTTCTTCATCTCTCAAATCAGGTTAATAATGATTATCTTGTGGTGTTGCTGTGAAAACTAAGCAGCATGTGTACAGTAGTTGGCACAAAATGGGCACTAAATAAACAGTATTTAAACACCAATTCACTATGATGATTTTTCAGTGCCTGTGATTGAGCACTATTTCATTTACTTGTCATATTCAAATGATTGTGTCTCTCTATAAACTCACTCTAATTCTTTTTGTGGTTAGGGCCAAAGCATTTGTGAACCTTGCTTACCCTTTGTCCTCTCAATATTTGTTTCCTTTGCCAAACAGAATAGCTGAATATCACTGTTCTCAAAATTAATCAGTATTTAAGGCATTTATCAAATCCCTTCTAATGCTGCTTCTTGCACGTTCACAAAATTTTTATTTTCCATCCTTCTTTGATTACTCTCAATATTCTCTCTTCTCTAGAAATTTCCAGACCTTACTTTATAGATTTTTAATAATATCTACCTCCTGATTCTTGTATGCAAACACATTCTGATTAAAGTATTTTCATATTAATTTAAATATTAATTTATATACATGCAATGTTATATCTATTACACCTTTCTCTGTAGTAATTTAACAACATTATTTATTCCAAAAAAGTATTCATGTGCTTTATTTTTATTCTATAAGCCACTTGTCACTATTTAACTTTTTATTTCTGGGCTGCTGACTGTTTCACTTGGATTAGCATATTTTCCTCTCTGTTTCACTTGGATTAGCATCTTTTCCTCTATCGGCCGTGTCTTTATATACTTTCTACTAGCAGAGTATTTGAAATAAAGCTGCTAATACCTATAAAAATCTATGGCTATATTAGTCAGGAATGTTTGAGTTATAGAAAAATCAATGCAATCTGTTCTGAACAAATGAACAACAACAAAACCAAAGAGGAGTTTATTGCCTCTTGTAACTGGGAAGTTAAAGGTTAAATCAGGACTCATACAAGTTAAACTAAGAGACTCAGATGGGATCTTCATTTCTCCCTGCCTTTCTTTTTCTTAACTGCTTGATTCTTCATGTTCTGTGTATTGGTTATGTGTTCACCCAGCTGTCACATGGGGTGAGAAAATCATGGCCATTTCCTACAGGCCCCTTTTCTAAAGAATTGGAGAAAAGGCACAGCCGAAGACCCTGCATAGTTCAGCTTGGGTCACAAGCACACCTCTAGACCTGTCACTTGAGGCAGGAAGAATGAAGTACTCTGATTAGCCCATTGTGGCCAGAAGAGCAGATGCACTGACAAGAAATCCTGCCAGAATCACATGATACATGTAGATCTTTTTTTTTTTTTTTTTCTAACAATCTGTTTTCTTATCTATAAAATGTGTAATCACACCTCCCAATGGAGGTAGTAATGATGACTAAATGATATTATGTTTGGAAAAGATATACTTTCTGATCTGAACAATGAATTATAGCTTCTAACATTTATTATAATGATAAAAAATGCAGAATATCATGTAGTGGAAACGGAAACAGTCTTCTTTTCTTGATCCTCAACTGTATCTTTTGCCTCTTATTAACCCACTCTCCCTTCCCCCAATGAAACTGTAGACTTAAAGAGCAGAGACTCATGACTTTTTTATTTCTGGTTTCCATAACAACAGCTATCACAGAGAGAAAAAAAGAAACTTACATATATTAAGCACTATGCATTTTGTTAGAGATCTTGACAAGTGACTTATTTAATGCACCAAACACAACAACTTGCTCAGAGCAGACAATTGATAGCTATTTGATTAAGGAGTCCAATGAATACAAATTGATGTTACACATCTGGCATAAGGTAACTTCTTCAAAGTTCAGTTCAAGACAAAACAGAAAATGTTGTATTTTATTACAAGTAATAGCAACTTTCTCATATTTGATATTTACAAAAAAAAAACACTTTCATAAAGTTTCTTTGAGCTCTTTGAAAGACAATTTTGTTCTAATAGAAAGCATGACCTGGGTCATCTGGAATTTTAAATTCCAGAGTCTTATGTCTACCATTACAATTTCAGTGAGTACATTGCATTTAGGTATATGTTGCCTGTGCCTGGAGGTTGATACTCTAAAAGTCAATCAAATTGAAGAAAATAAGTTAGCTTGATGATATGGAAAATTTCAGAGTCATCAATGCAGTGAAACAGTTTTGGACACACTTCCCAGAGGCATTTTATCCTTGTCTTCAAGACTTACTTTGCTTAGTTTATCAGCATTTCTGACTGTCTTTATTAGGATTTTTCATGATCTTTTCTTTTCCAATACTGGGAAATTTTCTGGTGCTTGGGAATTCCAGGAAGCCAATGATGTTTTAAGACAGAAACAGTTCAGATGCAGTCAAATTTAAATTCATACAAAATGCTAGTTTGAACATCTGAGAGCAAGTCATGAATTCAGAAGTGATGAAGTACTAGGCGGAGAAGAGCAGTGATAAAGAGGCACACTCTAAAATTCCTTCCCTTGGAATAACAAACACCAGGACTACACACCAAGGTTAAGTTAAAGTGATGCATCAGGGGAAACAATAGTTTTATACTGCTTTTTCCTGTGGTTCCACTTTTTTTCTTATCACAGCTTTATTTTTTATTTGCATACCATAGATTTTACCCATTTAAAGTACAGCATTCAGTGGATTTTAGCATATGTTGTGTAACTATCACCACAATGAATTTGAGAACATTTTCCTCATCCCCCAAATAAAACCCATACGTTTTATCTGTCATCCATGAAAACTTCTGAAGCCTAGGTGACTACCAATCAATTTTGTGTTTCTATTGATTTACCTTAGGGTCCCATATTTGGCACATCCTAAAATATCCACCATTTTTACCTAATAGCTTTGCTTATACTACTTCTTCAATTTTAAAAATAAGCAGACAGAGTAGTATCATAATATCCACATGCATTGATTACTTGCTATGTTTTAGGCACGATACTAAGTGATTTACATGTATTCTTTCATGACAACACTACCTCTTACTGTTGTTAAGAAAAATGTTCATCTTTTCAAAAAAAAAAAAAAAAAAAAACACCTTCTGGATCCATTACTTTTTGTGAAAGGGTTTTGTGTTTCTATCTCCTTCAGTTCTGTTCTGATCTTAGTTATTTTTTGTCCTCTGCTAGCTTTCGAATTTGTTTGCTCTTGCTTCTCTAGTTATTTTAATTGTGATGTCAGGGTGTCAATTTTAGATCTTTCCCACCTTCTCCTGTGGGCATTTAGTGCTATAAATTCCCCTCTAAACACTGCTTTAGCCATGTCCCAGAGATTCTGGTTCATTGTGTCTTTGTTCTCATTGGTTTCAAATAATTTATTTATTTCTACCTTAATTTCGTTTTTTACCCAGTAGTCATTCAGGAACAGGTCGTTCAGTTTTCATGTAGTTGTGTGATTTTGAGTGAGTTTCTTAATCCTGAGTTCTAATTTGATTGCACTGTGGTCTGAGAGATTTGTTTGTTATGATTTCCATTCTTTTGCATTTGCTGAGTAGTGTTTTCCTTCCAATTATGTGATCAGTTTTAGAATAAGTGTGATGTGGTGCTAAGAAGAATGTATATTCTACTGATTTGGAGTGGAGAGTTCTGTAGATGTCTATTAGGTGCACTTGGTCCAAAGCTGAGTTCAATTCCTGAATATCCTTGTTAATTTTCTGTCTCATTGATCTGTCTAATATTGACAGTGGGTGTTAAAGTCTTCTATTATTATGTGGGACCCTAAGTCTCTTTGTAGGTCTCTAAGAACTTGCTTTATAAATCTGGGTGCTCCTGTATTGGGTGCATATATATTTAGGATAGTTAGCTCTTCTTGTTGCATTGATCCCTTTACCATTATGTAATGCCCTTCTTTGTCTTTTTTGATATTTGTTGGTTTAAAATCTGTTTTATCAGATACTAGGATTGCAACCCCTGTTTTTGTGTGTGTGTGTTTGTATGTTTGTTTTGTTTTTGCTTTCCATTTGCTTGGTAAATATTCCTCCATCCCTTTATTTTGAGCCTGTGTGTGTCTTTGCACATGAGATGGGTCTCCTGAATACAGCACACTGATGAGTCTTGACTCTTTATCCAATTTGCCAGTCTGTGATTTTTAATTGGGGCATTTAGTCCATTTACATTTACATATTTGGGGCATTTAGTCCATTTACATTTACATTTAAGGTAAATATTGTTATGTGTGAATTTGATCCTGTCAGTATGATCCTGTCATTATGATGCTAGCTGGTTATTTTGCCTGTTAGTTGATTTAGTTGATGCAATTTCTTCATAGTGTTGATGTTTTTGGTATGTTTTTGGTATTTGGTATGTTTTTGCTGGTACTGGTTTTTCCTTTCCATATTTAGTGCTTTCTTCAGGAGCTCTTGTAAGGAAGGCCTGGTGGTGACAAAATCTCTCAGCATTTGCTTGTCTGTAAAGGGTTTTATTTCTTCTTTGCTTATGAAGCTTAATTTGGCTGGAAATGAAATTATGGGTTGAAAATTTGTTTCTTTAAGAATGTTGAGTATTGGTCCCCACTCTCTTCTGGCTTGTAGGGTTTCTGCAGGGAGATGCACTGTTAGTCTGATGGACTTCCCTTTGTGGGTAACCCAAACTTTCTCTCTGGCTGCCCTTAACATTTTTTCATTAATTTCAACCTTGGTCAATCTGATGATTATGTGTCCTAGGGTTGCTCTTCAAATGATACTACAAGGCTACAGTAACCAAAACAGCATGGTACTGGTACCAAAACAGATATATAGAACAGATGCCTTAGGAAAAGCATCACACATCTACAACCATCAGCTTTTTGACAAACCTGACAAAAACAAGCCATGCAGAAAGGATTCCCTATTTAATAAACGGTGTTGGGAATACTGGCTAGCCATATGCAGAAAACTGAAATTGGACCCCTTCCTTACATCTTACACAAAAATTAAGTCAACATGGATTAATGACTTAAACGTAAGACCTAAAACCATAAAAACCTTAGAAGAAAACCTAGGCAATACCATTCAGGACATAGGCATAGGCAAAGACTTCATGTCTAAAACACCAAAAGCAATGGCAACAAAGCCAAAACACCAAAAGCAATGGCAACAAAAGTCAAAATTGACAAATGGGATCTAATTTAACTAAAGAGATTCTGCATAGCAAAAGAAACTACCATCAGAGTGAACAGGCAACCTACAGAATGGAAGAAAATGTTTGCAATGTATCCATCCGACAAAGGGTTAATATTCAGAATCTACAAACAACAAATTTACAAGAAAAAAAAACAACCCCATCAAAAAGTGGGCGAAGGATATAAACAGACATTTCTCAAAATAAGACATTTATGAGACCAACAAACATGTGAAAAAAAGCTCATCATCACTGGTCATTAGAAAAATGCAAATCAAAACCACAATGAGATACCATCTCATGCCAGTTAGAATGGTGATCATTAAAAATTCAGGAAACAACAGATGCTGGAGAGGATGTGGAGAAATAGGAACACTTTTACACTGTTGATGGGAATGTAAATTAGTTCAACCATTGTGGACAACAGTGTGGTGATTCCTCAGAGATCTAGAACCGGAAATACCATTTGACCCAGCAATCCCATTACTGGATATATACCCAAAGGATTATAAATCAATCTACTATAAAGACATATCCACACGTATGTTTATTGCAGCACTATTCACAATAGCAAAAACTTGGAACCAACCCAAATACCCATCAATAATAGACTAGATAAAGAAAATGTGGCACATACACACCATGGAATACTATGAAGCCATAAAAAAAGAATGAGTTCATGTCCTTTGCAGGGATATGGATGAAGCTGGAAACCATCATTCTCAGCAAACTTACACAGGAACTGAAAACCAAACACTGCATGTTCTTACTCATAAGTGGGAGTTGAACAATGAGAACACATGGACACAGGGAGGGGAACATCACACACCAGGGCCTGTTGGGGGGTGGGGGGCTAGGGAAGGGATAGCATTAGGAGAAATACCTAATGTAGATGATGGGTTGATGGGTGTAGCAAACCACCATGGCATGTGTATACCTATATAATAAACCTGCACATTCTGCACATGTATCCCAGAACCTAAATATAATAATAATAATAATAAAAGACCAGGCATGGTGACTCACGTCTGTAATCCCAGCATGTTGGGAGGCCAAGGTGGGCAGATTATGAGGTCAGGAGTTTCAGACCAGCCTGGCCAATTTGGTGAAACCCCATCTCTAATAAAAATACAAAAATTAGCCAGGTGTGGTGGCACATGCCTGTAGTCCCAGCTACTTGGGAGGCTGAGACAGAAGAATCACTTGAACCTGGCAGGTGGAGGTTGCAGTGAGCTGAGACTGCGCCACTGCACTCCAGCCTCGGCAACAGAGTGAGACTCCATCTCAAAAAAAAAAAGAAAAAAAGGAAAGAAAAATGTTTAAGCCAGGTGCGGTTGCTCATGCCTATAAACCCAGCACTTTGGGAGTCCAAGGCAGGTGGATCACTTGAGGCTAGATGTTTGAGACCAGGATGGTTAATGTGGTGAAACCATGTCTCTACTAAAAATGAAAAAAAAAAAAAAAAAAAAAAAAAACAGCCCGGCCTGGTGGCACACATCTGTAATCCCAGCTACTGGGGAGTCTGAGGCACATGAATCATTTGAACCTGGGAGGTGGAGATTGCAGTGAGCCAAGATAACGCCACTGTACTCCAGCCTGGGCGACAGAGTGAGACTCTCCAAAAAAAAAGAAAGCATTGAGCAGTGTCTGGCATAAAGGAAGCTCTAATATTTCCTGGGCTGAGTGTTGTGCTCTGCATTCAGAATATCGTCACCTCCAGAAATCTAAGAGGAGATAGCTTAGAATAATGGTTAGGAACTTGGGCATTGGAATTAGGCTGCCTTGGTTTGAATCCTTGCTTTGCCAGTTGGTAGCTTTGTGAGTTTTGGCAATTTGCTCAATGTCCCTCTACCTAGTTTTTTTTTCATATATAAAATAGGAGATTAGTGAATTTATATATATGTTGTAGGGGTTAAATACATAATAAAGGTAAAGTTACATACCAGTGCCTGTCCCATAGGATGTGTTTGATAAATTGAAGTTGATGCACTACTTTAATGAAGCATGTGAGAGCTTGATGATTGAATCAATCAAGAGCTATGTGAACCTGGAAAAAATATAAATTGCCTACAGAGCTGGGCAAAGCTATAAGGCTGTGACATTGTGTTGATCCTTTATTATGGGTAAAATTTCCAGGCAAAAAAGAAAAAGAATATTCCAAACTGCAGAAAGAGTTAGCTGAACAAAATAGTCTAATGTGTCTTTTTCCCAGTGTTCAAGGAAGAGAATGGTAGGAACATATATTCTATTTCCGTAAGCATGATTGAAGCTGAAGTCCCTCCATTTAAAAGTAAATTACATGTTCAGAAGAGATATCTTGGTTTGGACATCTGACTTCTCTCTTAAAACATGGTGAACTGTTTACATGTTTGAGTCTCCTACCTTATCATAACAACTTAAAATCTGGGACCGTGACTTAGTCATTTGTATCTCCACAACACTGCCCAGCCCAAGTATTGGGAATATAGTAATTGTTCAATAAATTTTTGTTGTGAGGGTGAGGGGACTAATGAATCAATATATATTCATTTTGAAGACTATATATGCAATACTTTTCTATGGTGGAAAAGGGTTAGAAGATACTCATTTCTGATCTCACTATATATTTCTCACATACCTCATTTCAGTGGATCTTTAGAGATAAAAGCAGTAGATTAGAGATTCCATGGTAATAAAAGTTACTGCCTGGGTACTGTGATATGTTAAGAGTCACCTACCAGTGCTTCCAAGGATAACCTCCTACTTAAGGTATTTTCTTTTTTATTGAGTAGTTGAAGCTCAATAAAAAATGAAAATACCTTAAGTGGGAGGTCATCCTTGGGAGCACTGGTAGGGGAATAGATGTGAGATAGAGAAGAAAGGGAGACCAAAAAGGTTGTGATTATGAGGTTACCACCGTATGAAACTTTGCCTCAGTCACATTGGTGACCTCTGAGGGAGAGTACAGAGTAAGCCTCAGGTTTATCCCACCTGATGGGTGAGGACGCTGGAGTATTCATCTACCAATTTATGTCAGCCTTGAGGAGGCTGCTCCAGGAGGTGCTAACTCTGTAGCACTCTAGCCTGTCCAGTATGGAAGACAAATGTGCTGCACATATTCAGAGAAAACTTTTAGGCAAAGTTGCAGAGGATTGTAATAGGAGGCCATATGCTGAGGGGATATGGACATTTTCTCTGCTACTGTCCACACCTTGCCCACTCAGGTTCATCCCTGCTGCATGTTGAGTCCACTCTGTCCTTTCACTGGTTTTCCAAGGAAGTCACTGGCCAAAATTCCACTGAGACCGAAAGACAGAGAGAGTAAGAATATTAACAGGAAGGTTAGTGAAGTAAGCTACATTCTCCAGTGTTATAGTTAATCCTGAGACCATAAGTGATGCTGTAATTAATATTCATCATTTCCCTCCCCTAACATTTTCATTCCCTTGACCAAACTGCTTCTAACTGCTTCTAATCAAGGTTCATTGCATAGTGCAATAACTCAGACATTTATCCCTTAGAGTATGAGTCCCTGACTTCATGTCCTTATCAAGATGCTGCTGCTGCAACTACCCTTTCAGATATCTCCAGTGATGGAGGCATCAAGAGGCACCCCAGTGAATCCCATGAGTTCCAGACACACTATTTTCTGCTCCAGTATCTAGTAGCAACCCCATTTCCTTTTGATCATTATGATGAGGGACCCTTGTCTGTATAGTAACTACCTTCTCTAACTGTCGGTCTATAGACCTGAGGAGCCAAAAATAATCAGACAGCAGCTGAAGCTGTAGATTTACTGGAACCCTTACTGTGTCTTCTGGTGGAAGTATTAAGACCTCCAATTATGAACAACCTGAAGTTGTGGGAAGGAGAAATTCATTTTCTTAAGTAGATCATTAAAAGTAACAGTGAGAGACTATACTGTTATTTTGATATTTTGGTCCTAGCTGTCTAAGACACAGAACCAGATATACTAGCACCATTTAATAGTCTACCACATAATGACCCTTAAATATGAAGGAAGCCATTCCCCTAAAAACACAGCAACATCTCTATAATCTCAAGCCTGGTCAATAGAGAACAATCACTACTGAGTTTCTCATTGATGCTGGCATCCCTCTTTTGGGAACACTTCTTGCTTTAGTAAAGTGATTATCTTCTAGGCTCTCCTGGACAACATAATGAGCTGGCAGGTTCTCCGACCTTTCAAAATAAGTACATTCTAACATTCCCACTTCTGTGAGACCCTGGATCTCTTCTCCAGTATTTTGCCAATGTAGTTCTGGCATGTCCACAAAATGTATTTCAGGCCAGCATCATTTATAAGCTTCAAGGAGCCAAGCCATTCCAATAGCATATTAGAATCACCACCAGGTAGACTTGCCAGAATGTTAAAAATTAGCTCATGTAAGTGTGCCCTCGTATAAGTAGAGTATCTGTTATCTGACTTTATCTCTATGATCCAATATTTCAGTATCTCAAGACCAGTTCTTTGGAATGTTCTCTAGATTACTACTAGTATTTACTAGCCAGATTCTGTAGTTCATTTGATGAATAATCCATTTCATCCTGCAACACAGATCATCCTTTTCCACTCAGATCATGTTGAGACTTGGCCCTAGTTATTTGTCTAGAAGCAATGAGGGGAAATGGGGGCAGAATTTAATATGGGCAAGCTTCACCTTAAAACTTCCTACTGAGGCAGGGCTTTTATGTAGCAATTAATTGTTCTCCCACTGGAAAGAGTAAAAGGCCTCTTTTTCTAGGCCAGAGTTTCCAAAGAATTTGGGGGTTCAAGATTCTTAAGGATATGTACCCACATATCTCATCCTCTATCTCAGGATCCTGCAGAGTTGTAAAAGAGGCCAAGCTGACAGGGCTACCACATTTCCTCCACTAAAATCAAGACCCTTATAGGAAAATAGCATGATCCTGAGAAACCTCGTCTTTACTAAAACTAGAAAAATTAGCTGGGTGTGATGGCACACGCCTGTAGTCCCAGCTACTCAGGAGGCTGAGGCAGGAGAAGTGCTTGAACCCAGGAGGTGGAAGTTGCAGTGAGCTGAGATCGCGCCACTGCACTCCAGCCTGGTGACATAGCAAGACTCCGTCTCAAGAAAAAAAAAAAAAAAAAATACGATTCCTGTGAGTGTATTACAAATATTGATATAAAATAATGACATTCAAAAATAATAGCTACCTGCACACATCAGCACCACAGCCACTGTGTAAAGCAAGGTGTCACAATCCATGTTTTATTGTTTCTTTTTATGTTTATTGATCTGGCACCTTTCTTAATCAGAATCTATGAGGACATATTCCCCTGATTAACTAAAAATATGTATATGCACTGTATACTCTCTGGCCTAAATGTCAATATGAACATTTTAAATGCAGATGGCATAGATGGCATAGACTCATCCCAGTTTTAATATTGCCCAGCAGTTTCTTCAAGCATATATTTCTCATCTCTTTCTTGAAATAAAATTTTAGAAATGGATCTTAAGAACCCTGTTTACTTTGTCAAAAAAAAAAAAAAAAAAAACTTCACAATACTAAAAAACTTAAAGCACTTTCATAAATAGGGAAACAGCATCTTTTAACATTTTATTGTTCACCTGCGAAAATATATATAATATATATTACATGTACAGAGGAGCCCCACAGCTTGAGTCAGAGAAAGCTAACAGAAAGGCACATATGAAAGCAAGTCTTTCCATACAATATTCAGTTAAGCCAACATTCAGGCCATGGCAAGAGACAATTAGGACAAGGAAAATATAGCACGCCTGTGTTCATGACTCCAAAGAGCTAACTCAGAGGCAACTCTCAGGTCTGCCAAGAATGGAAGTCATCTTGGGAGAAAATATCACATCTACTTAATAGGGCTGTCAGACCATCAGAGAATATACTGAAATCTGGACAGAGATACCAGGGCAAGTTAAGCCAATGCTTAACTTGACAGCTAGTTTATTCTTCTCCCCTTTTATTTTAAGACCTGAGGCCTTTGCTGATTAAAAGAAGCAAATAACAGGGCTGATCATGGCCCTGCAGAATTTTGGTCAGTTACACAACAGAAGTTTGTAACAGACTAAGTATTTTCAAAAGCTTGTAAACACTGTGATGATGGTGAGGAAAGCATAGAAAGAACATTTGCTATTTCTCTCTCATTGAAAAAATAGAGGCATAGATCTTTGGCTTGCCACATGTGGTATCTCTATCCTGACGTTTACCCAAAATGGTAAAAATAGAGGCACAATTCGTGGAATGATGAGGTCATTCCTATCAGACACCAGCAAAGGTGCCTACTAGGATTTAGCACAGCCAGAGCAGCTGGCAACCTTGGTTGATGTGAGATGGGGCTTCACCACGTCCGGCTCAATAGACTCCATTAGGTCACACTCATTTGCAAGTATGTGTTTCACCAGGCATCTGGAGGCTTCATCAATGTTTATATTTTCCTATGAGGGAAAAAATAAAACAGCTTTTCTTATTCAATACTCTGAAGTAATGCTAGAACAGAGACTTATATGTGACAATTTTATTTAAATATTCCTTCCTATATGATACATATGCATCCCCCTCCTGTTCCCCTCACTTACTTGTTCCTTCAAAGAACTTTACTGTTCAGTTCCTCACAAAAGAAGTATTTATTTTGCTGTGTCATATAGGAGGAATGGTGTTTGGTGAATTTACTTAGTAGGTTAAATTTCAGTTAGAGGGCAATTTTCATATTTTCACATTTTCACACACTCAAACTATAATAATATTGTGGAAGAAACATAAACCTTTAATCTGAGTTAGATTTATAATTGCCCTCTGCTACATACTATTTTTGTGACCTTGATATAAAATAAGAATGATAAGACATATTTTATAGTATTCATTAATGGTTTGACAGATATTTCTGGGTATCTGTCCTCTAGTTAAATGGGGAAGAGTACACTGTTCTGACTTCTTTGAACTTAGCCATGGACATGTGACTTGTTGGGCATCAAAATGTGAGAAGTAATGTGTGTCACTTTCATATAGGAGCAATAAGAGCCAGTGCTCAATTTCCTATGTTTTTTCTCTCTCTTTCTTCCTGTGGAAGCACAGCAAATGGAAACTCTTTTGGATAAGGTCTGTGAGTGAGATCAAGTAGAGGCAAGTACCCCAATCAGCCCATGCTGTGTAGTGTGCATGAGAATGATGATCTTGCTATTTTAACCTACTGAAATTTGGGGTTATTACCCCAAATAAACCATGGCATTATCTAGACATTCCAGATGGATATAACGCTTCAAAGAAAAAAGTAAAATTGGAAATATAAGTTTAGGTTCAAAAATGAAATAAACTTGAATTTGGAAAAAATATGGAGCAAACATTTGGATCTAAAATATATCAGTAGTGTAAGTTAAACTGCTTTTTTTCCTCCTGGTCAGAAACCTGAGAAACACAGAATATATACTACCAGTGTACTAAAATAAATATCTCTGCTTAGGTAAAAAGTAAAGATCTCCAGTAAAGTTAAATTTGATTGTTTTTAATCATAATTTGTAGAACTTCTCTGATGTATTTCTTCATATTTAATGTAAAGAGACAAGGCTTTCTCATTGTTAAAATGTTTTACTACAGAACCTTGTTGTCCAGTCTGAAGTGGAAGTACTTATCCCTGATTTTTGCATGTATGTCAAAGTTGTTGATATATTTTGAGATCATTGAATGAAGTCATATTACTTGGAAAATATAAGAAGATGTGTTGGCTTTCATATGACATCCACGACTAATGACCTTAGCTGTAAATGTTCATTAGCAGGTTCCCCATCCTTCAAGCCCAAAACTGAGTTCACCAGCAATGAAAGCTTAAGGTAACTTTGGAGTTCCAGACAAATAGCCTGATTATTTATCTCACCTTTAAAGAGCCTTAAAAAAAATGTTTCCCAGGGTTTCTAAATCCAAAACACAAGGTAAAGGCATGGTTGCTTTTTTGCTTATTATATTATTGTTGTTGCTTTTTACCAGACCAGTCTTCCTTTCTCTAAGCCTCCCTTTCCCCAACTATAAAATGGTCTTGATGATATCACTTACCTAGTAAAAATTTGCTTCCCTTGACAGAGTGTAGCAGACATTATTGCTTTCACAATGTGAACTTGCTAGGGACTCCAATAGTAAATAAGTAATCTTATTTAATCCCATTTAAAATCCTTTATGATAAAGATCGATAAAGATTAGGTTTTTTGTCCGCATGGAGTTTGTTATTATTGTTGGGATAGTGGTGGGGATGGCATTTCTTCCTTCAGCCCAAGTATCTTCCTCACTCTATGAAATCCAGTCCTTAGAGAATGGCAATGATTCTGCCCCATCCCCTGTTGGACAACTTCCTGTGCCTTAAAGTCATGGCCTGTGCTTAGCATGTCTTCTGCCACTCTTCCTCTTCCTAGTGTCATGTCCAAGGGTCACACCTGAACTCCCTGTTCCCAGGCCAACAACTGACCTGGGCAGGGCCTTGCTCTTTGGAACGGACCCAGCTCAATACTTTGCTCCAGAGCCCTGCCACTTGCTTTGTGACTGAGTGGAAGCCTGTCCAATGGTCCTTTACTGTCTCCCATTCAGTAAGGTAAAAAGGGGTCTCCTCACCCAGCCTTCCAGGCCTTGGGTTTAAGGGCCACCACATCTCATTAAAGAAGCCCTATTTGGATGGCTTTAACGTACTTGCCCAGTCATTCATAAGCCAATACTTTGATTCCCATTTGGCTATTGCTTGTGTGTTGGAGAAGGAGGCAACAAAATTATACCCCAAATACCAAACATGAGATATTACCATATCTCATGTAAACATTTACAAACAAGAAAGCTTATCTGTAAGGGGTTAAGAGGCTTCCCCAGGATCACACAGCAAGTGGGCTAGGAGGCCAGAGCTTACATGAGGTCTTTCTGACATCAAAGCCCAGCTTTTGCTAAGCTGCATTCCTTTTCCAGATTGTTCAGGAAACCAGGAACAATCACAAATAAAAGTCAGTTCTTTAGTGTTACACCCAGTAAGTGTTAAATAATGCTAGTTTCTTTCTCTTCCATATGTTATAATAAAAACATGTTTATATGACAGGAAAACAATTTTAAACATTAGAAAGGGCCCTTCTTCATATATGATGAAAGTTAGATTTGCCAGTAGTGTTTTTTAAACCTCCACTCATATATTAACATGCCAGTTAAATAGGTTTTCTTTCATTAATGTGCAAATTGACAAAATCTGATGAGGATAAGTCAATGCTAGTGTGAGAAAATCAATGAAAATCCATTATCATTATGAGAAAAAGAACTAAAATCTAAGCTCAAATTAGTGGCAACTTAGCAGGGTCATTTTAGTGAAAATATAAGATAACGCTGTTTAAATTGTGTGTGAGTTTTAATACACCGAGTAAAGTCTAGATGGTATTAGGCCCAGGAGAGTGGACCATGAAGGATGGCCTCTAGAGAAAGGGAACAGGCAGAGCCAAGTAGTGTCTGCTTATAGACTGCATGTACAAAGAGCAGCAGTTCATGGTGACCGAGTCAGGTTCATTCATCCAGTTAATAGTATGTAGATTTCCACTAAGTACTAGGCATACAAATATACAGATTTTATCTTATTCCTGATGGAGCTTACCCACTAGCAGGGTTTGTGTAAATAGCAAAAGTATAAAAAGGCTGGAAAGGGCATCAGGGTGCCAGATCACTGTAGAGCCTTGAATACTAAATTTGCAAAGTAGAGCCATTGAGGTTTTTTGCAGGTGAAACGTCAGTAATCACAATACTATAAAAGTCCATTACTAGACAAGCCTGTATTGGTCCTTAGCACTTTAACAGCTAACCTATCAATAACTATTTAGTGAATACCTAATACACGTGTACCTAGGTGCTGGCTGTCATGGCATACCTATTTCAGATTAGAAATTGTAAGAGAAAATCAGGAAGAACCACAAACGCTTTCAACTTTATTTACCACAGGCACACTACAAAAAGGCAAGGGGTATAGTGTTTAGAGTACAGGCCTGGGGACAAACTCTTATCTTAGTTCCCTTACTTCCTGGTTGCATGACCTCAGGAAAGTTACTTTAACCACTTCATGCCTCAGTTTCCTCATCTGTAAAAGAGAATTAAAAATTTACCTCACAAATGTTTGTAAGTTAATATATATTAATACTTGAAACATGAAATACTTAGAACAGTGAAAGGCATACAGTACACATTCAATAAATGTTATCTATCTATTCTCCTCATACAAGTTAACCATCAGAAGAACATAATGTGTGTGTGTTTTCCATTCCTTCATTTTGCAGGTGAGGATACTGAGCTTCAGAAAGGGAAAGTGATTGGCCCCAAGTCACACAGTAGTAATTGGGATGGCCAGCTGTGAGCTCAGGGAGAAGAGTAAATACTAATATTTACCACATGTTTACTACAAAAGGCAAGATGTATACTGTTTAAAGCACTAGCTTGAAGCCAAATCCTTATCTCAGCTCCCCCCAAATATTTCCCAAAATAAATAAAGGAATAGAATGGGCAGAGCACCTGGTTCCAGCATGCAAGGTAGGTGCATGCAACCGGGAATCAGGCAAGACTGATTTGTATTACTGGCACACTTCGAACCATTTCTGGTCTTTCTGACTTTCTATATGCCAATGAGGTCACAGCCAAAGGGCCTAGGCTAGGAGAAGAAATAACATTCTAGAACAAACCTCCCTCTCCCCTTTAACCCAAGGTCAGCATGGATAATCAGGCCCTGCCTGATAGAATTGCAGGTTCAGACCCTTTGGGCAATTAGATTGCAATAAAATTGATCGAGCTACTTGGCATCCAAATAGACACAGTCAAGTCCACATTTTCTGGGTAATTGTATGGAAACAGAGTTGCCGGCATTAGTGAAAAACACTAGATAGAATTTTTTATTTGCATTTATTATAGGGAGTAGTCACAACATTTCCAGGGGCATCTTTTGCTAGAAAGGAAATGTATATACTCTGACTTCCAGGACATGTAAAATTGGAATGGATCTCACTGTGATTTATTTCTATATCTGCAGGATGACAAGATGGTCTACTGTGCTGTTTTAAGGTAACGCGTGTTCTTCTTTGTGCCACTGCTCAGAATCTTTCATTTATACTGATAAGCAAGTCTCAGAAACAGGCTAAAATTCCTAACAAAGAATTTTACTAAAAACAAACGGAGTTAATTAAGCAGGTGCTTTGTTTATTAAATAATGCTCACATCCAATATTCACAAACATCTGTTGGAAAGTTAATGGTCATATTTTAAAGGTAAGGGAGCTAGAAAAAAGCTTAAGTAACTTACCCAGAGCAGAACATTATCTTAGCCAATCTGTCATTTCAATCAAGACTATCCCAATTCCAGTTCCCATCCTACTCTCCATACATACATTACAGTGTAGCCTAGGAATAAAATAGATCCTAGAATATTATGTATAAATTATAACTTCTCAATCTTGGCTGTATGTTCATATCCCTTGTAGAGTTAAAACAAATATGTTCATATCCCTTGTAGAGTTAAAACAAATATAAGACATTGATCTAATTGGTCTGACATGGAGCCCCAGCATGAGCATTAAAAAAAAAAAAATTCCCAGTTAGGCACTGTGATGGGATCCATACTCCTAACCTCTGCCTCACACAATATTCCCATATAACAAATCTGCACATGTACCCTTGTATCTAAAAGTTGAAATTTAAACACATTTAATTAAAAAAATACAATTGTTCATAATTTTTTAAAAAGATTCTCCACTTAAAAATGTGCAGCCAATTTTGAGACACACTCATATAATTAAGAATGTCTTTAAAGACACTTGTCCTTTTTATTCCAATTGTAAACTTTCTGGAAATATGATTTAATATAATCACTCTAAGCCACAGTGATTTTGATCTTTCAGTGGAGGAAGGCACATAAACTAACCATCAGAGGTCCTGGGTACTTGTCAGTTTTTTAATTAGCTCTTCAGAACATCTGTCTTGTGGCAAAGTATTTAATATTTGGCCCCCAGCACCAGAGAGCCAAAAACAAAAAGAAAACCCTAGCAGAAAATTTTCACATCTGCCTAGTTAGAAGCTGGCAAAGAATTCATCCTCCCATAATCTTTCCAAATACATCAACCTCAAACAAAACACCAACTGTACCCGAGACTCCAAGGTTAGGGCATTAAATTCCTCAGCCCTGTGAAATTTTAATTAGAGCAGATGGCCTGCTGGATAATAACGCCACTGTAAAAAGTATTACACAAAACAGGGGTTTAAAAATCCTTTCTCTGAGAAGATACAGCACTTGTTTATTGAGCACATAAGTGGCAAAGATTTTGCTAGCTTTCTGCTAATCGTCATTAATACCTAACATGGGTGCTAGTGTAGTGGACACCTGTATTTTTGTCTGTTAAGCACTTCTGTCCTCCCTCGTCCCTCATATCAACCTCCCATTTCCTTTGGGTACCTGCTTTCCCCCACTGCAATCATGAGCTTCTACTGGGGCTCCCCTAAACTGACCTTATGTTTCAGACACTATTTTCAGAATATGGCATTTCACGTAATCACCACAGTAACTCCGAGGTGGGAGCTCCGCTCTCCTTTAACAGATGACAAAAGTGAAGTCCAGAGAAGCTAAATGATGTGTGCAAGGTCTCAGGGATAGGAAAGGTCAGAACCTGGCTTCTGCCTGTATTTTCTCTTTATCTTCTCCTTGCGATCTTCTTAGAGTCTATGGCCTACATTTTCTTAGTGCCCAAGCCAATGTTTATTTGAATCCAAAACCCACAGTTTTGCACTTTGCCATGGTATCTCCATGAAGAGAAGGCATACACGGTCAGTGTGACACAGAGAAGCCAGGTCTCAATGATGCCCTGTTGTATGAAAGTTACCAGAGTTTGGTCTAACAGGCATTGGGAAGGACAGACTGAGCCATATTATCACTTATTTTAACACAGGACAGAGTCACATTGTCAGCATGGAGAAATGGGGTATAGAGAAAAGTTTACAAAGGCAGCTCCAAAGATTGTGTCCCTCTGACAATGCGTCCCTCATCCCCACCATGGCCTTACTTCAGCCTCTGTCCTTTATTCTTTAGGTACCAAAGTGTATTTCAAATTTTTCGTGCCTTCTTTCTGTAGCTCTAGGGCCTTATACCTTCTAGGTCTCCCCGCTTACATACCAAGAGATCTCCCTCCCATCATCCTAGCTACCTCTGTTGCTCTGTTTCAGCCGTGAAACATCCCCAAGCTCACAGAGAATCACCAAATGTTAAAGTGGAGGGGAACTTAGGTATCACTAATTCGTTCTGCTTTCTCCAACACATCAGTAAATTAAGGCAAAGAGAGGGAAAGTGACCTGCCTAGCATCACACAGGCTGCTGAACCTCACAGGGAACATGCTATTATAGAATGCACCTCACCTCTTAGCTCTGGCTGCCTGCATACCTCCTTGTTTCTGGAAATATCTCTACTGAATAGCCTTTTCTTAGCACTGCGAAATGTTATCTTTAGTATTCCCCAGTACTTCGTACCCACCTCCATTGACACCACTATATCCTAACTGCCTGTTGCCTGTGTCCTTGAAAACAAGGATTATATTTTATTATATTTGTATTCCTAGATCCAAGTACAGTGCCTAATGCATGTGAGGTATCTAAACAATAATATTACCAAAAATAACTGATGCCTATGGATAACTTATTACTAAGTTTTGTACCACAAAACCAGGTGAGGAAACAGAGGTATGGAGAAATTAAATAACTTTCCCAGGGTCACACAGCCAGCAAGTCAAACTTTTGGCACTGGGTTTTGCAGCCCATGTTCAGACACTCATAATTCAATCCCTGAAAGTTCCACAACTGTCAAATAGCAAAGGCAGACTCAAGAACAGAGCCCCTGCTCTTAACCCACTACTCCCTACAAATGTTTGTTGAAGGAATGAGGACCCAAGTTTTCTGTTTTTGACTACTGCTTCTTTCTAAATCGCAAAACTTATGAACAAACCATCCACAATGCGTTACATGTGGCCCACAGTTATTAATTGATCCATTTATTTATTTATTTTTATGTGTAAATGTCTGTAAATGTGCATTTCTCTTAAGTTCCTGGCCCCTAAAAATAATCTGAGTTCAACATCCTTGCCTTTTCTGCACTAGACCCCAAAACCTTAATACTAGGCAGATACAGTTCTTGAGTCTTTTTGACAGTTTATTATTCCTGAGATACATTTTCCAAATCCAATATATAATGTATGACTTACCACTAATTGCCATTAAGAACCAGGATATTCATAGATATTGCCTCTATTAACATTTTGTTTTTAATTCAGTGAGTTTTTAATTGTTCTCACTGTGAGTCTTTTACTGAAACAGTGCTGGGGTACCCAATAATCAGTCTTGAAAAGAAAGAATAAAGATAAGCATGAAGACTATTGTTTAGCCAGATTTAACAAATCCTATTCATGAAATACAGCAGCCTTTAGTTAAAATACTTTCTCATTAATCAGCTTGAAACGATAAATGGTCAACCAGATACAAAATATTAATTGTAATAATTGCTAACAATTATCACTTTATTATTGAACACTTAGGCACCATGCCATGTATGTTACATACATGATCTCATTTAACCCTTACTACACCCTGAGAGGTGGATAAACTATTAACTCTGTTTTATAGATGAGGAGACTGAGACACATATAGGATAAACTACTTAGCCACGGTATTTCCTAGACTTATTCAATTCAAAGTGTTATTTATTGAGGGCTATCTATGGTAGAAATGACAGAAATTGTGTTTCACAATTTACTTTTATGATAATTAAATGCTTTTATTCTGGTACCTCTCTGTGCCAAGACTGAGGAATGAGACTGAAACATCGTTGTCCTAAGAAACAGTAGAATAAAATGGAAAGAGAAAGCATGTTGGAGTCAAGCTTTAAAACTTGGTTTTACCACTTACTGTTAAATAAAGGACAAGTGAAAAGCCTGAGCCTTTACTCCTTAATTTAAAAATGAGGCCAATCATCACTATATTTCATGAGATTCTTGTTAGAGTTAAATGATATACACAGATGAAATACCTAAACATTACATAGTTGGTCCTCCAATGAATACAATCTCCTGTCTCCTTCTTCTTCTTCCTTCAGGTCATTCTTCAGTGATACCTCCCATGGAAAATCTCCCGAGTCCCGCAGGCTGAGCAGGAATCTCTCTATTCTGGCACTTATCACTGGTCAGTATGTAATGCTTTGTTTGTGTATCCTCTACTGGACTGGGAGCTTCCAGGAGTTTCATTGCCCCATCCTGGTGTCTAGCACAGTGCCTACAAACAGTAGGCACTCAGAAGACATACAGACTAAGCGAATGACTGATGAATAAATGAATGAACAAGGACTTTGGAAGAGTGACAAGTTCAACTTTCACTGAAAATAATTTTAGATGTGGGTGATTTCTGCAGAAAGTAAAAAAGAAAACATGTTCACAAGAAAATTTACTTTACAGGTCCAGCTGCCTGTCCTTATTTTGCTTTCCACTTATTATTTGATACCATTCCTTTAGGTGAAATGGAAGGAAGACTGAATAAACCAGTTTATAAAAGTTGAGCTGAACTACTGTAGGCTTTGCAGGAAAGCAGACATAGGTTGGAGTCTTAATTTTGTTCTTTTAAAAATGTTCTTTATATTCTGTTGCTCCACAAGTGATTTCAGTGCTATTTAATAACTAAATGTACTTAGGCAAAATATTTAATTTTCTTTGGCCTTACCTATAAGGCAGAGATAATACCCATATGGCAGAATTATGAGAATTAGGAATATTTTACTAGGGGCAAAGGTAGAAGTTGAGTAATATTATGTATTTTTGTGACTACATAGTACATATAATTATTTTAACATCATCTTCCTCACTTAAGAACTTTTATGGATAAGAGCCAATTCTAGCTTAAAAAATTCATTTCTCTCTCAAACTAGAGAGTTAATTTTTTTCTTATATATGATTCTTATGCCCTAGCCCTTAACTCTTTAGTAGAGAGTTTGAAGCTCTTGCTTCTCCAGATAGCATAAATGAAACTATTTCTGCCAGCATTTTTAGAATAATGTTACCTTGGGTGAAAACAAATAGGAAGAAGAACTATGTGTAAAAATGGATGTGTTGGTAAAGCTAAAGAAATTAATATTTTAATCACTTTTTTATTTGGAGTGTCAATGATACCAGCTAACTACCAAAATGCTGGCCTCAACCATAGAACCTGTCGACCCAACCCTCACAAATTCCTGAGGTCTAACTCCTAAATTCCATAGTCAGATAACAACTCATTCTTAGCCTGGGTAACCTCCCTGAGGCAGCACTTAGAATATGTTATATAATTTTCTACTTTCAGATATGGAATAAAACATTATTTTTCTTCATTCCACAAACTTGTAATTGAAAATTAAAAAGAGGAGATACATCAATTTGAAGCTCTTATGTAATAGTTGAAATATCATGTAACTAGATGCAATAATTTATTATTCAGCAAATGATCATTGAGCATTTTTCATGGACCAGGCACTATTCATCAAAGGCTTTACACTCCATGCTTTAATTTGCTATGCAGTCAGTTATGTGATTGTCTTGTTAGTCCAGGGCTCTTCAACTTCTGCTTAGAGATGATGATGGACATGACATGCTCTCTTCACACAGTCACTGTAACATTTTACCCCAGTTCATGTCCTGTGTAGTCTTCTCTCTGATCACATGCCTTTAGTTTTTTCTCTCTCATTACAATCATCCTCCATATTCCTTCCAGATTGTCTCTTAACTACTCCTATTAAAGTGTAAGTGTAATTACATTCATACTTCATCCAAAAAATACCTTGTGGGCTCACATTACCTACTCAGAATAAGTTCAGACCACAAAACTGACGCCCAACCAACATGGCTAAAACTGAACTCCCCTGTTTCATCTCTACTAGACTGCAACTGAACTAGACCATAAACCCTTCCCTCAATGTGTTCTTTGCTTGAGTTAGTCTTATTCCCATCTCTATCTGTAGATCCCCTGCCCCTCCAGAACAAACATAACTTTTTTTGGAAGTATTTAGCTGCCAACATCTAACTGACTGACATTCTGCTTTGAATTTCTGGATGAAGTTCAATTACATCCTCTAGCTTCAGAATTGTTTGGTATCTTGAATTTTTATTATTTGTCTCTATTTATTTAATGTGAAGGGAAAAGGTGCCATAGAAAGACTCAGAACTATCTCAGCTCTGCCAGTTGCCACTCGTGTAACCTCCAGGAAGTCACCATAACCTCTCTCTCAGCGTGTTTCTTTATCTATAATCTATGATGAAAATAATGCCAACTTCATGAGGTTATTGAGGATGTGTATAAAGTGAGAGGAGATATATGAAAGAACTTAGCAATAGTGCTGGCATGCAACAGGCACTGAAAATAAAACACCTGGAAAACAATACAACACTGCCCAAGTATTATTGTTAAGTCATATATGAGACTGGAGGGGCAAACAAACTTCTTCATTAAAGTATTTCAAAGTGGGTTCTGATGTTTCATAGGATGCTTTGGGAAAAAAGTCATCTATGGTTAAATGATTTCAGATGTTAAGTTAAAAATAATACAAAAGTGTTTCTTAATCATAGGATTTCTCAGAGTCTTTTAGAAGATCATGGAATGTTCCATGTGTTCAATTTTTTTATATTAAACAGAAAAGCAGTTTCTCATTCTGAGTTGGAAGGCATGAGGGGAACTAAAGCACCATAATGAACTGGGAGCAGAGGGGAAAGGTGTGTATGAATTATGTGTGAATGGAAATAAGGCAGATTCAAGTTGGGATGGGAGAATAGACTTTCTGTTTCTTCCTCCCATCTCAAAGAAGGGAATGATTGTGCAGTAGTCATAAAGTTACCTGACTACAGAACTCTTATCTAATAGTATATCTCAGAGGGCTAGTCTTCCTCTTCACACAGTTTGACAACTACTGATCTGGAAATAGTGGTGGTATATGTGGGAGTGGTTGAGGGTAGAGGGGTTTGTGGATAGAGACATTCATTAACCGATTTTGTATAACCCTGTGTGTTTTTTATACCCTCACCTAAGTAGTGCTACCCCCATTTTTACCTTTCTCTATTTTTCCTGAGACTAGCCCAAATTGAAATACATGTGTTTTTTAAAATATGATTTTAATAGAGTAGATGATATAACGCAAAGTTGGAAACAATGGATCTGATTGGTTATGATAAGGTATTATCCTCTCTGACATACCAATGCTTCCCAATCCAGAACCCTAGCAAGGTAGGGTTAGCTCCATCTCCTAGGTGGCTCCTAACAGTCCCCTATAGTATCTACGGTCACATACAGGTACAATTGCTTTTTAAAATTTACCTTCTCTCTAGATAATAAACTTCTTGAGAGCAGAAGTGACACACACTTGGAGTGTCTCTCTTGACAGCAGCTATCATAGAGTGTTGGCATGTAGTGCTGACAATGTAATTTATGAATGAACTGTTCTGTAAAAGGGAAAGAAAAATGAGCTGATTCAAATTTAAAAAGCACAAAAGAAATTGTGATTTCTCTATGCCGATATCCATTACATTGAATCTCTTTATACTCAGGATAGCTTAGGACAGGGAATTAGGAGACTTGAGTCTTAGGCCTGATGTTGCTACAAACTATCTTGGTCACTATGGGCAGGTCAAGTCCTCTCTCTGGCATCCGTTTCACCAGCTGTTAAGGGAGATAATTTATGTTCTCCCTTTTTCCAAACAGAATTGAAGGTGACTCCTGAGACTATCTCAAGCTCTTGACTAATGTAGTTAAACTTGTGGGAGAGCTGAGAATAATGCTCCCTTAATGGGAAAGATTTCTCAAATTGAGAGTTTAAATATAAGGCATTTGTTAAGCAATCATTATCTAGAGCAAGTGCACTCTATCAACTTGATTAGCCATAAGTTATTAGTTGCAAAAATCAGAAACCCATTGAATCACCTAGGCCATCTGGAGGGTAGTTCCCAGGAATAACAGAATTGCTGAAAGACTCTGGCTACTCCAGGAACTTTAGAAAATAAAATTAATCTCCCAAATACCATCAGATCACCTTAATTTTTCCTATCTGCCCTCAGGTTTTTACAAATAAAGAAGTTCAGAGCTTCTGGGTTCATATGCTCATAGTTTTGCCACTAAAGAGAAAAGGCTTCCTATCCTCAACTTCAGTTAGAGAAATCTTGAGGAAGGACTCTGATGACTTTAGCTTCAGGCACATGTTCATACTCAAGACAAGAACAACTCCAAGTCCCAGAGACAGTGGTACCACAAGTGGATTCACTTGGATCATGTGGACACTATTGGTCAGTTACCGTGACTTGAGAGACACAGTATGTAGAAGTGGCAACTTCTACTGGGAAAACTTGTAGCGGGAGAGGAAGAGGAATGGTTGGGAGGAGGAGCTCAAACCTGGCATGGCTCAATGATTTTGAATCTGGAAACCCTCAGTTGTATTTACTGTATCACTATATGGACAGTTGTATATCTATACCAATGTAGATGTATGCATTTACATTTTAGATAAACATAAGCAATGCATAATTTTAAAAAGGAATAGAAAATATTTTTCCATAAACTTACACATTATCAAACAGATCAAATCTAGTGGCACCTGAGTGCCTTAACATATACAGAATAAGTAGACAATTGAGGCTATTATATTGGACATGCAAAAAAGCAGGATAAGGAAAGTAGAGTTGAAACATAAATGACCTGAAGAAAGGCACCTCTCATCAGAAAGGTATAAAGTAGTTGCTCAATAAATTTTAGAGAAAAGAAAAGGAAAAAGAAATAAAGGAAATTTCTTATCGTTTAAGAACTGGCTGGGCATGGTGGCTCACACCTATAATCCCAACACTTTGGGAGACTGAGGTGGACGGACCACTTGAGGTCAGGAGTTTGAGATCAGCCTGGCCAACATGGTGAAACTCTTATCTCTACTAAAAATACAAAAATTAGCTGGGCATGGTGGCATGTACGTGTAATCCTAGCTATTCAGGAGGCCAAGGCACGAGAATTGCTTGAACCCAGGAGGTGGAGGAATTGCAGTGAGCCGAGATCACACCACTAAACTCCAGTCTGGGCGACAGAGTGAGACTCAATCTCAAAAAAACAAAAACAAAAACAAAAAAGAACTAACCCCAGTTCTGATTTTGTGGTTGTTTTTATGGAATCCACTGATGCAAATAGATTCAAAAAGACAATACCTTTGCCAGAGTAAAGATGTTTTTGCTTCAACTGTGAACTTTAAAAATGTTAATTTTGTTGCTGAGAACCACTTATGATATATTACATGCCTTCTTGCATTATAAAACATTATTCAGAAGACAATATGGCTCTTCTCACACATCCTGGGTACCTTTTATTTTTTTCTCTTTTGCCTCTAGTTGTTATTATGTATATGTAATTATAGGTCTATAACTAATGAGCCAATTCTATAAGCTGACATTTTAAGGACAAATATGGCTTAAAATGAATAAGATGGAGTTATTTTTCATAAACACATACACACATATTTCTTTTTTTTTTTGAGATGGAGTCTCGCTGTGTCGCCCAGGCTGGAGTGCAGTGGCCGGATCTCAGCTCACTGCAAGCTCCGCCTCCCGGGTTTACACCATTCTCCTGCCTCAGCCTCCCGAGTAGCTGGGACTACAGGCGCCCGCCACCTCGCCCGGCTAGTTTTTTGTATTTTTTTAGTAGAGACGGGGTTTCACCGTGTTAGCCAGGATGGTCTCGATCTCCTGACTTCGTGATCCACCTGTCTCGGCCTCCCAAAGTGCTGGGATTACAGGCTTGAGCCACCGCGCCCGGCCACATATATTTCTTTTCTTTTTTTTTTTTTTTGTAATTATTATTTTTTATTATTATACTTTAAGTACTAGGGTACATGTGCATAACATGCAGGTTTGTTACGGATTATAAATCATGCTGCTATAAAGACACATGCACATGTATGTTTATTGCGGCACTATTCACAATAGCAAAGACTTGGAATCAACCCAAATGTCCATCAGTGACAGACTGGATTAAGAAAATGTGGCACATATACACCATGGAATACTATGCAGCCATAAAAAAGGATGAGTTTGTGTCCTTTGTAGGGACATGGATGCAGCTGGAAACCATCATTCTTAGCAAACTATCACAAGAACAGAAAACCAAACACCGCATGTTCTCACTCATAGGTGGGAACTGAACAATGAGATCACTTGGACTTGGGAAGGGGAACATCACACACCGGGGCCTATCATGGGGAGGGGGGAGGGGGGAGGGATTGCATTGGGAGTTATACCTGATGTAAATGACGAGTTGATGGGTGCTGACGAGTTGATGGGTGCAGCACAGCAACATGGCACAAGTATACATATGTAACATATTTCTTATAGAATGAAACAGAACAAAAATATTGACAGTTAAATGAATTAGTGGTTTGATCACAAATAATTTTAATCTTATATTTTATAATTGTGATCCTTTTCTAAGTTCTCTATAACGTGCATATGCAATTCTAATATTCATATTCAAAGGTGTGGAATAAAAAAATAACAGCAATAAATTTTGAACCAAGGATAGCATAGGAAGTTCTAATATCTTTATTTTGCCTTTGAAGCCCAGAAAATAGGAAAGGAGCAGCACATTTGGAAATATTCCAAAAACTGGAAATAGAAATATCTAACAATGAATGGAAAACTATGTAGGTTATTCTCACAGATGGGAAACAGTCCATAAAATTGAGTGTGGAAAATAAATAAGGACAGGAAGCTCAGAAACAGAAATTCTAACTATACAATCATGAGTAATCCAAGGAAGAAGAAAAAGGAAATTCATCTAAAAGAAGCTAGTTTGACTACAGGAACATCTCAGGTAAAATCAAGTTTAAAAATAACATGTACGAAAGACAGAAGGAGAAGGGAAGTGAATGCAGAACAGATTCAAGCAGTGCCTGAACTATCCACATGGGCTCAGGAAGCTAAAATGAAGTTTAAGGACAAACTTGAAGAAAATACTAAACGCAGAAAAAGACTGTTTTGGAGTTTATTCAGAGCAAAAGTATTATCACTGAAGAGACGGACTAGCACTACAAGTCTAGAAGACGACACAGAGAATGGAGACCTGAACACAATAAACTAACTTCATTTTCTTCCATAGTAAGGATTTCAGACTGAGCAATCAGGAGACTGCTTTGTACATCTGATCTTTAGTATAACGCCCCTCTTAATGTCCCTGCTGACAAGGTGACTATGGGTTGGTTCCAAAGTAAAATGGCTAGATATTTATGGGCTCAAACTGTGCCTGAAGACTATTAATTATTTAATTACATTAAATAAGAATAGCTTCTCAGGTGGTAGTATAGGGCTCAAACCCCTGTCCAGAAGTATCCTCATTTTTATCAGAAGATTGGATGAAGTCATAAAAGGCATACTTATCAAATTTTTGTTAGACCCAAAGGCAAGAAGTGAAACTGACATGAGGGATGAAATTAGAATTTTAGAATGTTCTCAGAGTGATGACTACTTCAGTTCATTGTTGGTAAGTATAAATTAGCTCATCGTTTTTGAAAATCTATGAAAATATGTGACAAGAACATAAAAATGTCCATTCCCTTTGATCTAGTAAATCTAAGAATAAGCCTTAATAAAATAATCTTAAATATATAAAAAAATTCATGTATAAAATACTCATCTTTACATTATTAAAATAGTAAAAACTAAAAATGTATTATAAGAAAAGGAGGGTTAAAGATAGGGGATATTATGAATATCCTTATAATATGGTATTGTTCAGTTATTAAAAATTATATTTATAAATAGTTCACCATAGAAATCCTTATAGTACATTTTTAATGTACTTAATTATATCATATTGTGTGCAATATGATATTCATTGTCAAGTATGACAATGTTAGCAGTGATTCATCCTGTGTAGGAATTTCTGTGTGATTTTTTTTTCCATTATTAATTTCCATTTTTCCTAAACAAAACAAATTTATTTTCTCTACTTTGGCATTTCAATTTTTACCCTGGCTGTCAATATGCAGTATCTCCTTTTCCTTTTTAACAGAATGCTGATTTTTGCATAGGTAGCTAAAATTTTATTTCCCTGGCTTCCTTGTGCTAATTGCAGTTATGACTAATGAAATGTAAACAAAGTCTACTAAGTGGGGTTTCCGATAAAACTATCAATTTCTGAACTTTAATCTATGGCCATACCACTTTGAACGTGCTTGATCTCATCTGATTTCTAAACTTAAAAAGAGGGGCAGGCAGAGTTAGTTGTTACATGCCTTTTACTCTTAACCTCTCCAGGTTATTTAATCCTGCCTAGAAACTAATACGACAGGCAGAATTCTAATTCTAATGTTCCCAAGATAGTATGGCATAGTCAGTCCCTTGATTAGGCTACCTTCCATAAGATTTCATTGTAGCAAACTAGAGACAGATTCTCTTTCTAACCTTGAAGAGGTAAGCTGCCATGCTGTAAAAAGGCCACATGGTTAAGAACTCAGATCAGCCTCTAGGAGCTGAGAGCAACCCCCAGGCAACAGCCAGCAAGAAAACAGAAACCTTAGTCTTACAACCACAAGGAACTGAGTTCTGCCAACAACCTGAATGAGCATGGAAGAGGATCCCAAGGTTTAGATGAGAACATAGCTATGGCCAGCATCTTGGTTTTGGCATGATGAGAATCTGAGTAGAGGACTCAACCAACCTGTGCTAGGACTACTGACCCATGGAAACTGTGAAATCGTAAATGTGTGTTATTTTAAGCTGCCAAGTTTATGGAACTGTATTACACTGGAAAAGAAAACAGAAACAAATACCCTCATCATATAACCATGAGGGAGAAAGTCATGTGCTGAGGCTGGTGATCCAGGAAGTTGAGCCCTTTATGATGTCCTTGAACTGCAGCTCCAGTCCTGGGTACATACCTCAAGACTTGTTTCATGTTATAAATGAGCTCTTCTTTGGTTAAGTCACTCTTTTTAGGGTCTCTTTCAAATGTAGATGAACACAACTCTAACTGAAATAGATGTTTTACCTTTTTTTTTTTTTTTTTTTTTTTGAGATAGAGTTTCACTCTCGTTGGCCAGGCTGGAGTGCAATGGCGCAATCTTGGCTCACCACAACCTCTGCATCCCAGGTTCAAGCGATTCTCCTGCCTCAGCCTCGCAAGTAGCTGGGATTACAGGCATGCACCACCATGCCTGGCTAATTTTTTGTATTTTTAGTACAGATGGGGTTTCTCCATATTGGTCAGACTGGTCTTGAACTCCCAACCTCAGGTGATCCGCCTGCCTTGCCTCCCAAAGTGCTGGGATTACAGGCATGTGCCACCACACCCAGGCTAGATGTTTTACTTTCAAGCGTAAAAATAATAGATTAAAAATGAAATTGGAATTGTAGATTGAAACCACAGAATAATATTTAATAGATATTAATAATAAAATTCTACATGTGAGTTCAAGTTAATAGTTTAAATGCACAAGATTTCATTTGACAGCATATTATTTAGAAAAATAAGGGATTTTTAGTTGACCATATGTACAACATGTCTCTAACAGTTTGATACAGCTGTTGAAAATAAATTAATGTAGTGAACTACTGCATACAATAGAAATATTGTGGCCCAGGAAAGGTAGGTTAGAGTCCCATTATCCCATGCTCTGTTCCATCTATATCTAGTATATTGTGAACAGATCTGGCCACTCCACTTAAACTGGCATATGGACAGATTACAGTGTCCAGGTAAGACAACCAGAATGGTAAGGGTTCCCAAAGCCAATTCACTTGAACAACAGCAGGACTTCTTAATAAACAAGTCTTACCAAAGAGTGAAAAGTCATTCTGTGCTGGGAATTTGTGAAAGCCAAATAAGAAAATAAATGTTGGAAACTTTCAAAATTTGAAAGTTTTATACGAATGTTATATATTAACATTTTGAACATTCTTGGCAAGTAACAAAAGCTGACTTTCAATCTAGATGATGAACTCATTTATAAAGTTTCTGAATATTTTGGCCCTTTTGTAGACCTAAAATTTAGACTTGCTACTATGCTCTTTAAGTCAGATTAAAAAATCTCTAACTACTATAAAATCTGGTCAAAGTTTGCTCCTATTACACCCTAGACACCTCTGACCCATGCTAGACCTCCCAGTGACTTAAAAGAAAATACACTGTTGACAGAATAGAGGGGGATAATCATTTAATAACCTTATTTTCCTACTTTAACTTTTAGACCCACCAACTAGCAGAAACACAGTAAGTGAATGTAAGTTTTGATTATTTAAAGAGAGAACCAATGATGTATAATCTGATTTTTTCTTGTCCAAAATCTTCCCAGTTTACTACTCAGAAGAATAGCATAGAGAAAAAAAGTGAAAAGTCCGGCTACTCAAAAGTAATCTTATTAGGGTTCTCTACTGAGGTGAGTCCACTGAGTTCTAGTCTTGGCTATTTTGAAAAACATCTACGCTACCTCTATTACTTCCCCTCTCTGGGGCCTCATTTCTTCATCTAAATGTAGGAATGCCAAGATATTAGTCCTTAGTCCTTTTCTCTTTTCTATCTATATTCGTTCTCAAGGTAATCTCATTCCCAAGAGATCTTTATATATTACCTATATATTCACAACAACCAAACATATCTGCAGCCTGGACTTTTATCCTGAACTGCAGAATCATACATAACTACTTACTTTACATCTGCTCTTACATGTATAGTAATCTTTTAGAGTTTAACATACAAAAAAATGAATCTTGATATCTCTTCCCATTGATTCCTCTGTATCTCATGACCGCATTCAAAAACTGCCAACTCTATTATTATTATTTATTTTTGAGATAGAGTCTTGCTCTGTCACCTAGGCTGAAGTACAGTGGCACAATCTAGGCTCACTGCAACCTCCCCCTCCTGGGTTCAAGCGATTCTTGTGACTCAGCCTCCCGAATAGCAGGGATTACAGGTGTCTGCCACATGCCTGGTTAATTTTTTCTATTTTTAGTAGAAATGGGGTTTCTCCATGTTGGCCAGGCTGGTTGCAAACTCCTGACCTTAAGTGATCCCCTCACCTCGGCTTCCCAAAGTGCTGGGATTACAGGTGTGAGCCACCTCACCTGGCCGCCAATTCTGTTCTTACAGTTGCTTAGGCCAAAAACTGTTTAGATATCCTTAAGTCCTCCCTTTCTGTCATTACCTTTACTTAAATTGCAAATAAATCCTGTGTCTGATGAACATTCATAAATACAATGTAGAATTTGAGTATTTCTCACTATTCTTTCTTAGATATTGCAATAGCATCCCAGCTGATCTCCTGCTTCTAACCTTTCTCACTATAATTCAGGTTCAACAAAACCACTGCAATGATCCTTTAGATCAAATCATATTACATCTCTGATCAAACCCAATGGCTTCTTGCACAGAAAATCCTCTCTCACAGAAAAATCCAAAGTTCTTACAATTATCTAAAAACTCAACAGAACGACATCACCTCTCTGACCTCATCTCTATCACTCTGCTCACTCTGCTCCATCTTCACTGGTTGCCTTGCTGTTCCAAAAATACAGCTGTCAGTTCCTGCCAGAGTGCCTCTGCTCATGCTATACCCACTTCCTCGATCATTTTCTTTCCATGAATTTATATGGCTCAATAGTGCTCATCTTTCAAATATTTAACTTAAAAAACAACAACAACAACAACAACAAAAACACCCTCTTGTGTGTTTTTGTTTTTCCCTCTGTGACCAGGGAAGGTTTCATCCTTTAGACATCCGCGCCTGTCTAAAACTGCTTTCTTCTCTTTGTACTCCTCCCTATATCCCACATTTTACATATGCCACACAAGCTCCCCTGCGTTCATGTTCTGCTTAGCACTTATCTCCACCTGACAAACTATATATTATGCTTATTTCCATTTTATAACCTGTCTTTACTCACTATAATGCAAGTTCCAAGGTGAGAGGGATTTTATCTATTTTGTCCACTGGTATAGCCCTAATGCCTAAAATAGTACCTGTAACATAGAGGTGCTCAATGATTATTTGAAGAATAAATGAATAAATAAAACCATAAAATAAGTACTTAGACCATGGGTTAATTTAAAGTGTTCGCCAAATCTAATATTCTTGTGTTTCCATGCAAATGGTAGAAGAAGATATATTACGCTACTTTGGGGGTTAAATATGGGTTTCAACTACTGTGGTAATGCTAGATCTCTTTTGACTCTGATAGTTTGCATTTACTGCTCATGACTGTGCTTCTTTGCAAAAATCTGAAACACAGAAACTAAACTTATAACCAGATGACACAGAAGGTGATAACAGTCTTCCAAAGAAACTCTTCCTTTTTAAAGAGACTCATTCAGGAAGAGCAACCAGAACGAGCCTTTTGGGATGGTATTTAAAAATGGGATTTACAACATAATGTTTCAGAAACATATAGTATCCTGGCATCTCAATGCTGTCATTCCTCTTTCATTTTGAGAACCTCAGGAGAAATGAAAGCTAAATAATTTGCCTTCCAGCTAATCAACAATTTTTCTTACACTAGAAAATTCAAAGTGACCAGGAATTATGAAAGTTCTCAAGAGAGAACTTCTTTCCTCCAGAGCAAGCTTTGACAAGCAAAATTATTCTCAGAAAGTGACTCCACTTCATTTAGTTCAAGGAAATGGATTTACAAATCTTAAACATTCATCATTGGCTTTTCTACATTATCCCTAGGGCTATTTCATCACTATAGGATATCTCTGGACACCACAGGCTAATCCAGCCTTTGAGCACTCCCCTAGCATGTTAGGTCCACAGACAGGCTACAGAGGAGTTGCTGCTGCTCCTCACTTTTGTTTAATGGGATATTGATTTTCCCCCAATCTCAGCAGGCTTTCTCAAGAAATCAATACCTCGGTAGCAGTGAAGTAGATGGTGATGAAACAGAAGGCCTTGGGAGGGTAGGACTGTCATCCACAAATCTAAGGGTGCTTCAAATGTGGCAAACAAGACACATCAAAGGCGGCAAAGGACCACAAAACAAAGGTCAGACAAAATCAATACTAAAAAAGCAAAGTAACAGAGAAGGAGAGGGCAAACATATCTTAGTAACATAACCCTTTCTAAAACAAGGAAGCCACTCTGCCCAGGGTTGAAGATCAAGAAAGTTAACATTGGTTCTGACAGAAGAGACAGTGCCTTTGTCTACTGGTTTTCTTTTAGAAGTAGAAAGCTGGAAAGAATGAGAACATGAGCATCAGCATTCAAAAGATTTGCACATTTTTAGAAATCTAAAAGTAATAGAGAAGTAATAATAGGTTTAACAGGGTGTAGATAGCATGGTCTAAAGGGTGTGTAGAGGGAGATATGGAAAATAGTAGGACTAATTAATTACCTCAAAATCCAAGAACCTCAACACTTACTTAGTAATTGTAGTTGAAATCAGGGAGACTGGTTGAAAGTCCAAATGGGGACATCAACCCTGTCCCTTCTCCATTCTTCCATATAGGATACCAGCAGTCAGACATTTACACCACAAGTCAAATTCTGGTGTATCTTCTGAACAAACTAAAGAAAGGAGACTTGAAACTCAAGAGATACCAACTAGCATGCCCCTGTAGGTGGTATGGAGATGGAAAAAATAATCAACTAAAAGTGTGCAAATATGGCAGCAATATATACTTCTTCCCTCTACTAAGAACTCTGACATCTTCACCCTTAGTGCGAAAGAAGAGTTTTTCTATAGAGAAAAGACCTTCAACAACTGACAGTGAAAACCAACCTAAAGCAAAACCCACAAATCAACAATCACCATAGCCACTATTCAACAAGCCTTAGACACACAGAGCTCAGTATCTGCTTCTGATGGTCTTGCTCTCAAAATTTTTAAAGGGGACCATCAACATAAAATAGAAAAACAAAAGTGGACTGAAAAAATAATTCTAATGAAATAGACAATGCAAAAATCAGAAAAAACTGCAGAAAAATCAGTATCTTCACAAATATAATCAACTATTACATTCTTAAGACAGAATTTTTGAAAAAGAATAATCAGGATAAGATTGAGTTATTTAAAATTAAAATTATGATTGCTGAAATTAAAAAGTATAATAAAAGACTGGAAAATTGCAGCAAACTAGTAAACAGAATAAAACAAAAATAGCTAAAGTGCTGAAAATATGTGAAAAAATCATAGGCTCGTAGACTTATTAGTTCGGCTTACACCAAACTAGAAGTTTCATAAGTAAAGAACACAGAAAAAAAAGGGAAAAAAAATTATCAAAGAAATAACAGTTTTCAGAACATGAGTCTGTAAGTTGAAACAGCTTACAAAGGGCCCAGAACAATAAATGAACAAAGGTTTATATAGAGCACAGGATTGTGGACTTTCAGATTACCAGGGGTAAAGACATGATTCTAATAACTACCAGACAAAAGAAAATAGCTTATGCACAAAGCTTTAAGAATGGGAATGGTATGAGACTTCTGAAGAGTTATGCTAAATGCTATATTACAATGAAGCAGTGCCTTCAAGTTATAAGGGAAAATCATTTTAAACCAAGGAATCTACACCCATCTAGAGAGTTAAAATTGTGTGACGGTTAGAAAATACATATTTGAAGATATCAACTACCCAGAAATGTCATGCAGCTTTTCCTAAGCAATAGCAGGAGGCTATGTTCCAGCAAAACAGGACAAATAATTGGAATCCAGGGAGCAGGCACTCCCACACACAAGAATGTCAAAGCAAAGTCTCAGGATTACAGCCGTGTGCTGGCTCTACAGGGCATTCAAAATAAATTGCATGAGGAAAGGAGAGGATTCTGAGATGGAGAGCTCCAAAACAGAACCAGTCTCAACAGAATAAATAATATAATGGACATTTTTTTAAACATTAAGGAATTAAGATTCATTGAAAATAAGCACAGACAGCCAATTATGTGAGTGAATAATATTTTCATTTTTAATGATATAAACCACGATTTTTGTCATGATTCAACCAAAAGCAGTGATAGAATTTTGCTGAAAAGACGGGGGAGTGGGGGAAGTAGGTAAGAAAATTAAATTGTCATCTGGAAAAGCAAATTATTAATGAGTATGTAGAAATCTAGTAAATCAAGAAATAGCAATATACGACTATCATTTAGACACAGAGAAGTAAAAAAAAAATATATGGAAGGAGGGATTTGAATAGAGACAGTTGGGTTCTAATTTTGACTCTGCCACCTGCTAACCATGGGATATTGGGTAAATTGTTTAACTTCTTTAAGTCTCAGTTCCTTAATATATAATACGGGCATAGTAATAGCACCTATTGCATAAAGGTTTGTGAGAACTAAATGAAATAAATAAAGCACTTATCACAAGACCTGTTAAACATGGATTTTATAAATACAATTTTTATTATTATTCTTAATAAGATTCTTTGTGGTCTTGTTTTGACAATTTTCTGATGACTGATAATGATAGGTTAACTCTGCAATAACAACACGTTCTTGATTAGATATCTTAGAAAAATGATGAGAAGCTTATTTTTGCTTTCTAAAAATGAAATATCCAGGAGTTCCTAAAGGTGGGTTCCTAATGCCACACTACACAGTATCCATTAAAAAGGAATTCTCGGTGCTTCTCTTCAGTCTTCCTTTGAGGTCTCTCTTACTCTTGGCAACCCAGATTAAACATCAAAGAAGCTGCATCACTCACAGGTGCAGGTAACAACTTTTTCTTCAGCTGCTCTCACTGCTCTTGTAAAAGCCATCAAATTATCTGGAACTTCATACTATATTGTAATTATCTGTTTATTTGGGTGTCTTCCAGGAGTTGAACCTAATAGGAAACTGCGCCCTCTATTATCAGTGTCCCAGTGCTTAGTAAAGTACCTACTTGAGTATATAGTAGGTATTCAAAGAATACTTCGAGAATGAATAAATGAATGAATAAATGAGTTAAATTCCAACACAATGCATCTTAACCAGGGTGCAAGTCGAAATCACCAAAGCAGTGTTTTCCAAAACATACATTCTAAGCCCCTCCAGACTTCTCTGAGAATACGGCCAAGGCATCTGCAATCTTAGCAAGCTCCTTACGTGTCCCTGATGCACCACTTTTACAAGAATCACTGTCATGGAATAGATAGAGTGCTTGACTGGATCTGAAGTCTAGGCCTGGTCTCATCAATGAAAATCACTGAAAATCCTCCCCATAATTCTGTTTCTTTCTTTAAAAGAGACAAATTTGACAGCCATTGCAGGTGGCTCAAATGACAGTAGCTAAAACACAAATGAAAGATACATGTAAAACAGGATTATAAGAATTTCAGTGAAGAAAATTGCTATATTCTGGTCCTGGAGTGTGAAGTAGGAATGACCTGTATAATTTGGTGCACAAGCTAATGTTAGATTCTTATGGAATGTTATGTGGCATTGCCAAGCAAAGAATTTGCAAATCTCAGTTGAGGGCCCAAGGCAAGGCATTGGGGGAGGGGGGCGGAGCCGGGGAGGGCACAGCTTCCCTCACCTTCATTTGTCTTGTTTACATCCCCATCCACACTGCAAGGCACTACAATATCCCTGCTGTGCAGTTTCTGAAGAGCTTTCTAGATGAAAGGAGTTACATAATGTGGAATCCTCCTGGGAATTACAGCAGTAAATTAATTTTTCTGTTTCTACACAGTTATCTAAGGACATAAGTACCCTACATGGGCAGGGCGAAGAATAATACAGTAAAACAATCTTTTGAAAGATTCCTTAAAAGGCAGTGCATCAAAATATTCTTTTCCATCCAATAAACGCTGACCAAGTGATCACTCTCTGCGTGCATGCCATTGCGCTGGGTAATGACCAGGAGGATTCACTACGCAGTGAAGGGGCCAGCCCCATAAGGAAATCATCTTAACATAGCATGTTAAGGTATAGGAGACACTGTAACAGCTGACAGTAGAGCCAAGTCCTGAAGGAAGAGTGAGAGACAGGTGCATAAAGCTAGGAAGCCTGGGGAAATACCAAGGCGTGATGGGGGACTTGATGCAGTTTAGCATAACCATGGAATAAATGGAAAGAGTAGAGATAGGCTTGGAGAAGCAGAAAAAAAAAAATCTCACTATTGGGGTCTTCTATGCTCAAGAATGAGGGGTTTCTAAAGAATGTGGGACCTGGTTATATCGTGTCCAGCTTGAGTGCCTGTGTGGATGTGGGGTCTCCAAACTGGATAATTATGTTTGCAGAAAAGCTGATGAATGCCGTTTCAGATATGTTGGGTTTGAGGAGTTCTCTGAAAGATATCCAAGTACAGATCCAGAAGAATATGGAAGTCTGAAGTTTTAGAAACAAGTCCATGGCTAGAGATAGAGATCCAGGAGGAAAGATCCAGGCTCAAAGATAACACACCTTACTTTCTAGATGTTTTCTTCCTCCCACAGACTCATGGGAACAGGCCTACAAGGATTCTTTTTTTTCAGACAGAATCAAGGTGGACCTGACTCTGTCCCCACCCTCTAGAAAACAGCAGAACCAACTGGGCACAAGACATATTTTTTGATGACTGTTTAATTGTGGTTTCAGTGGGGAGTGATTTTGCCCCTCCAACCAGAGGACATTTGGCAATGTCTGGAGATATGTTTGATGATCACAACTGATTGGGGTGTTGGGTGCTACTGATGTTAAGTGGGTAGAGACAAGGAATGTTTCTAAATATTCTACCTTGCACAGCACACACATACTTCCCTCCCAGTCCCAGCTATGAATTATTTGGCCCAAAATGCATTAGTGCTGAGGCTGAAAAGCACTACGCCTTATATTAGGATTTGCCAAATTTTCTATGGAAAAGGCACTAATTGAATAAGAGTTGTTATTTAATTGGCATTTGTCTTTTAATAAAAATCAAGTAATGGTCGTCCTTTGACTTTTGGACATTACTAAGAAACTGTTGAATCTTTGAGTTCAGACTTCTACAGTCCATGAGAATTCTCAGCCAGCAGTGTTTATGCTAATGGACATGGTCTGACACACTGCGAAGCTTTGCCCTCTGTTTCCCCTCCACCTTATACTTCAGCCTCATTGAACTTCAGCATTGTCAGCACTTTCTGTTATTTCTCAACTCCATGCCTTTCACATGCTGTTTCCTCTGCCTAGAATACCTTTCTCCTTCCATCTCTGCCTTTGGAAATTCTGAAGATTTTCCAAGTCTGTGTTCCCCTCCTACCTTCCTACCCTCATACATCATATGGCCTCTACAGGTTTCCTCAAGAGGTGTCCTCTCTCCAACGAATATGGCTGGTACTACCTAGGAGATAGATATATACTAGGCCAGCTCATATAGTGCAGTTCAGCCCTCTCTTCTGATGGATGGTCCTTGCCTAGAGAGATGAGACCACAGTAGCGATAGCTCTCGGAGTGGCTACATCCTTCTGACCTCAGAAAAACAGGCCTTTCCTCAACTAGACTCAGCTCTAGGATCACAAGGAATTCTGAATCTGAGAAAGACTGCTGAGAAGCATTGAAGCACTTTCGCAGATCATGGAAAATGTGGGCTTCGACCAGATAACTAGGGGTCAGAATCATGACACAAGGCTGCATGGCTTTGAGCAAGTCCCTTAATCATGCCACGACTCCTTCTCTCCATGGAAAATAGGGATAATGCCTCATTATTGTAAGAATTAGTGATAATAGCTGTGAAATGCCTGGAAGGTTCTTAGTATGCAATAAATGATTGCCCTCTCTACAAATAATACATGGGCACGAAAAAGTTGCATATATAATTTCAAGAGATTCTTGGAGCATCCTGTGCACTGAAGCATGGATCCTCTTTTACAGTCGGCTCATGGTGTCATGAATTGCTTAAGTCTCTTTCCATAGGTATCTGTAGAAAAAATGTGTTGGAGTCAGGCAATTCCTGAAGAAAGAGTTAACAGTTAGCTAGAGCAAGAATTATTTGTTGGGGCAGGGTATCAGAATCAGGGATTCTAATTTGAGTTCTGAAGACTCCTTACTACTAAAGCCAGGGTATTTTTCTATGTTTCTTCTCTCACATCCAGAGCTGGACTTCGTTGGGCAAAATGAAATACAGAAAAAGAATGTCCACTGCATTATAATCCCATACAGTGTGGCCATCATGAACAAAAGCAGAAAAATGAGAAAAAGACAGGTTTCTGACAATGACTAGAATAAAAGTACATGTGAGAAAAGACCCTTCCTTATCCAACTCACCCAACAATTCCATGTGAATTGCTCCATTGTGTCACATTTCTTGGAAGATGTACTTACACATCTGTATATCTGTCATTAGACTTTAAACTTCTAGAGATTAGGACCACATTTTACTCATTTATCTATCCCAGTCCCTGGTCTACCATGTATCAATTGCTTAATAAATAGTTATCATATAATATCAGACTAGAAAAAGTTGTAAGGTAGTACAATGTGGAGGATGGGTGGCTAAGCTGTTCTGTCAGCATATCTAGCTTGAAATCCTGACTCTTCCATACACCACTATGAGATCTTTCGCTAGTCACTCTCTAATTTAAACTTTAATTGCTTCCTCTGTGAACAGAAAAAGTAACAGTACTTACCATACTAGATTATTTCAAGGATAAGCTAAAATGCATGTAAGCCACTAGCACAGTGCTTGACTAAAGAGAAGCTATTCTCATTTTGAGGCATCGGTGGTAAACTTTGAAGCATAAAAGGTCAGATGGTAAATAATTGGAGCTTTGCAGGCTATAAGGTCTCTGTTACAACTGTTTAATTTTGTAGTTGTAACATAAATGCAGCCATTGATAACATGTAAACCAATGAGCACAGCTGAGTTCCAACAAAACTTTATTTACAGGGCAGGCCATATTTGGCCCACAGGTCATAGTTTGCTAATGCATGTTCTAAGGTGTCTAAATTTAAATCATTAAGAAGTAGAACCTACAGAAGATTCTTGAACTAGGCAGTGACAAAATCAAAGTCATCCCTTGAGCAGGTTAAGTTTTTAATAGCATGCAAAACACTACAGTGAGCAAAGTCTGGAGTCAGGTTATTATGACTGTCCAAACATGAAACAGGAAAGATCTGAGCTCTAAGTAATGAAAATATGAACCATGTAGGATAGAATGACATATGCAACAACTTGCCTTATACAAACCAAACGATGGTTATAGTCTCTGATCGTTCATTTCTATTCTCCTATTATACAGTATCTTAGTCACAGTTGAACCTCAGACTGTCTAGTAAATTACAAGCATTGATATAGGGAACCTCTAGAGAATTGATTAGCTAAAGATAAAATATTATTATTAATTTATATTGATCCTTAAATAGATAACTAGCTTGAATTTGAGACTCATATACACTTCAACTATTCCCAACTTCAGAAAACAATTTTCATTCTTCATGTAGGGCGTTAATAATCTGTCAGAAGTGATGACTCAAATAGTTGTACTACAGACTGGTGGACATTATGTGAAATCACTATTAAACACACCATCATTTCCTGTATATTATGATTCTAAGTGATTCTAAGTTTTCTCCGGTTTTAGATTTCAAATCAGGCCCTTCCTTTTATGTCCCTAAGTATAACCAGCTCAAGTCAGTTCAGCTAAAAATACAGGGTTAAATGTGCTGTGACAAATTAAGTCAGTGGAGGTATATCTTATAACTTCATCTACATTATTTGGAGATGGATGCCTACAACCTACAACTGGTGTAATCTAGGTCATCTGCCTGTGCCTAGCTGCAAAGGAAGCAAAAGAACAAAGTTTTATGAGTTCTTCTTGGCGAGGTGAGCTTCCTACAGCTGGAAATTCCCCAAAGATAGCAAATGTATTTAACAGTTGTTAGAAAGCCAAACAACATGAGAAATATCCACTACACCGTGAAACATCCATTCCTCTCCCTAAGAGAAACTAATACCATCTTATAGAGAACAGTATTAGATATATTCTTTTTCTCAGCAGCATACACGTTAACATTTTTATTTTTAGCTTCAAATAAAAGGCAAAAATTGAGTATAATTTAACATAAGCTTCTTCCAAGTGCACCTGTTGCTCTTAGAACATTTTGGGAGAGAGGGTGGGTCCAAAAAGTCACTATAAATAGCATAGAAAGAACCAAAGATATCTGTTAGGAGTAGGACTGGTGTAGGGGGAACAAGAACTGGAGGCACTGGAGGTTCTTTCTATGAATTTGACTTTTGTCCCCACTATTGCGTAGGTACAACTTGCTCCATTCTTTCCCACCTACACTAGTGTTTGTGGTGGTGTATTTGCGAGCATAGCCACACCTGATCCACTCTGTTATGTGAGCAGAATGGAGCAGGCTGGAAAGGGCTAAGATACAGAAACAGGCTTTTCCACCGGAGTGTGGCTGTTGTGTGCATCACAGGTAAATCGGCGTATGGGCTGTGGGTAGAGACAGTAGGAATGGTGTAGAGTATGTAAAGTGTGTGTCTATGTGTGGTGGGATCAGATATTATGCATCTGGGCCCCACATCCATTATTTCTCTCTCTTTTTTGGGGGGAGGAGGGGAATGAAGTTTTGCTCTTGTCGCCCAGGCTGGAGAGCAATGGTGCGATATCGGGTCACTGCAACCTCTGCCTCCCAGGTTCAAGCGATTCTCCTGCCTCAGCCTCCTGAGTAGCTGGGATTAACAGGTGCTCACCGCCACGCCTGGCTAATTTTTGTATTTTTAGTAGAGACGGGGTTTCACCATGTTGGCCAGGCTGGTCTTGAACTCCTGACTTCGTGATCCGCTTGCCTCGGCCTCCCAAAGTGCTGGGATTACAGGTGTGAGCCACCGCGCCCAGCCACATTATCTCTTATGCTATTATCTCTTAATGCTCACAGTAGCTCTAGGTGAGTGGGTGTGATTAGAGAGTGAATTCAAAAACAGCAACTGATGGAGATTCAGGCAATGGGCACCAAGAATGTACCAGGTAATTTGTTCAGCAGGCAGCAAAACCAAGTCAGCCTTTGAAATAGGCCCTGAAGATATACTAACAAGAGAAGGGCAGGGTCCTTATCCTAAAGAAACAGATCTGCCAAAGCAGATTATAAAAATGGGATATGGGCACAGGAATATTAAAATATCCATTATTAGAGCTAAAGTATGATGTAGAGAGTAAAATAAGTTGAGCTCATGATCTACAGGGTGACCATGTAAATTTAAATTACAAATTAAAAATGAAGGTATTATTAATAATTATGCTGGAACAGCAGGTATAAACCAGGAATTTGGGGGGCAAAATGGGACACACAAGTACCCCAATTATACATCACCTAGAGAATCTACAGGGGGAATTCAATGAAATACAGCCAAGAAAGCAAAAGAATGCAAATGTTAAAAATCAAAGAATATGACTCAGAAAAGACTATTTTCTTTCCTTTGGTTTTAATATTGGGAGAGAGAATGTGAAAAACCAGAGACACCAACATGTATTTAATTTTTATGTTTTCTCTCTTAATTCACTTGCCAGCCAGGGGCTACCACGATTGCTCCAGCAACAGCATTAGTCATGAAAACTCTCATGGAAAGTTAGTCCATAGGACTGAAGAGCAAGAGAGTAAATTTCCCTCAGTAGTGGGGTCCGTGGTAAGATGGAGGCTGGTTTCAATGACTAACTCATCTAAAACCCTGAAAGTTTCAACTGCGGAGATGTCCAAGTTGATGATGATACCTGAAGGATTTCTGCTGGATGTGCCCATGGGGACAAAGCCAGAAGTTTGACTTAGAAGTTTCAGCGATGCAAAGAAAGGAAATCAGGTATTTATCACCAGACATTATGTCATCACTCAAAAGGACTCTAATTTTTAGTAGATTGACTGTCTAAGAGAAGGATACCTATGGGAAATGTTCTCTGATCTCAAAATGAAGGAATTCATAGCTATCCCCATAATCTACCATCTCTGCTTCAGGCAGACAGTTAAATCTAGGCCTCAGTTTTGTAAATGTTGTAATACTATAGTCAGAAAGTTAGCAGAGCTTTATCAGAGATCTTTAAAAAGAATTTTTAAAAAGTTTGACACTCCAGTTTGTCAATGCTGCAGGATTGTTCCTGAGCTTCTGAGTGTTGACTTTGAATACTAATCTGGCACAGGCAAGACATTCTCGTTAAGACATTCAGAAGGACAACCTCAATAGCATTACGTATGGAAGGAAAAGCGACGTTGAACATGCCTTCTATATTTTACAATAAGGCTTTCTACTCTCTTGATTATAATGCTTGTGAAATCTCATGTCCCCCCTCCCCAACACTGTACAAAGCTTCTCTTCAAAGTTCACACTTACAGGGATTTGGAGGATTAGAAATCCAGTACCTAAGTAAGGTAGGTCAGCCAGTCCTAGAGGTACTAAACATTGTATCCTTAAGCAGGCAGTTTAACACTATAGTGGTTGAGCAAGGAATGTCAGAGTGAGGTGAAAAATGTCTTCGGAAGGTCTTTTGACCCACACGTAATTTCAAGCCTCCCTACAGATTCATAGGCCTCTTCCTTTCTTTTTTCCCTTTTTTCTTATTAGCACTTAATAACTATCACACACTGTATATTTTATTTATGTTTTGTTGTTGTTTTTATCCATGAAGACAAGGTTTTATCTGTTTCATAAGTTTCTACATTCTCAGTGCCCAGAACATTTGTCTGGCATATAGCAGGTATTTGATAATATTTATTGGTTGAACGAATGAATGAATGAATAACAGAGGACTCCTCTCCCCATGTAAGTATGGGTCATTCAATCTAGTTAGCACTTACAATGTAATGTAATCAACTGAGAAAAGGAGTTCTCCAAAGTCCTACTCTTTCTCGAACCCTGTGCCTGGAGGCTTCTGAGCTGAGAGTGACATTTTTTGAAAGAAAGCAATTCTTAGCTGAATATGGAACTTTGGAGGAAAGTGAGTAGGGAAGCTAAAAGGAAATGAAATAAGTGAATTCACCTTACATTTTGGAATTAAAAGAAAAAAAAAAAAACAACAGGCTAACATTCAAAAAAAAGAGAATAGACTACAAAAGAAACTATGCTTGTTAAAAATTCTGTATCCCACCATCTTCTGTGTGCCTGTCCCCCTTACAAGCGTTGCAAATCCTTCAACCACATAAACTAAAAAGGTCCAATGAATAAGAACATAAAGCAATACGCAACTGGAACGGCTACAACAA